>NW_005054431.1:1351986-1355619 GCF_000277835.1 Geospiza fortis | reverse complement strand
CCTGCCCCGGCACCCCTGGCAGTGCCCAAGGCCAGGCTGGACACTGGCACAGTGGGAGGTGTCCCTGCCATGGCTGGGGTGACACTGGATGGGCTCCGAGTTCCTTCTAACCCAAACCATTCCAGGATTTTATAATAATTTACATGCAGAGTTGAAAGCAGTATGGAGTTCCCTGCCAGTTTCTTGGGCATAATTCAGGACATACTTTCTAGTCCCAGTACTATAGTTACTTGAGTTACTCTGAAATGAAGACTCAGTAATATTTTCCATGCAGATTCGTAATTAATCGAACAAATTACAGTGTAATAGTATTGATTCTCTTGATTATTTTCTACTTCTGTGGAAAAACCTGTTTCAGTGCAGTGCATTGCATTTACAGATAATTTATCTAGCAGTGGTTCTGCTTCCAGAGAGCTTCCCAAGCAGAGATCTGTGGAGTTAGTGGTAAGAGCACATTCCCTGCCTGGTCTGGCATTTATCCTTGAGCTGAGGTGGGTTCTGATCTGCCTTCCCCCCACCTTGACTGCTGGCTGTTCACTTCTGGAATGAATCTGCCTACTGAACATTCCCCCCTTATGGAAAAATCCTAAATTACACAACAGCATTGACTGCACAGTATGAAAGAAGTGAGGATCATATGTGGCAAATTCAGATCCATTTGAAAGGCCACTGGAGTGGCCACAGGGCATTGTAAACCGTATTTTTTTTTTACTTTATTAATGAAAAAAAGCATTTTAAGTGCCACTGAAATGGGAGTTAGGTATCTGTGCTCACAGGAAGCAGTTTATACCTAAGCACCTGCACTCTGGAGTGGTGGCAGCAGATGGTGTCAGCAGTTCAAAAGCATTTAGACAAATTCATGAGGCCACTTGTCCATAAATGGATGCAGAATTACCTGGCAGGAGTGAGTCCTGCAGTGCCTGTGGTGCAGATCTGCTGGAGCAGTGCAGGGGGAGTGAAACACAGAGGGAGCCCAGGCTTGTGCTGTCCCAGGTGCTGCTGGGGGAGGCAGGAAACACTGCTGGGGCATCCTCTGGAATCTCTGGGATTATGAGATGAACCATTTCAGGCCACTTTTGTCAAATGCCAGCATGGGTTTGAGGTTTTTTGGTTGGTTTTATTTTTTTTCCCCTTATAATTTTTTAATCAGGGTAGGAAATCTGTCTCCAGTGTCTTTTCCATACTTCCACAGCTTGTTGGATCATTCAGTTTTGCACCTTAGATGAATCTCATAACTTAAGAACAGATTTTAAATAGTAATTAATTAAGACTATATGCTACATAACTAAAATGGTGACAACTGAATTAATCTACTTTTGGCAAGCATGGAAGAAGAATCATCTGTTTATTTTCTTAGGAAAATGGCTGAGATGCCATTTCTTGACAATGTAACTATGGACCTGCCAATTTTTAAGTATAAAGTTTTCTTGAAAAATCCTAAATGCATAAGTTATGTGCTTGTGAGAAGCTTTAAAGCCTTAAATGAAGCTTGTTAAGCTTTAGAAACATGCCTGAGTGTCACCTACTGCTTTGATTCCTCCTGTTCTTGAAATTATTAATTCAAACCTTATTATACATATATGAAATATGTAATTATGGACCAGCAGTGTTGGCTGTTCTTGATTACTGTTTTGCTTGTCCTGCATTACCTCTCCTGACTTTCAGGCATCTTCTGTTAGCTATTTAATACATTAATTAAAATAAAAAAATAATAACATTTAATAAAATACTAAAGTTATGAAATGTAAAAAATAATAACCACCTCTTCAAAACTGTAAATGCTCCAGAATCAGGCAGAATTGGGGCACAGAATGTGGATTACAGAATCACAGAATGGTTTGGTTTGGAAGGCACCTTTGCTGGGATCCATGATGGATTTGAAGCAGCAGATGCAAAGTGGTAGGCGTGGTTCATCTCAGAGAAATTCTGGCTGTGTTAAGTGTCCTTGTATTTCTGTGTTGCAGGATCTGCCAAAGCATCTCTGCTTTCCTCAGGGAAACGTAGCCATTTAATTGCCTTTTCAGCTTGGACTTGATATTTGATGAAAGAAGGACAGGATCCAGCTAGATTGGCTGCATGGTGTTGGAAGTGGTGAAGGTGTGAATAAAAAATCATCACTGAACTTGGTTGTGGGTCTTTGGGAGCACACGGGAACAGGGACATTAAATCATGGGCCAACTGCAACTGCTGCCTGCAGAGAGCTGGGGTGTAAATGTGTAAATCAAACCAGCCTCCCCCACAAAGACAGGCTCAGTGACCACAGAAATCTGCTTTTTGGGGCTGGTTTGCACTTCTCGGTGGTGTCAGGGTCCCTTCATGCTTTCCCCTGCTGGATACCAGTGCAGATCTGCTTTGATTTTCTGAGCAAAGCAGGAGAGCAGTGCCAGTGGCACTTGCCAGGTCATTCCTCAGCACTGGCACAGGCAGGGCAGGTTGTTCAATCTCCACCTCCTGGTTTGGTGGGGTTTCTGTGTTGTTTTGTTGCAAAGCTGGGGAAACTTGCCTCAGTTATGCCAGCAGGATGAGTTGGCTTCTGGTTGAGAGCTGAAGTCAGTGACCATAAACACATTTTACCTGTCCCAGGTCACAGAATCCCAGACTGGTTTGGCTTGGGAGGGACGTGAAAGTTCATCCCCATGGTTAGGGACACTTCCCACTGCCTCAGGCTGCTCCAAGCCCTGTCCAGCCAACTTCCAGGGATGCAGGGGCAGCCCCAGCTGCTCTGGGCACCCTGTGCCAGGGCCTGCCCACCCTGCCAGGGAACAATTCCTTCCCAAAATCCAGCATAACCCTAAGTCAGTAGGATGGAGAAACCCTGTACAATTATTCTGCTACCAACAGCTTTATTATTGTGATTTACACCTTCTGTCAGGATTGTAAAACTTCCCTGTGTCATTACAGTTCCTTAACGTGGTGCTTGCAGCATAGTGATTCCATGGTAATGGATTTTCCATTGTAGTAATTCCATTATTAGAGGAAAATCCCTTTGACCTCAAGTTGCACAGGTTTGAAGTTCCATGTGTGCAGTTGCTGTTCTGGCTGTGGGACTCAGGGTAAATCTGAGGAGAGAAATCTTCCTGCCCTCTTTCTGAATGTGTGGAGTTGGATTATATTAACAAGTAAGCTACTATTGATGTGTATGAAAATAAGGAATAAAAAAGAAGATAGACCATGAATTCAAGAACATAAATTACTTATATAATCTTGAGTGAAGAATTTTTACTGAAACTCAGCCATTTGTTTCAGTAAATGTGGTCAGAAATTGGAAGAAAGGGGAAAAGTTATATCCTCTTTATTAATTGCATCACTGTTTCCTTTTCCTAAATGGAAGAGATTATGGGGGGCATGTTTTATTAATTCTGCCTTCTTTTTCTGACCTGAAGACTGCTGGGAAAATGTGTGGAATCAATTGGCACTGGCTGTGGTGCTTGCTGGTAGGATCCTGCATGAACTTTTTGACACCCCTGTGTGAATTTATTTTTTCAAAGCAACATCATGCAAACCAGGTTGGGGAAGAGGCAGTTTCAGGCACAAATCCCCTGAACTATCATCAATGGAGAGACCATAAATGTTGTGATGGATGCTTGAAGGCAGTTTAATGTAGCACTGGAGAAAATAGAAGCCATTACCCCT
>NW_005054431.1:1351652-1351921 GCF_000277835.1 Geospiza fortis | reverse complement strand
GCTGGCTGGGGTGGAGAGCAGCAGAGCACGGTACAGAAACCTACAGACAATTACCCCTTACCTGAAGTAATGTTTATTTTTGGTTTAAATCCGACATGGAGACTGCTTGATAAAATGACTTAATCCAATCTGACAGAGGTTTAGTCTTAATTATACTTGTGCTTGGGAACTGCCCAGTCTGTGCCACTGCTCAGATCAGTGCTGTGACATTTCCCTGCTCAGCCCTGGACCTGCACAGGCAGTGAACAGAGCTGTGCTGCCAGAGCCTG
>NW_005054431.1:1344385-1351503 GCF_000277835.1 Geospiza fortis | reverse complement strand
ATCCAATGTGACTGTGTTCACAGGGGCTCTTGGATGAGGGCAGAGACGAGGATCTGACTCCATGTTTCAGAAGGCTAGTTTATTATTTTATGATATATATTATATTAAAAGAAAATTATATACTAAAACTAAAAGAATAGAAGAAAGGGATTTCATCAGAAGGCTAGCAAGGAAAAGAAAAGGAATGATAAAATCTTGTGACTGACCAGAGTCCCAACACAGCTGGACTGTGATTGGCCATTAATCAGAAACAACCACATGAGACCAATCACAGATGCACCTGTTGCATTCCACAGCAGCAGATAATTATTGTTTTTCTTTTCCTCTGAGGCTTCTCAGCTTCTCAGGAGAAAAATCCTGTCAAAAGGATTTTTCATAAAAGATGTCTGTGACACCTCCCAACCCAAACCATTTCAGCACTCTGTGATTAATTTTCAATCTATCCCGTGGAACATTTTGTGTCTTGCATCCATCTCTCTCTCCCAGGTTTTTTTAATGGGAGGGGTTGAGGCAGCAGCTACAGCAGCAGGCACAGAATATCCTCACACATCTTTCCTGCATCACCTAGAGGAGAGAGGTCTTTCTACAGAAAATAAATGAAGCAACATTTTGAGCTTCCCAATTCAGCAGAGCTGGTGCCTGCCTGTGAAAGTATTCCTTGCCTATCCCAGCTGGGTCAGACTCAGAGGGATATGCAGATGTGTGATGGATTCCAGCGTGTGGTGCTGAACACGCGCTGCTGTAAATCAGCCTCATAGCTGGATGGATCCAAAATCATAGACAGATCCAAGGAAATAATGCCGCTGATTTCAAATAAACCGTGTGTCAGAGTCTTACTGCCCAGAAGAGTTGTGGGCAGCCTGCAAATGGGTTCTTGCAGTACAACGCCAGTGAGTGCTTGTGGGAATTGACTTGAAACTCTCACACTGACTGACTGACTGGAAAAAGATTAATTGTAAACAAGAAATAGATGATTCTTACATATTGTTTGTACTGTTTTGGTGGTTTTTCTTCATGAAGCCCCAGTAGGACTGTGTATTTTTGGTGTAGCTGGCACAGGACCAGCCTAGATGAAGGGTGGAATTGCTGCCCTAATGTTTTGCTCAGGTTTATATTTCAGTGTATGTGGAATGTCCTCGTTCTGCCAGGTAAGTGCAGCAGGCAGTGAGCTAATGCTAATGAAGCTGATGCAGCACAAACTTTCATTCATTTTCACCCTTCTGACAGTGTTTGAGAAGGACTTGGGGTTCATCCCACCACAGGCACCTCACCCTCTCCCAGGGCAGGCTGGGGGCTTGGCAGTGAGAGGCTCTGTAGCCCATTACCAATTCTGAAATCATCCAGGGCTTTGATAACTCCTGCATTTTTATTGGCAGCTTCCTCACGCTGCCTCCTCAGAGCTGCTGTGTCAGTGGTTTAACCTTGAGTGCACATCAGAGCCTCACAGGATGGTGCCATTGTCTGCAGGATTGGGAAGGGAGCATTTGACTGAATCAGAGTGTTTTCCCTGATGCTCCACAAGCTTCTCATCCTCACCTCAGCCTTCCCCCTTTTTAAAGGCTGCTCCTTAATGGCTCTTGGCTCAGCATTTCTTTTGATTTCTTGTACTTCTGTGGTTTTCCTGGGAGTGTGTGACACATTCCTGTCCTGAGTAGCATGAAATTCCTGCATTTGGGAATGTTTTCAGTGTCACTCTGTTGTCATGTAAGAAGAGGAAGGACTAAAAGAAGAAAGATGTAGAATGTAAAGGTAATAAACTTTTAAGAAGTCAAATCTGGCCTCCATGTGTCACTCACTGGTGGTTTGCTGTAGCAAGGAGTGCAGGGCAAAATCAAAACCTGGGGGTCAGGATGGTTGGGAGTAACTTTAGGCTGAATATTCAGCTTTGGGAATTGTCTTCATGTCTTGTTAAGGGAGCTGAGTCACTTAAACCCGGGTTACTTCTCTCTTTCTGGGAGTTTGAGAAGCTTGCTGAAATTTTTTGCACAATTTTCTTTTTTTACTTTGTGTAATAGTTTTGTAAATATTATTAGCTATATACTTTTTTTGCTGTCTTTAAGGTATACCATTGGTACAATCCATGTATTTTCTGGAATTGTTTGGAGGCCTAAGTTTATTTGAGCAGAATATGAAAAGGGGGTTTTAATTCAAAATATTACTCTTTCTCAAAGAAAAACTGCAACAATTCACTTTTGACAACAGCAGATGGTAGCATTCTTATGCAAGTTATCTGTTTGCAGTGTGAAACAAAGCTTTCTGAACACCCTTTTTTTGTATATTCTGAAGCTTCTGGGAGTTTTTTCAAGTTCTCTCAGACATAAAGGGATTGATCCTCATGGGAACATTTTCAGCACCAAGTGGAAGTTGAAGCCACCTTGAGGGCACTTCCTTCTCCCTTCTTGCTGCCTGTCCAAACAGAGCCATGTGTGTTTCCCAGCACCAGCCTGAGAAGACACGAGGGCTCAGGGTGGTGGCAGACCTTTTTTCCTGAGGGGAATGGGTTTTCTGTGTTACATTTGCTCAGACTGTGGTTTGCACAGTAGCTTTGCCTCTCCACAGCCAGTTAATGCCAATACAGTAACTGGAGTTACTTCCTCAAACCATTACGTTTTAACTAAAATAGTGGTGCAGCCTGGTTGCTGATTTTATTTCCCTTTTAACAGAGGAGAATATATATTATTGATGTGTAATGTATACAATATATTTTAATTTGTCATGACTGTGATAGGAAGAGCAATGTGAGCTGAGATTCTGAAGTGAGAGAAATTGCACCAGGGGCTGATTGCACCCTGCCTGGTCTTTTCCAGATGCACGTGATGAGTTTTGTGTTTTTCCCTTCCATGACAAAGCAAATTCTGTTCCCTCTTAGGAGCACCCCATCCTCGGGCAGCCTTTCTTTGTCCTGCACCCCTGTCGAACCAATGAATTCATCTCTGCTGTGCTGAGAGGCTCACAGGAGCACCACAGGTGAGGGGCTCTGCTGGGCTTTCTGCAAGGCAGGTAAAGTCAGTCAGCTGCAGGGTGGAAATGGACAAAGCTACTTCCTTAGTGCCAGCAGAATAAGATTTCTGTGTTGTCACTTCAGGCTTGAAAATTAAAATACATTTGTGATAGGAAAAATGGAGGAACAGCCCCATCTGAAGTTGTTTTGTGACTGTTGAGTCTGTCTGTAATTCAGAAAAAGCTGGAATAATACAGTTATGGTGCTTTTTTGTGGTTTTTTTTTCCCTAGACACATAAATTACATCACACTGTGGCTCAGTACTGTAGGCCCAGTTGTGGGCCTGAATCTGCCTTTGAGTTATGCAAAAGTGGCACCTGAGCAGAGCACAGCTGTGGCTGAAAGGTAAGAGAAAAGGACATCATCCTTTCCTCTCCCACCCTCCTGCTCCAAAGATCAGATGGATAAATGGCAGAACCATTTCCTCCTCCTTTGAAGCTTTTGGTTAATTTAGGAGTCACCTTTCAGTGTTTGGTTACCTGCCTGCCCTGTTGCCTCACTTTGCAATGAAGATTTGTGCAGAGAGAGAGGTGGTCAGCCCATTGCTGACAGCCTTCCTGAGTCCAGAGGGCTCCTGAGCTCCTGGGGTCTCTCTCAGGTGTGGAGAAGTGTTCTATATTTATTCCCCCAGCACAAGGTTAGGCATCTGGCATAACTGCTGCAAGGATTTTGATTTAACTCCTTTTTCTGTGTTTGCTGTCTTGTCTCCAGGGCCCTGAGCTGAAGGACTGGGAGTGGTTAGGCTGTGACAAAGCTGCTGCAGACTTCCCTGGGGGTGAAATGGAAGGGTCCTTCCTGGCTGCTCAGCCATGCCAGACTGGAAATGGTTGCCTCATAGCTCTTTCTGTGGCCAGAGCTCACCACTGATGAGCTGGGAATTGGCTGCAGCTGTGGGAGCACCTCCCCAGCACCACCCAGGCCTGACCTCCCTTGAAGTCACTCATCTGCTGAGGCTGCACACAGCTGCAAAAGCCAGAGTTGCTGGATCTACTGAACTTACCGCTAGAAAATCTGCACCATCTGTGGGGCAGAACAAGCCATATAGAAAAATGCTGGTGGGATGTGGTGTGAGTGTGTGGAACCAGGGTGTGGGCTGAGACTGGGAGCCACCTTCTCCAGCCCGTGTTCCCCAGCACACAGAACATCCTCATCCCGGGAATATCCCCCACACATCACACCTCAGGGAGCAAAGGGGGTCGGGGCTGTCCCACACAGAGCCCTTGGAGCCTGCACGGAGTGAGCAGGTCCAGCTCTGGAGCTCGGGAGCCTGGAGCAGCCCTGTGGGAACATCTGGCTCTGCCCTGCTCTGCTGCCTGCCAGGGAAGCTCTCCATGCCCCTGGGAGCTGCTGTTGTTCCCAATCAGTGCTTCTCCTTGTAGCTGTGGTTGTTCACAGGTTTGCTCCCTACCCTGCACTGCTGCTGCAGCCTCCCCTGACAGCTGTTGGGGTTTGGGGATTGCGTGGTGGTGCTGCCACGGGGAGCAGATGATGAGGAATTCCCCAAACACCCATCCTGGCTTCTCTCCCACTCCCATTTTGTCTGCAGTGTAAAACAGAGTCTGAGCAGCTGACACTGGAGCACAGATTTCACCCTGTACATTCAGCAGCTGTCACTTGCACGCAGTGTCTAGGGTGAGCCACGTCAGAGCTGGGATTTCAAATTTCCAGATTCTCTTTTTTCAAATTATGTTTATAACTTCCATTACTTGCCATTGGCGGACAGGGAATACAGAGTGCAGTCCTTCAAATTCCCTGGGCGCAGAATTTCTTTGCCAGACATTTGGAATTAATAATGAAAGCACATAGTTTATTTTGTTCTGTGTCATATCAACCTGAAAAGCCATTTTCCCCATGCAAGATTTACAAAATATGGCCCGCGGCTACATTGATTTTTTTTTAACACTTTTGGTAACACATGCTTGATAATTGCATCCACAGCCCATTTTTAAATCTAAGTGAGACTTAGACAGGAGGAAGAGCCAACAAAAAGAGGTAACAGCAGGTTTAGGAGCTGTTAAATGTTCACCCCTCCTCTGTCATCTTCACTTCTGATACCCTGGAACAGTAGAAGCACTTAGCCTTCAAAATGTGGAATTTATATGTAAAGGAAAATAAATCTTCTTATTTTACATGGAACAAGTCTCAACAGCCATTGCTTTTCTACCCTAATTCACCATATGCAAAGAAGAGGATTATTTGACCAGGCCATTACATTGGGCTCAAACAATGAGGTGACAGTGCTGTGTCTCATCAGTATCAATGCTTCCCTCAAATTTGCCTGGAAAACCACAATTCAGCTTGGCTAGTAGAAATACATGGAGATTAGATAGAGAAACAAATACAGACTAACATAAATATTTGGAACCAAGGAGATAAATAAGCCCATTTGGATATCTCCTTTTTAATGGCTGAGGTGAGAGGTGGGCAACCAATTTCCTGTTTACATTTATGCCTTAATGACTTAGGATATCTTAACTGAATTTTTATGCAAGAAAATTATATATATATATATTTTTAAATCAAGTGAATTGTGGCACTGTTTTGTGATTATATTTTATGTCGTGATTCATTATTTAGTTAAACTATTGAAGATCCTTAGACTGAGCTTGGGTTTTGTCTACATGCATTGTCTGAACTCTTGCATCCTACCCAGGAGAAAATTTCCAGTTTAGATTTGTAAATTTGCTCAGTTGTTCATCTTTGCTAAATTCGGAAGACACATCAGGGGAGGTTCTTTGCTTCTGGGGACTTCTGTAAGATATGCCAGTCTCATACCTGCCCTGGGTTGCCAGAATCATCAAGATGAATTAATTTTATGTGTTCACCTAGGTCAGAAAATGTGTTTTTCTGGCGAGTGCAGTTGGTAGCCACGTACATAATCCCTCATTTGTGTCAGCATGACCAGGTAAGAATTTAACCCCCTGCCAGGAGATTTGAGGTTGCCTGGCTTTGCTCACTAACAGGAGCATTCCTTTCCAGGCAGGAAATGTGGAGCTACTTAATTACAGCTAAATACAGCCAAGTAATCAGTATCAATTCTTGCTGCAACTCCATGAATTTCAGCGAAACTTTCTCAATAACTTTTTTCCCCCCTCCCTCTTTGCTGTGATGATGGTTTCATGAGTCTGTTTGGACATCTGTATTTATATTGCACACGTATAAATTCAGTGCCAGCACAAAGGAAGGACGATTGCTCTTCCCTCTGAATGGTGAAGTTACAATTATTTCCTCAAAAATACTCTCTTCTAGAGAACAGCGTGTGTATGGGTATTTATACCTATTTTTAGTAACATGTGGGCTTTTAAAAGTGTTTCAAGGAACTTGGTGCATTTTTTAGCAATAAATTCTTACCACCCAGAAGGAAAAAAAAAAAGCCTGAAGCTGAGAGCTGCAGAAGTAACCCTGTACTGAGTGCTCAGGATTAGGGAGGTGTCACACAGGTTTTTATCTCTTGGATTTCCTGAAAATCTTAAAAAACCCTGCACCACGAGGAAGCTTTCAGTTCCCCACTTGAGAGCTTGTTGCAGCTGTCACCTCCCGAAGACAAATTCACCTTAAGGCAGAGGGGATTTCACTGCTGTGTTTGAACAGAAAATGGATTTACAGAGCACCCTCTTAACACCTTCTTCAAGTGTGTTACAAAACAACGTCTCCTGTAGCAGCGTTATTGTTCAGTCAGGTGTTGCTGGTGTCAGATGGCTGGCCAGCTGCTTTAATAAGTGAAAATATTAATTAGTTTTGGTGATGAGGTGGAAAACGTGGCCAGCTGTGGATTCTCCTGTGTTTGGGAGAATGTTGGGTTATGTAACACTTATTTTTGAAGCTCTAAACCCCTCTAGTAGTGATTTGGTGACGTTTTGCTCAGCTCATCTTTCTCTGAGTTCTTCCTGCAGGGTCCAGGTAACACAAACTATTCCTGGGCACTGGCACAACCTGGGAATCACGGGATGGCTGGAGTTGGAAGGGACTCAGAGCCCATCCAGTGTCACCCCTGCCATGGCAGGGACACCTCCCACTGTGCCAATGTCCAGCCTGGCCTTGGGCACTGCCAGGGATGCAGGGGCAGCCACAGCTGCTCTGGCAATTCCAGCCCAGCCCCTGCCCACCCTGCCAGGGA
>NW_005054431.1:1341470-1343966 GCF_000277835.1 Geospiza fortis | reverse complement strand
CGCTGCCTCAGTTTCCCCGTTTCCTTTGTCACAACCCACTCAAGTCCTTGTCTCGAGCATTTCCGTTTCAGCTCTCCCCCTCCCCGCTCCTGTCGCGACACCTGGTGGCGACACGGCCTCACGACAGCGCCCGCTGAACGTTCCCCCTCTGGAATTTGGAGATCCAGAACCAGCAGTGGGGACAGTCCCCGTCCCTTCTGCCTGCCCCAGGAGCTGGACTACTCAAACCTCGGGGGAATTCTGAACGTATTCTTAGATTCCTTCTCTATTTCCGTATAAATTGCTGAATTCTCACATGAATTCCTATATACATAAGTGAATTGTTTGAATTAGAGCCTTTCCCTCACCACGCAGTTGTAACAAGGGAATGGTTCACTCTGACTTCAGCCAAGTATTTTGAGGTTTTTACTGCCTTAAGAAACTGCTGAACTATGCATTTTTGATCTGGCTAAGCAGGTAAAAATTCAGACACCCAAGTCAAGAGCACAGTGCTGCTGTACTACAACAGGTGTCTTCAAACTGGGCAGACTTGCCCCAAAATAAGTAGTTAATTTGTACTCAACAGAGGTGAAACTCTCTGGGTTGGGTCCAAATACCCCTTCAGGTAATCCCAGTGAGTCCTGTGCCTGTGCTCACACCTGAGGCTGGAGCTGCTGCCACAAACACCATTCCCAGCACTCCAGTGACGATTTTTCATGTCAGAAAGGCTCTTTCTGACAATTTTGCATTAAAATTCCTGCAGTTTGTGATGCCCTGAGGGGGTATTTTGATTCCTGATTAGTACTCCCAAAGGAATATTAGGATTTGGGCTTTTTCCTTTGCCAGATCTAGGGAGAAATTTCATTTTAATGCCAAGATTCTTGTGCCCACCCCATCTCCTGCATTAACCCCCGAATAAGCAGCAGAGAACTCCTTTAAAACCCAAGATTTTATTGGTGTTCCTATCAGACTGGGGAGGGTTTATGACCTGGGTCTCTCCTTCTTGCCCTTGTAGAGGGCCAGCAGGGACACGTTGGCCACCTTGACCACCTTGAAGCGCACGCCAGGGATGTCCCCCACGGCGTGGCCCTTGCGCCCGAAGCCGGCCACCAGCACCTCGTCGTTCTCCTGGGACAGAACGGGACAGTGAGCACCAGAGCCAGCCCCAAACGCCCCCTGAGGGAGCTGCACCCACCCCAGCACAGCCTGGGAATGCTCAGGGTGCTGATCAAAACCCACCAAACCCAGCCCATTACCACATTTAATCAGTGCTAAGGCAATAAATCTGATTTTCGCCCTTTTCCCTCACAAGGTTTTAGGGGGCTGGGCAATTACCTCGATGAAGTTCAGGCAGCCATCGTTGGGGACAAAAGCTGTGATTTTTTTGCCGTTCTTAATGAGCTGGACCCTGACACATTTCCTGATGGCAGAGTTGGGCTGCTTGGCCTCTACCCCCCTGCAAAGGAAACCAGCCAGCAAAGAAATCAGTGTGGGGGACCAGGAGGGGCATTAGTTAACGCAAAATTAACCTTTTCACCTTGTGTTCAGTGGAAATTGTATCTGTATCTCAACACCTGTGAGCTAGTATAGAAGTACTGAATTAATAATTAAAATATATTTATCTAGATTTATGCCCGAATCCATAAAATACAACTTCCGAAGCCAAACAGAAACTGAAATGATGTCCAGATTAATTCGGTAAAATTCTAAAAAAACCCAGAAAGAGAAATCCCAGAACTGAAATCACAAAAACACTGCCTCAAAAACAAGAGCTGTGGCAGCATCCCAATGAAATTTATAAATTACTGAAGACAAAAAAAAGGAAGAAATAGGTAGGATCTGTGACACATGAACATTATTTCCTTTCCATTTGTGCCAAAAAATCCCGATTATCACCTACGCAAAAAAAATCGCTGTTTCTTAATTAAAATTCCCTATTTTTTCTTACTTTTAGAAGAAATTTATTTTCTTAAGTTCTTACCACAAATCCCAGTTTCCCCTAATTTTTGATAAAACCCCACACGTTTTTCATTCTGCTGTAAACTGTGCTAACCCCTCCTATTTTTTTTAAACTAATTCTGGCCCAAGTTCTTTATTTGTTCCCCCCCCATTTTTGGGAAAAAAACCACTCTGAATCCCTGGTTTTCCCCATCCTTCGCGTAAGCAGCATCCCAGGGGCTCTGGGACGCCCATTCCAACCAGGAGGATCACCCACACTTTCTCCAGCACGATGCCCTTGGCGTGGGAAGCGCCCCCGAAGGGGTTGGCCTTCAGCGCCGTGCCCAGGTGCGCCTTCTTGTACTGCTTGTCGTGCCACTTCTGGTCCCGGCGGTGGCTGCGTAGCTTCCGAGCGGTGCGGAGGCCTCGGCACTTCCCTGCAGGGTGAGACGGGGCCGGCGTGAGGCGGGGAGGGAGCCATGAGGGGAACGCGGCCTGAGGCCCATGGCGGGCATGCGGCTGGTAATGGCGGACGTGGCCTCAAGCCTGCAGCGCTGCCCGCACCGCACACAGCCGGCT
>NW_005054431.1:1340209-1341457 GCF_000277835.1 Geospiza fortis | reverse complement strand
GAGGCTCCGCGCCCGCCGCCTATAGCCGCGCCCAGCAGGACCCGCGCGGGCTGCCCGTGTCGTGCCTGACACAAATACCCACCGGCACCGCGAGGGGCGACCCGGCAGAGAGCAGAGAGACCACAGGTTCGAGTCCCGGCAGGGCGGTGCGGTGAGGACCCCTCCCGCTCTGAGCTGCGAGTTCGAGTCCCGGTGTGGCCGGTTCCTGCAGGCCTCAGAGAAAATTGGGAAAAAAATTGTGGAACCAGACGTAGACATGGAAAATCAGCATTGATTTATTTCTGCAGTGCTTGCATGGGGGTGTCTCTCATCCTGTCATCCACACCGAGGTGCTCGCTGTTGTGGATCATGTACAGTTTGCTACAGAAGTGTGTTTTTTCTTTCCAAAAGCTTTACATCCATTTCTAAAAAGCCTTCTACACGCACTAATCAATGTCATAGCTGTTAATGCACACGCACACACGTGTGGTCCAGCTCTTTTCACCCTCACCTGGACTCAGGGCTGAGGTGATGTGAAAAACGCCAATCACTTGTTTTTTAAAATTTTAAAAGTTTAATAGGAATAAATGGTTATAAAAATAGTAATACAATTAGAGTAATAAAAGTTTGGACAAATTGAATTAGGACAATATGAGACAATAGAAACAAAGAGTTACAGATGGTCCGGGTGCCTTTTCTGGGCAAAATAAGCCCAAAAAAGACCCACGTTAACAGAGGATTAACCCTTAAAAGCAACAGCCTGCTGCATATTCATACACCTCATCCATGATGCACAAATTCCATTCAAACACAGGATTCTGTCTGGGCACTGTCAGCTTCTTCCTCTCAATCCTGACAGCGCCTTCGAGGCAGGAAGAAGTTCATTTCTTCTGATAATGGGGCAATAAATTCTCCTTCTCTGATAGATTCAGGTGTCCTGTGGCTGCTATCTCGCTGCAAGTCCTTTATTTAAGAAAAGTATCCTACATAGCATAGTTTCTATTTTAACATTTTGTTATAACCTAAAACTTATATATTTAACACACTACTTAAGAGAATTAATACAGCATCACTTTCTAACACAACACATATAATATTCATTGTAATATTTGTTAAAAGCCAATCATAAAATACATGCATTTTGCACAGGTGATGTCTGGCCTGGCTCTGCCTGGTACCTTTGCCACCAGACCCGAGTGCCCAGCCCACTCAGAGGAGTTCCTGGTTGCTACTGGTGTGCAAAACTGCCAAGAAAAGATCACCTGATTG
>NW_005054431.1:1330798-1330961 GCF_000277835.1 Geospiza fortis | reverse complement strand
AATACCTATCACCCATGTTAGACAGTGCACCTCTATTCTAAACCAATCCCCAAGTGCCAACATCACCCAGAAGATGGAGGCCAAGAAGAAGAAGGAGAAAGGCTGGACACACCCAGATTCCTCCATCTTGCCTCCTGAACCCCCATACCAAAAAACACAAAAT
>NW_005054431.1:1326836-1330785 GCF_000277835.1 Geospiza fortis | reverse complement strand
AGAAAGGCTGGACACACCCAGATTCCTCCATCTTGCCTCCTGAACCCCCATACCAAAAAACCCAAAATCTTCTTTTCCAGCCCGTGATAATTTCACTATTATTCTACCTAAACTGTTGTGGCTTGCTGATCTTCATCTAAGGTTGGTAATTTGCTCCATGGGTCATAATCAAAACCACAGGTGTCTTGGGCTCTGTGACAGGGTCTCTGAGACCCCTAGCAGGGGTCCTGGTGTCCTGGACAGCCAGAGGTGTGTCCTGGGTCCTGACAAGTCATTGGGTTAAAAGGGAAAATAATCCAGGTGTCAGCTCTTAATTGGATAGCTTAGCTTTAAAAGACCTTGTAACAAGACATTGTTGGCCATTTTTGTGGTCCTTTTCCAGCGCACTGAGCCTGGTGTGGGCAGCAGGCAAAACTCCACATAAGATAATAATAAACAAGAACCTGAAGACCGAAAAAACCCAGTGTGTCTCTCTTTCCTGACACAGAACCACCCCAGGGAGGGCCCAGCCTGAGCCCCAGACCCTGGGGAATGGGGAACAGGTACCCCAGCAGGTCCCCATCCCTGGGGGGACCCAAAAGCAGGGCTGGGCACACGGGTGGGGTGGCCTTGGCCGTGCTGGGAGATGGTTGGGCTGATGGTTTTGTGGCTCTTTTCCAACCTCACTGTCTCTGTGAGCACAAAGCAAAGCACAAACATACTGACAGTAGTTCTGTCCAACTACTATAAACACACATACCTTATTTAAAAACAATACTTACTAATTTCAAATACAGTACCTACTTGTAAGCCTTAAAGCACAATACACAAAGCTTCATTATTAAGCTTAAAACTTCCTAATGTCTCACTAAATACACTTTTCTACGGCTTAATGACTTATTCTAAACAAGTGTTAATACACAGACCATTGTTCTATTTGTCCTTACTTTTCTACTTTTTACATAATTTTTCTGCTGACCAATCTCATAACTACTGCTTAGGTCCAATCCCAGTTCTGTTGCCTCTAAAGCCTGCCTTTTGCAGCTTCCCAAAAACCCTCTAATTTTATAGATTCCCACAGGAGATGGTTGGGCTGCCTGGTTTTATGGGTCTTTTCCAGCCTCACTGGCTCTGTGGTTCTTGCTTGCAGCTTTTCATGGAATCCTGGAGTGATGTGCGTTGGGAGGGACCCTAAATCCCATCCAGTGCCAGCCCTTGGGGGGGTACCAGTTGCTGGTTTCTCTGGGTCTGGATTGAAGGCATTGAGGTGGGAGTTCATGTTCACACTCAGGTGTTTATTATTTCTAATCAGTAAAACAGTCTCACTGCTGTGAGTTGGGCAGCTTTTCATTTGGAGGCACAAAATGGCCAACAATGTCTTGTTCCAAGGGCTTTTAAGACTAAACTATCCAATTAAGAGCTGACACCCAGATTATTTTAATTTTTAACCCAATAACTGATCCCACAGAGCCCCCAATGCAGACTTTTCTGCCCAATTACAAAATGCCACCCAAACCCACGGAGAAGAAGGAAGAAGAAGCATGAAGGAGAAACCCAGGATGACACCCTGTGCCCTCCATCTTGCTGCCATCCACTAAACAGACTAAAAACCCCAAAACCTCAATTTCTCACCCAGTGACACACCTGCACTGCTCTCTATAATCTATTTCCCACTTCTGTGGGTCCCAGTCTGTCTTGAAGTCTGGGAAACTTTCTCCATGGATGAGGGTCAGAGTCAGTGCTGCCCTGGGGGCACCCCAGAGCTGACAGAGATATAATTATATATAAATAAAAGAAAATATTCCCTGTGTGCTCTGGGTTTCCACAAGCCCTGCCATGGCTGGGACACCTTCCACTGTCCCAGGCTGCTCCAAGCCCCATCCTACCTGGCCTTGGGCACTGCCAGGGATCCAGAGGCGTTGTGATTTTTTTAATTTCTGCCCTGTCCCCAGGCAGATCTGCACAGAGTGAAGTCCTGTAACAGAAACAAGCTTGTTTTCTGAAAAGCTGCCAAGCTGCATCCATCCAAATCGTGAACGTTCCCTTCCCCTTTTGGGAATGACTCTGAAGAGGCAGTAATTAGATATAAACACATCATTTTTAACACAGCCTGTGCTCGTGGCTTAAGTGGAAAATACATATTTTGTATTTACGTATTTGTGTCTACGTAGGGCTGGTTTTACATTCAATCTTTACATAATATCTAACAAAAAAAATTTCTAAATATTGTAAAAGTCCAACCTCCCCCTGCAAAAAAAACCAAAAAAAACCCCAAGCAATCCCAAACCATTCCATAAACCCCATCAACACTTGGAGGAGAAAACATTACTGTTATAAAAGACAGCTCTTGAAGATGCAGTTCCAGGTGTTGGAATGCAGTTGTAGTTTGGTAATTTCAAAACCATTTTGTCTTTGTGAAAATGCTGCAGCTTTGCTTTACGAAGTTAGGAATACTTAAAAGCTGACTAGGAAGACAATTGGTGAACATAAATAACATATTAATATACCATGACAAACTGGTATTTATTGGACAAATATTCATTAAAAAGTCAAGATCTGGGAAAGAGATGGTTTGCCATGGAGCTACTGTGGGTTTGCTCTTTCCTTTTGAACTATACCAGAACTTTGGGACACTTCTGTTAAGACAAAATTTGTTTCACCACATTCTTCAAAAGTACTGGTTTGTTCTTGGGTTTTTTTTTTTTGGTGGGATTTTGTTTGTTTTGGGTTTTTTTTTGGTTTTTGTTTGTTTGTTTGTTTTAATCCAATATGTCATGATTTAACCCTAGATTGCAGCTAAACACCACACACAGCCTCTCCCTCTTTCCTGGAAGGGAAGAAGGAAGGGAATTGGACCAAAAATGGGTTCAGATAAGAACACTTTACTAACTGAAATAAATAACAGTTAAAAGCACATGTCTGATTTGAGACAACAAACAAGAATAAAGTCAATATTCAGGCTGATGAGCGAGAGGTGTGCAGGCACAGGGGGCCTCAAGGTGTGTCCCTGGAGGCACAGGGGCTTGGGACAAGATGACCATTAGTGTCCAACCCAAATTATTCTGGTTTTCTGGGACCCACAGAGAGGCTGAGTCTCCTTCCTTTTTTCAGATCTCCCCTCGTGGGCACAGCCCTCGGGGCAGCTTTGGAGAGAGCTGCCAGATAAGCGCTTCTAAAATTAAATGTCTCGGTTGGCCAAGCAGACAAATCCACCCAAAATCCCACCACTTATCCTGAAACTCCTGCTATAATCTGATCTCGGGTGCCTGGCGCCCCGTGGTGCTGCACAGCTTGGTTGTGACACACTCTGGGATTTTTGTGGGGTTTTTTGGGGAGGCAAAAAAAATTTTTGGGGAGCAAAAAACCTTCAAATATTACTCCTGCACTGATATAATGCTACCTCTTGCAGCTTTGGTGGCAAAATGGGTTCTCCCTTTCACAAAGAGTAGGAACACACTATATTTCAATAGCTCTTCTTTTCCTTTAAAATTACTAGAACTTGTTTTTTTTTTAATTTTTCCAAGAAATGGAATGGGCAGTTGAAGATGGGAACAAATATCTTCCAGACAAACAAGTAGAGAGGACCACATTTTTTTTCTCAGTTGGTAACAGACCACATTCTTTTTCTCCAGTTCTTCAGTTTGGATGTAAGTTCACAAAACCAGGAAGCAAGAAACTCAAACATTGAAACAAACAAACATTTTTGGAGGTAATTTCACCCCTGACCCTTCCTTGAAGGTGAAGGAAGGCCTGGAGTCTGCATGGGGATTTCTCAGGGATGGGATCCGGGATCCAAAAAAAGGTAATCCCGGAATCCCAGACTATTTTGGGTTGGATGGAACCTTAAATCCCACCCCCTGCCATGGCAGGGACATGTAGTTATTAATTGTTGTGGTGGTGTTGTGAGGGTCCCCAGGACGAGGTGAGAGATGAGAATTGACTCCAAGTTCTCAGAAGGCTGGTATATAGT
>NW_005054431.1:1320198-1326503 GCF_000277835.1 Geospiza fortis | reverse complement strand
ATATAATAATATAATAATATAATAATATAATAATATAATAATATAATAATATATATTATGATATAATAGAATATACAATAATTCTATTCTATTCTATTCTATTCTATACTAAAGAAAGAGATAGGAGACATCAGAAAGCTGGAAAAGAATGATAATAAAAACGCGTGACAGACTCAGAGAGCCTGACACAGCTGGACTGTGACTGGCCATTAACTAAAAACAATACACACTGAGCCAATCAAAGATGCACCTGTTGGGCACTGCCAGGGATCCAGGGCAGCCACAGCTGGCCTTCCCACCCTCCCAGGGAAGAAGAAAAGAGTTGTAAAAGGAATAATTTTGCATCCTACCCCAAAAGGATGCTTTTTGGCCTGGTTAGTTTCCCAGAGGGAGGATGGTGCTGGAAGTGAGACAGAGTTTTGTGTATTTTAAGGCAAATTTTCTGTTCTTCCTTCCTTGCATTGTCAGTGCACTGTGAATCAGAGCAGCAATGATCTGCTCGATTGAAAAGGTGGTGTTTAAAGTGGCTGACACCTCACACTTTGGTTAATTTGGGGAGCTTTGTGGTGCCCTGAAATGCACTGGGAGGTGGCTGCAAACAGCTGGAAATGATCTGTGCTGTGTGCGTGCCCGAGGAGACGCAGCCACAGGGATAAATTACCCATCCTCGTGCCATGCCAGCCCAGCCTGTGCGCAGTTCCTGCAGCACAGCTGTCTCCCCGGGGTCTCCATGGGCGTCCATCTGGTCACTCTGTGTGACAGGGGGTGGCTGGACAACGGTGACACGCCGGGGGTGGCCAGGGTGCCACGTGTGCCCTGTCACTGTCTGACTGCCTGACAGAACTGTGAGCCTTTGCACTGACTTCAACTGGATATCATTACCTTTCCTGCGAGGTAGATTAAAAAAAAAATTAAAAAATCATTGTTGAAAGTACAATAAGAGCTGCAGTGCCTCCTTCCTGGGGGTGGGAATGGCTGGGCTTGGTGGGACATGGGGAGCAGACAAGTGGCACCTTGCTGCTGCCTGAGCCTCTGAGGAGGAGTTCTGCATCAGGAGTAACCACAACCAGCACCTCATCTCCAAACTGAGGGGGGAAGGGTGAAAAACAGCAGTTTTCCTGGAATGCTGGGCACTTTTCACCCCAGCACTGACCATTTCCAGCCCAGCACAGCCCATCTTGCAGGCTGCAAACAGCAGGACAGGAGGGAACGGCCTCAGGCTGGGCCAGGGCAGCTCAGGGTGGGCACAGCCAGGGGGGTTTGCAGTGCCCAGCCCTGCAGGCGTCACCTGGAGGTGGCACTCAGAGCTCTGGGCTGGGGACAAGGTGGGGACTGGGCACAGCTGCGACTCCATGGGCTGGGAGGGATTCTGCAGCCTCTGTGATCCTGGGATTCTGGGATTCTGCTGACTTCCCACTGACTTTGCCCTACAGGTGGTTCATTTGTGGCCACAGAAAGTTCAAGGATGAAGCTTTTCCTGATTGATTTCGGAGGGAATTTACAAAATTTGAGGCTTTTGGGAAAGCTGCAAAAGGCAGGCCTCAGGGACAGCAGAACTGGGATTGGAGCTAAGCAGCAGCCATGAGATTGGTCAGCAGAAAAATTATGTTAAAAGTAGAAAAGCAAGGGCAAATAGAGCAATGGTCTGTGTATTAACACTTGTCTAGAATAACTGCCTAAGCTACAGAAAAGTTTATCTAGCAAGATATTAGGAAGGTTAAAGCTTAATAGTGGAGCTCTGTGTGTTGTGTTTTAAGGCTCACAAGTATTTCAACATAAACCAGGCAAAAGTGCAACAGCAATTCAAAAAAGGAATCACAAGAGCTCCCCCATCCACGCCCTTGTCAGGACTGCTGTGTGCAAGGCTCTATTCTGAATTTCTTACACACCCCAGTGACTCAGAGATGCTGATTTTGTCGCCATTCTTCACCAGAATGAGGATCTAATTTCTTTTCAGGCACCAAGTGTATTTGTCTATGTTTGATTCTCATAAAAAACAGCATTTTTAAGAAATGTTGATTTGTTGTTGCTATCAGCAAGAGTCAAGGGGCAAGAAAAAGCTTTTCCTCCTGCTCTTTGCTTCACCAATATTCCAGTTGATTGCTGATTAGTGATTTATTATCACTACCCCTAGCATTAATATATAACGAGAGAGTCAAGATATTTTCACTGATTTATTCTGGTTTAGCCTATGCTGGCAGTTTGCTGTTGGGTGTTTTCTGGGTTGTCTGCAATCTCCCCATTTTTTTCTGAGCAAATTTGCAATATTTTTTCTGAGGTGGAATGGTGGTCCAAGAAAGCAGGTATTGATAAATTGATAAATGGAAACACAGGGGGTGGAAATGCAGCTAAAGGTGCATTCAGTTGTCACAGAGCTTCATCTGGGGTTCAGCCTGTGCTGGCTTGACCTGTGGCCTGCCAGGTTTTGTTTATGCCACTTTCTTTCGCTTCCTCTGCCCTGAAAGTGAAGTTTTTTCTTCTTTTGGCCCCTGCTGGTTTGTATTTCAGAGTTTTTATTTCTTAGCCTTTACTCCCAAGTGGATGAGGATTGCTTGGGAAATGGATGCACATGGATCAGATCTCCAGGCACCACCAGAAAGCCTCTCTGTGCCTTTCCCTCCGTTTATTTAGGAGCCAGGGGCGCTGAGGCATTGGGCAGTGGCATTAGTGACCTCACAGTGTTTAGAAAAGTGTGTGACACTTCTGTCCCTTCCCTGGGCTGCTTAAATTTTTTAAAATGAGCCCTGTGTCCATTCTGGTGTAATTGCTCTAACTTCAGCATCATGCATTGCTGGTGCTTCTCAGAAAATTTAGGGGTTATCTTCAAGTGGTTTTTGCTTAATCCTACATTCCCTCATCTCATTTTTCAATCTGGGATTGTCACATAAGCATCTTTACTCCTCCTCAAATTGGATAGAAGCCGCTCAACTGAGGACAAGCTGTTGGGGGATTTCTCAGATACCCTCTGCATCCCAGAAGGAGAAATGAATTAAGATGGCAAATCCTTTTTAATGATTACAATGCTAAAGCCCCAGTCATTCTCCAATACCTGGAATGCCACAGGCAGGAGCTCCTAATCAGCCAAGGGAAGCTGCCCTGGTGGTGCCATCAGCAGGTACAGGGCAGGACTGGGTGTCTGATACCTGCAGGTTGGTGCATGGCTGTGTCTGCCTGATATTTGAGGATTTTTGTTGGGAAGGATGAAAGTTTGACAAGAAAGTCTCACAGATGTGTGTGCTTGGCAGAAAGATTTTTAAATGTAGAGTCTGATGAAGGAATAGAGAAGGGAGCAAGTTTTGATACAGAAGAAAAGAATTGCTGAGCCAGTCTCACTGGCTAACCAAGGAGGCCAAGGGTGTGTTAGTTAGAAGGGGTTTTTATGGCTTAGAGCAAAGGATAAACCCACCCCAAACAAGAAGATGTTTGTACCCAGCAGAAAGAGAGCACAGGCAAACAAGTCAGCAAATGTGGCAAGCAGAAAAAAGGTCTCAGAATTTCCCACTGCAAGAAAACTGAAAAACAACTTCTAGCTTAAACTGTAATGTACTGACTGTTAGTGATTGGAGAGCAGTAACATGGATATGGTAATTACAGCAGTTATGATAGGCTGTAGATAATAGTTAAGGTGTAGATTGGTTCTGCTGCATGGAGATGCTCAGCAAAGAAAAGTCTATAATGCATTGTCGCAAAAAGAAAAGTCTATAAGGCATTGTAACCAAACCCAAAGGGTCTCCAGGGCTGCCTGCAGCTGGAGCTGACAGCTGTGGGCACAGCTCTGTCACCCACAGCCCTGGGCTGCTGTAACCTCTTGGATGGAATAAACTGCATTTTGGAGAGCCCCTGCAGTCCCACATCCCTCATTTGGGCTCTTACACATTTTGGAACTAGATGACCTCTGAGCTCCCTTCCAGCCCAAGGCATTCTTAGGGGTACCAGTGTGTCTGACCCACAAATCTCTTGAGGATGACCCAGACAGAGCCAACCCCCTGCAGTCACAGGGATGTGTGGGGGCTTTGGTGTCTTGATCTGTCAGCACCCAGGGCATCCCTCTGTCTGTCCTGGGCAGCCCAGACCCTGCCAGGGGGCTCAGACACCCTGGCACAGAGCCCAGAATGCCCCTGTGGGTTTGATTGTGACCCATGGAGCAAGTTACCAACCCTAGATGAAGATCTGCAAGCCACGACAAATTAAGTAGAATGATGGCGAATTTATCATGAGATGAAAATGGAGAATTGTGGGGTTTTTAGAATGGGGGTTCAGGGGGCAAGAGGGAGGAATCTGGGCGTGTCCTGTCCTTCCTCCTGTTTCTTCTTGGCCTCCATCTTCTGGGTGATGGTGGCACTTTAGATTGGTTTAGAGTAGAAGCTCACTGTCTAACATAGGTGACAGGTATTGGGAAGTCACTGTAAATATTGTACATGTAGTTTTTAGTATAAAAAGATAACACCTCCCCGGGGCAGGCAGAGTGCCTCTGTCTGTCCTGCTGAGCAGACCTGGGCAGGGCAGCAGAAAGGATTTTATAGATAAGGAACAATAAACAACCTTGAGACTGAGAAATGCAGAGCTCTGACTCCTTCTTTGAGCACTGGGCTGGAAAAAGAGACTTTCTAACTTATCTCGGGGTCACTGTGACCAGCTAGAGACCCTGACATTGATCTGAAACACCAAACTGCAATTCCATGGGCATTTCACAGCTGTGGCCTGGCCTAGAGCTTCCCAGTGCCAGAGGGCAGGGCTGGATGGGATCTTGGCAATGAGGAATTGTTCCCTGGCAGGGTGGGCAGGCCCTGGCACAGGGTGCCCAGAGCAGCTGGGGCTGCCCCTGCATCCCTGGCAGTGCCCAAGGCCAGGCTGGACACGGGGACAGTGGGAGGTGTCCCTGCCATGGCTGGGGTGGCTCTGGGTGATTTTTAAGATCCCTCCCAACCCCACCCACTCAGTAATTTTAGAATTCAAAGCACCAAAACAATTGGTCCAGGAAGCTGGACATGCGTGAACTGAACTAGTGCTGAAGAAAGGAAACTGCTTCCAAATATTTGGCTCCAAAGCTTGCAGTGCCTTGCTTCCACATCAGTTAGTGGAGATATTTAACACAACATCTATCATTTAACATTAACATCTATCTCATCTCTATAATATGTAGGTGACATAAGAAATTATAAGACTTCAGAATACGTGGAATTCTTTCTGTGAGCAGAAGGAGAAATTCCAGAGCTGCTCATAAACATCACCCTCATCTCCCTTTAAGGTTTAGTGCAGAGGGGAAGTGACCCTCCGTGTGATTTTGGAGCCCGTCTGATCCTGTTCCTCCTTCCCCCTGAGCAAGCAGCTCTCACCCGGGGGCAATTTCCCCAGACTGTGATCGCGGCTTCAGGAGGTACCTGGGCGGTGCGAGGGGCACACGGAGGGCGGTGTTAGTGCGGCTGGAGCGGGGTTGGAGCGGGGATAAAACAGGGAATGGAGCGGCGATGGGGCAAGGAAGGAGCGGGGATGGAGTGGTGATGGAGCTGGGGTTGAGGCAGGCGACGGAGCGGTCGTGGATTGGGCATGGTGCGGAGATGGAACGGAGATGGAGAGGGGATGGGACGGGGATGGGAGCGGGGATGGAGCCCGGGATGGAGGCAGGGGATGGGACAAAGAAGGACCGGGGGTGGAGCAGCGGTGGAGTGGAGATGGGGTAGGGATCAAGCAAGGATGGAGCCAGGGATGGAGCGGGGATGGAGCGGGGATGAGGTCGAGAATGGAACCGGGGATGGAGCGGAGATGGAGAGGGAATGAAGCGGGGATGGAGCGAGGGTGAGGCAGGGGATGGATTGGGCATGGGGCAGAGGATGGGGTAGGGATGAAGCAAGGATGGTGCCGGGAATGGAGAGGGGATGGAGCCGGGGATGGAGAGGAGATGGAGCCGGGAATTGAGCCGGGATGGAGCCAGGGATGGAGTGGGAATGGAGCGGGCATGGATTGGGCATGGTGCGGAGATGGAGCCGGGACGGAGCCGGGGATGGAGCGGGGATAGAACAGAGATGAAGCAGGGATGAAGCAGGGATGGAGCGGGGATGGATCTAGGGACAGAACGGGGAATGGAGCGAGGATGGAGCGGGGTATGGAGCGAGGATGGAGCGAGGATGGAGCGAGGATGGAGTGAGGATGGAGCGGGGATGGAGCGGGGATGGAGCGGGGTATGGAGAGGGGATGAAGGGGGATGGAGCGGGGATGGAGCGGGGATGGAGCGGGGATGGAACCGGGATGGAGCCGGGATGGAGAGGGGATGGAGAGGAGATGGAGCGGGGATGGAGAGGGGATGG
>NW_005054431.1:1308252-1317921 GCF_000277835.1 Geospiza fortis | reverse complement strand
TATAAATAAATATATACTTTATAAATTTATATATAATAAATTTATGTATATTGTAAATTTATATATATATAAATTAATAAAATACATTTTATTAAAATATTAATTATTTTTAAGCAGGCGGCGCCTTGGAGATGTAACTTCGCAAGAATTTTGTGAATGTTGTTTAAAATTGGGTGTTTTCTGTGCATCTGCCCTGAGTTTAATTTGTGTTTTATTGACTCCCACGCTGATTTTAGGGAGTTATAAATAGCATAACAGCAAGGGTGTGAAAACTACTCCAAGAAAGACAGGCACGGAAATGTTCTGCTTGTGTGGAATATCTGATGTGTGAATACAATATTGCAAGTGAGTATTAAACTTAAAAAATTGCTGGAGGTTTGGGTTTATCATTAGTGGTGCTGTTTTGCTCTCTGATGAAACACAAACAGTGAGCCCAGATCATGGCAGGGGGAAGAGGGCACTTTGTGGAGCCAAGCACCGAGAAAGGGAAAACAGCCCGAGCTGCGTGAGTCGAATGGTGCCCAAAGTCACCAAAAACAGAGACAAAAACACAGAGCAAATATGCTGGTGAAGGTTGCATCTGTCAGCAAAATCTGTGCAGAATTTGAGGCAAGAGGGACATGTGGTGATTTGCCTAAGCTTGTATTAGGAGATCTGGTAGCCAGTTACTGATAAATGCTGCAATATGTTTTCATTAGATAGCTCCCTTGCTGCTCTGCTCTGCCAGCTCTCAGATTTGTCACTGCTCTTCTTAGATAATTTCACTTCTTTGTCTTTCAATCAGACCAAAATCTGACGGATAACAAGCAGTGGAGCATTTCCTGAAATGCATTGCAATAAATATTAACAGATGAAGTCATGATCTTGATGCCAGTGAATCAAATGGGAATTTTGCCTCCTTGGGAATGGGATTGTGCCTGCGCAGTGTAAATTTGCTAAAAGTTTTATGAGCTCGGTTTCTCTTTTTGTGTTAAAAATGGAAGCTTGAGAATCACCTTGCTCTGATCCAGACCTTGCTGGACATCCATTAAATTGCAAACCAGCCCCAGTAATTAGTGCATTGTGAAACATTTATGGAAATCTGTCTCCCTGTGTCAAAGGTGTCAAATCACACCTTAAAAAGCCAGAAGAGTTGTGGGGTTTGTATTGTACATCAATATTTCTTATTGATGGAACTTACACAGAGGCGTTTAAAAGTCAGTGATGTTTTTGGTCAGGATGTTCCTTAGGAGGAGCCAGCTCTTTCCTTCAGCCTGGTCTCTCCAAACCCACACATTTATGGCATAAATAACTTCACTGCAACTCCTTATGTTGAGTGTCCCTGGGAGTACAAGCAGTGCATTGCCCCCAGGCGCTCCTCACCTTTCGTAATTTAATTTTCAGTGCATTTGAGAGGTCACATGTTATTTTTATAAATTATCTGTAACCACTTCAGCAGCCAGTGAGGAATTCTGCAGCTGGAGATGACCAATCTTAGGGTGATGACCCTGAAGTAATGGAAACACAGAAAATTTGAAATTTCTGTAATTTGAAATATGGAATGTTTCTGTAGGTGCAGAGTGCATTTTCCCATTTGGTGCAGTTCATCAGAGTTGAGTGCCAGGTTTATCCATGTGGTTATTTGAGTGGAGAAAATGCTGTTTTACATGGAAGTCCTCAAGAGCTGGAGTGTTTATCAACTTGTGGAGACAAACAAGACTTGGTTATCTTATGTAGATGGATAATGTCATCTGATAAGAGGAAATTTACACTTCTTTGTACTTATAATCCTATTTAATTGGGTTTTACATAGTGATTAGTCATCCCAGTGCTTTGTATTAGGGCTAATCCAATTTCATGTGGGCTCCTACCATGCTTGGTGTGGTAAATTCAGGGTACAGCACACGTGCCTGGGTGCAGCTGGGAGAGCTCTTTACCAGTGGGTAAGGGAGAATGTGGCTCACCAAAACACGCTCCACTTGTGATCCACTGAATCTGAAATTTCAGAGCGAGAGAGGCTGATGGAATGGTCTATAACTCAAAGTGCTGGAAATTGTTTGCTGTGGAGAATGCTCTAGTGCTGGCTAGTTTATTTTCTCTTACACACGTAATTACCATTTTTATAATCAAAAGGGAATACATATTTTTTTTAGCGAGCAGCTATTTTTCCCTTTTCTCACTTTCAATAATTTTATTTCCGGGGGACACGCTCCAGCTGAGGCCCACAGGGGCTCTGCTGCCTTTTTGGGTGGAAAAGCTGCTGTTTTGGCATCCCCAAAACCAGGTTGGGATTGTCCCTGTGTGCCAGCCTGGCTGTGCTGTGGGGAGTGATGGATTTCCCTGCCTGCTGGCCCTGCTTGCCTTCTGCAGGATGAGAGCAGGCAGCCAGCACTGCTAATTAACGGAGCAATTAGCAGGAGGGCCTGGCTGGAGGCGCCTCCCTCCTTGTGCCTGGCATGGGGCTGTCAGGAAAATCAACCCACACACACCAGAGGTTTATGGCCAAAAAGGAGACACAGGAGTCCTTTGACTTTATTCCAATCAAGGCAGAGGCCATGGGGCATTCCCTGGGGTCTCTCACATTTTTGGAGGATGCAGCCTCCTTTTTATCCCAATTTCCCAGCCACATTTCCCTTCTCTCTTTCCCCATTTCTGAGGCACTTGAGAGGTTCAGAGTTCCCAGAACACCTGATCCCAAAGATTCCCCTCCAATGTACAACCCTCCCTTTGAATTTTTAATTCTTATGGAATTTAGGTGTTTTTCTTCCCCATTGTTTCTTTTTCACCTTTCAATCTCTAATTTCATTTATCAGCCAACCCAAGTTATTTGTAAAAGCAAATCTCTTTTTCCATTCATCAGTCAGTGGAATCCTTCCCATTGCTTCTTTTCTGTCTCAGTGCTGGTTTTATCCCCCAGCAGACCCACAGCTTGTCTGTAAAGACAAATCCACCATTCCCCTCAGGGCTGAGCGTGTTCACAGGTCTGTGGTGGCTCCTGGGTCACTCTCTGCTCTGCGTTCCCCATGAAAACATGAATATTTCACCAGCTGTGCAGATTCATCTCTGTCTGAGTGCCTTCATGCTGAAAGCAGAGATGTGACATCTCTCCCACAGTGGTGTGAGGAGCCAGGATTCATTTTTCTTAATGGACAGTCACAAAAACCAGAATTAACCTTTCCTCCTCCATAAACAGCATAGAAACCTGTCAGGGAATGGAAGGAATTGCAGAGTTTTGCACCATTCTTCTTCCAACACCAATGTTTTAGTCCAGGTGGAGATTTCCAAGCTGGAGTAAATGGCTTTGATTACTTAATTATGCATATATGCAAATAGTGTTTAATTATGCATATGGAGAGGAACTAAAAGTATAAACTAAGTACAACTAAAGTCAGTATAACTATATAATGTACATTCATATTGTTTTGCCATGCCCTGATTTTGTAGGTATCACCATGAAAAAAAAATGCTCCCCCAAATTACCTTTTTCAGCCTGATCTGTCACAAAGAAAGCGTGGAAAAGATGAAAAAAGCTACATCAAATTGCAAGACCCATGTTCCTAACTGTAAAACAGCCTGAGAGATGATTTTGGTTTTTTTTGTTTAAGCAAGAAAACAAGTTTTGGTCCATTATGGCCACATCTTTTGTTATCTGCGTGTCAAAATCTGAATATTTCTCCCCATCTCTGTTTGCTGTTGGCATGAAAACATGAATATCTGAAGACCCCAGCCAGCACTAACCCTGCCACCCAAAAAGCCGCAGAAGAAGCAGCAAAAAGCAGAAAATGCTTCTTGAAGCCCCTGGGGTTTCAGAGCAGCAGCTGAGGGCAAAGTCGGCCTCTCCATATGTAAATAACATAACCAGATAAAAATTACTCTGTAAAAAACACTGCCAGGTAAAAGTTCAGCGTTCCAAATAACTGGGCAGAGTTGAACTTTTCTGAATGTAAGCTCTTTGTAAAAAGTTCTTTCAGGCTGGCAGCAAGCAGGGTGGGCTCCAGGCTGTGCCATTTATCTGCCCCTGAGGATGCTGTGATGGGAATCAGGTTGGGATCTGTGACGGGGTTCACAGGGGTCCCAGGATGAGGGAAGGGACGAGGATCTGACTCCTTGTTTCAGAAGGCTTGATTTATTATTTTATGATATATATTACATTAAAACTACACTAAAAGAATAGAAGAAAGGATTTCATCAGAAGGCTAGCTAAGAATAGAAAAAGAAAGAATGATAACAAAGGTTTGTGTCTCAGACGGAGAGTCCGAGCCAGCTGACTGTGATTGGCCATTAATTAGCAACAACCACATGAGACCAATCACAGATGCACCTGTTGCATTCCACAGCAGCAGATAATTATTGTTTACATTTTGTTCCTGAGGCCTCTCAGCTTCTCAGGAGAAAAAATCCCAAGGAAAGGATTTTCCATAGAAGATGTCTGCGACAGGATTCCTCCTCCTGTGCGTGCCAGGGGGTCACACACAGATGCCCCTGCCCAGAACCCACCTGGGGAGGGCTCACCCTGCTGCCCCAGCGCTCCCCAGGACAGCCAAGCCCTGACTTTGCCATCCCAGCAATTCACCCATGCTGGAGTTTGCACATAAACACTGAAAACTGCTCTAATTCTTAATATTTCGGTGTAAATATTTCCACAATTTTTCTTTCTGCTGTGGTGGTTTGGAAGGATGGTAATAAAAGGGATGAGGGAGGAAGATGGAAGTGTGTTTCCAGTTGGAAGGTGAGGCAAGGCACCAAGGGCAGGGTGTGCAGGGTCTGTGGGCTGGTGCTCAGCTGGGTGTCGCGGACATCTTTTATGAAAAATCCTTTCCTTAGGAGTTTTCCTCCTGAGAAACTGAGAGGCCTCAGGAACAAAATGTAAACAATGATTATCTGCTGCTGTGGGATGCAACAGGTGCATCTGTGATTGGTCTCATGTGGTTGTTTCTAATTAATGGCCAATCACAGCCCACCTGGCTCGGACAGAGAGGTGAGCCACAACCCTTTGTTATCATTCTTTCTTTTTCTATTCTTAGCCAGCCTTCTGATGAAACCTTTTCTTCTATTCTTTTAGTGTAGTTTTAATGTAATATATATAATAAAATAATAAATCAGCCTTCTGAAACCTGGAGTCAGATCCTCATCTCCTCCCTCATCCTCAGACCCCTGTGAACACGGTCACAGCTGGGAAAGTGGGAATTCTGATGGTGGAAGCCTTGGGAAGGGGACAGAGGCAACCTCAGCAGCAAATCCATCCACTGAAGGGGGATGCAGTCCCAAGGGAGGTGCTGGAATGTGGAAAGTGTCCATGGACTCACAGGGAGGATTCTGGTCCTGAGGGGGTCCTGGTGTCTTGAGCTTTGTTCTTTAGGTGTTGGAGTTTGTGAATCCACTGCACTTGAGTCTCTGGCTGGGAAAAGCTGATTTATCACCGGCCAGGGTCTGTGCACAAATGCCAAACAGGACAGGGCTGCAGGGAAGGTGCCTTGAGCTGTTTGATTTTCCAGCATCACTCTCATTCCATGGTGATGGCAATGGGAAGCTGCCAGCAGCTCACATCCCAGGCAGCAGACACAGAACTCAATGGCACAACTCACTTGATGAGTTTTTTGCCCAATCACACAAGGCAAAAGCACACTGACAGTATTTATATCTGTACAGTATCTATTCTATATTGACAGTAGTTCTGTCCAACCACTGTAAGCACAGGTACCTGTGGTTAAACAATGCTTGCTTATTTCAAATGCAATACCTGCTTGTGAGCCTTCAAACACAACGCACAGAGCTCCATTATTAAGCTTCAACCTTCCTAATATCTTGCTAGATAAACTTTTCTGTAGCTTGGAGAGTTATTCTAGACAAGCGTTAATACACAGACCATTGTTCTATTTGTCCTTTTCTACAGTTTAAATAATTCTTCTGCTGACCAATCTCATGGCTGCTGCTTAGCTCCAATCCCAGTTCTGCTGTTGCTGAGGCCTGCCTTTTGCAGCTTTCCCAAAACCCTCTGATTTTGAGGATTCCCACACTGATGGTGCCGACACCAGCTGAGGACAGGCCTCAGAAGAAAATCAAATGCTGTAAACTGCACGAGCCTGGTGGATGTCACTTGAGATGTTCCTCACCTGAGCCCAGCCTTGCAGTGACTCCCATGGGATTTGTTACTGCCTGGAACTGTAAAAGCCGAAATGAGGGATGTGGGACTGCAGGGGCTCTCCAAAATGCAGTTTATTGTATCCAAAATGCAGTTTATTCCATCCAAGATGTTACAGCAGCCCAGGGCTGTGGGTGACAGAGCTGTGCCCACAGCTGTCAGCTCCAGCTGCAGGCAGGCCTGGACACCCTTTGGTTTTGGTTACATTGCATTATAGACTTTCCTTTAGGTTACAATGCATTATGTACTTTTCTTTGCTGAGCATCTTCATACAGTAGAACCAATCTATACCTTTACTTTTACCTATAGCCTATCACAACTACTGTAATTACCACATTCATGTTACTGTTCTCCAATCACTAAAAGTCAGTACATTACAGTTTCAGCTAGAAGTGCTTGCCACATTTGCTGCCTTGTTTGCCTGTGCTCTCTTTCTGCTTGGTAAAAACATCTTCTTGTTTGGGGTGGGTTTACCCTTTGCTCTAAGCCATAAAAACCCCTTCTAAGTAACACACCCTTTGCCTCCTTGGTTAGCCAGTGAGACTGGCTCAGCAATTCTTTTCTTCTGTATCAAAACTTGCTTCCATCTCTATTCCTTCATCAGACTCTACATTTAAAAATCTTTCTGCCAAGCACACAGACCTGTGAGACTTTCTTGTCAAAGTTTCACCCTTCCCAACACACCCCAAAACTGACATCCCATGGGATGAGATGTCACCCTTAGGCTGGATGTGACACACGTGTGGTCAGGGTCCAAGAAGAAAAAAGTTTTTTATTCTTCATGTTCTCTGGTTTATATACTCTTAACAAAGTGTGATCTTAAGCCATTAACTACATCACAATAACTGATTATATTCATTGGTGCATAGCAATTAATGTCAGTATAATTGGCAAAAATTACAGAAATTTAATAAGGTAATACAAAATAATACAAACATAAATACAGACATTTAATATAGAAATTTAATAACATATACACATCTGCTTAGGCACGTGGTCTAGCTTACAAAAATTGTCATGTATCTTTTCTAATCTGTTTCCATGCTGACAGCTTCGGCTTCTTCCTTGCTATGGATACATTGGAAAATCATCAATTGTTATTCCTTCTATTAACTCAGCTTTGTCCAGCCCCTCCACAATGGGGCAGCGTGGTGAGGACATGGGAGTGCCTGTCAGGGCTGGTCCAGCTGCAGGATCCCTGAAAATGAGACATTTTTAGCCAGGCTACCGCAGCTCTGGGGTATTTTGCCCTGTTCCTGTGGCCTCCACCAGCCAAGGACCTGAGTCTCCTTTGGAATGTTCTGTGGAGTGAAGCAGCAACAACAGGAACTCTCCCCACTAAACTTTGCTGCAGACTTTGAATTCAGATGCTGCACAGTAAATATTTTTCTCCTCTCTCCTAGTTCACACGAATTTTCAGATCAAGATTTTCTCCAGAGAGCTGGTAAGGCTTTTGGTGGGCTGGATCCCTGGGTGCTGCTTCTGTTAGCGTGGCTGTAGAAGATTTCATTTCATCCCCAGATGTTGGAGCCTCTTCTGTCACGTGTTTTGTTAAAGCATAACCCCCTTTAAAAAAACCCTTTAAAGGATTTGCCTGTTAAGATAACAATTCACTATCCAGCTCTGAGATGTAGTGAGAACGTGGAAGGAGAAATCCTTCACCTTTTTTTTTTTTGTAAACCAAATGAAAACAGAGTTAAGCGCTTGAAGGATGGGGCTGTGAGAGTGCCCATGAAATGATCTGTGCTTGATGTGTTTGAGATGAATAAATACAGGTATAGACTGAATCCTGTAATTTTGGGGCACTGGAGTTCCTCCCAGTGAGGGTGGCAAGGTGTCCAATGAAAACAAGAGGAACTTTGGTGAACACGAAAGGTGAAATAGAAAATACATGTGGTGAAGGCAGAATTTGCTGCCAGTCAAGTATTTTGCAAGGCAAAGGCAGTAATTCTGACATCCACATTTTGTGCAGAGATAATTATTATTTGCATAGGAACGTGCAAAATTTTATAGATGTGTGTTTTTATAAATGTGTGTTTTTATAGATGTGTGTTTTCATAAATGTGTTTATAAATGGGTGTTTATAATGTGCTAATAATGAAATAACACTTCTCCTCCTGCAGGTCAGCATTACAATGGTCGTGTGAAGCCAAAGTTTGATGTCAATCAGGAGGCAATTGCACAGGTAATACCCGGAGGGCTGGATCTGTGAAGTCTTTTCACGGCACATTTAGGTCTTCCAATTTAATTAACAATGCTGAATTTAATTGGATTTGCTTTGTTTACAAGAAAGAGCCAAGAAAACCATGTAAAATATTGTGGTGTGGTTCTGTCTCACCACTTGTACAAATATTCTCTGCTTTTCTGAGGACTGCAGTGACACCTCAGGTGCTGGCTGGCCGTGGATTTGGGACAAAATCCTTATATCCACCTTCTGTACAATGGGATTTCACCAGTCTTGTTCTCATTTCAGCTGGTCATGAAGGAAGAGCTGGAGCAAAACTTCAGATTTTTAGTGGGAGCTTTTTACCTGAGACCAGGCTGTAGGTCTTGTAAAAAACTGAGCATAAAAGGCTTCCTTACCAAAAGTGATGCATTCCAGTGTTGGGAACATGTTGAATAAATCTCTCTCATATGGGCTTCTGAGGAGACAGCCCTGCCTTTTATATAAATGCACTCATAGCCACTCAGCACATTTCCTGACCATCATCTGGCTCTGCTTTCAGCTTGCTGCTGTCAGTCCTCGTTAATTTTAATCCTAAAACATCCTTGTGCCATATGTAAGGTCCAGAATCAAAAGGGATCTCTCAGGGTCTGAGCTGAGAGTTGTGATTTGCTGATCTAAACAGCACACACACAAAAAAATCTCTCTTTAGGCCAAGACAAAACCTTGGGGCTTAACTGCGTCCCTTCTGGAGCCTGGTGAGATGCTGTTTATGACTGGGACGCAGGAAACCTTTCCTGTTTTAGTGTGAACTTGCAGTCACATGGCATGGTAAAAACACACATTGTGTGTGTTAATCTTATTTGGATAGGACAGAGGTGGTGACTTGGGAATCTGAGGGTGAAATTTGATAATGGCAGTAAAATTCTTTATTTCTTCCTGAGCCCTACGTCAAATTGTCTTGCCCGACAGCCAAGTTGTCTTTTTGAAAATTGCAATTTGGCTATGAAATTAGGCTGACAAGGGATGGCAGCTTTCTGGTGTGTGCAGAGGACACGGAAGCCGCAGTCCCTGGGTTTTAGTCCCTGATTTTGTAAAGGCAGGGATCCCTACTCGACCCATCCCACTCTGCAGCAGGTATTTCCACGATTCAGAGCCACAGCGAGCCGAGCTGCCTGCAGGCAGGTTAAATTCAGACATCTCTCTCACCTGGACAGCTGCCCAGTGTGCTTCCAGCATGGTGGGCTGTGTGCTTGGCACAACCTGAGTCCTTTCCAGCGGGCTGAAGCAATTCCTAGAGATGCTCTAGAGCATCTGCAGCTGAGGGGGCACCTCCTGTGCTGGGGCTGGGCGCTCTGTGAGGTGCCAGCCCCGTGGTGGGAAG
>NW_005054431.1:1306474-1307847 GCF_000277835.1 Geospiza fortis | reverse complement strand
CTCTTTCTCTGATAGATTCAGCTGTCCTGTGGCTGCTATCTCATTGCCAGTCCTTTCTTTAAAAAAGTATCCTACATAGCAAAGGTTCTATTTTAACAGTTTATTATAACCTAAAACTATATTTAACACACTAGTTAAGAAAATTAATACAGCACAACTTTCTGACATAACATAAACAATATTCACTTTAATATTTGCCAAAAGCCAATCACAAAACACGCGTTCTTCACGCACATCTGACAGAAATCTCTTGTGTGACCCCTCAGGCTGTCAGCTACAACTCGAGCAGGGGGGCACGGTGGCAAGGAGGGGGTCATTTACAGACCACAAACAGGACAGGGCTGCAGGGAAGGTGCCTTGAGCTGTTTGATTTTCCAGCATCACTCTCATTCCATGGTGATGGCAATGGGAAGCTGCCAGCAGCTCACATCCCAGGCAGCAGACACAGAACTCAATGGCACAACTCACTTGATGAGTTTTTTGCCCAATCACACAAAGCAAAAGCACACTGACAGTATTTATATCTGTACAGTATCTATTCTATATTGACAGTAGTTCTGTCCAACCACTGTAAGCACAGGTACCTGTGGTTAAACAATGCTTGCTTATTTCAAATGCAATACCTGCTTGTGAGCCTTCAAACACAACACACAGAGCTCCATTATTAAGCTTCAACCTTCCTAATATCTTGCTAGATAAACTTTCTGTAGCTTTGAGAGCTATTCAGACAAGCATTAATACACAGACCATTGCTCTATTTGTCCTTGCTTTTCTACTTTTAACATAATTTCTCTGCTGACCAATCTCATGGCTGCTGCTTAGTTCCAATCATAGTTCTGCTGTCTCTGAGGCCTGCCTTTTGCAGCTTTCCCAAACCCCTCTGATTTTGTGGATTCCCACAGCAAGGAGCGCCCTGGAGCCACCCTGGGCTCCCCCACAGTCCCCTGAACGTCAGCATCAACGGCACCCCCTGCATCCTGTTCTGGGCCAGGAGGATCCTGATCAGGATGGAGAACCACACCCAGCTGGATTTGACAGACAGGACCTTTGGAGCCCACGCCTCCGTGGATGTTGGGGACTCCAACTGCAGCGAGGACAGCGCCATGTAAGGGGAATCCTGCTCTGCTGGGGGAGCTGGGGCCAGGCAGCCACTCTGGGGAGTGAATATGGGAGTGCGGCCTTAAGGTTTTAGCTGTTTTATTTTTCAAATCCCGTGCTGCTTTAGGGTATAATTCTAAGCTCCATATAGAGTGTTATTGTCTTCACATTTTGGTCAGACACACTCCCTCTGAAATTCAAGGACACTTGTCTTGGTGTGAACAGACAGGAGCCTGCTAAGGAAGGCAGGAGCCTCCCCTGAAATGGAGAATGTG
>NW_005054431.1:1298037-1306243 GCF_000277835.1 Geospiza fortis | reverse complement strand
CCTGACACCCTGTGGGTCAGGGTGCTGGCAGCAGTCCCATTGGAATTGTGGCTCAGCCCTCCCGCAGTGTCAGGGGTGGTTCTGCTGGAGCAAGGGGGATCTCTAGAGAAGGATGTATTCTTCCTCTGGAGATCCAGGGGAAGGAGAGGCAGCTGCTGTTCCTCTGGGGAATCCCATGGAGAAAGCCGTGCTGGTGTTCCAGAATCTCCAGATTATATCCAGGTAGGAATGCTTGGCTCCTCCCTCTGGGCTCACATCTCCCAATGGGATGCTGTAGTGCTTATCAGCCATGCAGGGACATTCAATGGCCTCTTATCAGCAGGTGTCTCCCCATTTGTGGAAGAGATAAGGAAAACTGCCCACTGAACAGAAGCCAGCTGCCTCACAGATGGTGAATGGAACACAATTTGCTTGGCAACCCAGGATAACACCCTACAGCCTCAGGCCCTGAAAGTATAAACAAAAGTGAATTGGGGGGAGCAAACTTCATTGCTTCACATAAATGACTTCATTACCTGAAGCTGGAATTGGAGGATCAACCCCAGAAATGCAAATTGACCAAATTTATAATTGTGTGAAAAACTCATGAGCATTGTCCATCTTGGGTGTAGCCTCTGGGAGGTTTCTGACTGCCCAAAATGCACCTATTGAAGGCCTTTAATAAATACCCACTTTATTCTCTCAATCTTACCCAGCCTCTGTTCTGGGCAGCCACTCCAGGGCATCAGGAGAGCAGCCCTTGCAGAGGCCCAGGTTTTTCTGATGATGTCCTGGCACAGTGGGCAGCAGGGGTTGTGCGCTTTAAGCCCAGTCTGTTGTGGACACTCAATATTCAGTTTTTGCAGTGCTGTGGCCCCTCCTGGGGCAGCCAGCTCTGCTCTCAGTGCCCATGGGGCTGAAGCTGTTGCTCTGTTTCACCTCCAGCTGTTTTACACAGCTGCTGTGGGGCTGGGCAGGGCATCCTGTGCTGAATGTGGGGCTTAGGTGCTGTGCATGGCTAATTATCCCTTCAAGGGGTGTGTGCCAGGGATGAGTTTTTGGGAGTGCCTAAAAACAGGGGCAGGCAGAATGACGGGTATTAAAAGTGGTTCTATTTATTCAAAGGGCTTCAGGTACATTTTGGGCAGACAAATCCCTCCCTCAGGGGCTACACCCAAAAATGGACCATGGGATTTTCACATTTTTATAAGTTTGGTCCATTTGCATATTGGGGTGAATCACCCAATCACAGCTTCAGCTAATGAAGTCATTTACCCCAAGTTTGATTCCCCCAACTCACTTTTGTTTAATTTCTGGGCCCTGAGGCAGTGAGGTGTCCTTGGTTGCCAGGCCTGGAGAGGAATTGTTGTGTCTGCCCAAAATGGGACAGCAGCAGCTCACACTGAATGTGGAGTTCGGAGTTTACACTAAACAACTGCGGGATCACAAACGTATGAAAAATATGAAAACTAAACTCCCAAGGCATCACCAGCAGTGCTGCACAGGGTTCTTCAATTTCACTTTTAATTTTCTGGTAACCTCTTTGTCTGTGGTTACCAAAAATGTCTGTGCATCTTGTGCTGTACAATCACAAAGTGGGTGTCACCTCCCTGTGATTGTTCAGCACAAGGTGCACAGACATTTTGGTGAGGTTACCAGAAAGCTAAAAGTGAAATTGAGAAAGAACCCAGCATCACAATATTCAACAAGGCAGTTTGAATATTGCATCATCAGCATGTGAATTTATCCAGCACTCTTTTGACAGGCAGAGGTAGAGAATGGAATGAACTTATGTTAAAGATAAAAAAAGTGATAACAAACATTCCTCCCTCTCTTCTGGCCTACAATTTGAAAATAATCTTTGTCTGATTAGTAAATATTTTAACCTAAGAGAAAATAAATAAAGGCAAGAGTAAGGCTTTCAAAATACAGGGAATGGTATCAGATATAATAATCAAAGCTGCATTTTTGTTTCATTTTTAGTCGAATGGCACATTTGCCTGTGTCTAATCCTCAACTATCTCTGACTTGCATTTGTAATAAAGCAAGGGGTGGTCTGGATTCAGTGTCCTGTCTTAGGGGACCAGTGTTACCCAAGAAGTCTATATCACCTATGAAATTGTGGGGCTAGCTGTTTTTTACTTTGGTTGGTTTTAAATATTTTTGTTGGTTTTTTTTTTTTTTTTTTTTGTTTGTTTTGTTTTATTTTTGTTTTCTCAAGTAATATTCAACTTTAATTTTGGCTGCCTTTCAGAATCTGCACGCTTTCACTGTGTTTTCTTTCTGTCTGACTTGAACAATGAGAATCTCCATGCAGGTTTTAAGAGGCAAAATGCTACTTTTAAGTGAGAAGAATCCATTCAGCCTAATCATGTATTGCATTAATTAACCTGGTAGGGCCTTTCACCTTATGGAACTTCAGGGGCCCAAGGCAGTGCAGAGCTGCCTCACATCCAGGGCATTTGTGAGGAAGGAATGTGGAAATCTGAGCTCCCACCTCTGCTTCCTTTCATGCTCTGATATTTAAAAAGATGGGGACAAGGTGTCTGTTTGCACTTTCGAATGACAGGCAGGGGTGATGCTTGACTGAGATGTGGTGGCTGGAGGAGGAGAGCAGATCCACTGAGCCTAACTGTCAGCTAGGGTGGGAAGCAGTGGGATTGAGTTTTGTTGGAAGTTAAACATGGATTTCTATTCTTTCTGGGTGGTCTGGGCCTCCTTCCAATCAACAGGTGAATGAGTGTATTTCATTAGAGGAAGATTTAATCCTTTCAGGTTTTTTTCCCCATTGACTTTAGGGGTAGACTGAGCAAAAAATTCCATATATAACTGAGCTTAATCTTTTGTGTCGCTTTTTCCTCTGAAGGTCTCTGAATTTTTTTCCTAGCCTGATGTTACTTGCTTTTTTGACCTAGGCTTTCCCTGAAGTTTGGTGACATTGGAAATCTGAAGGGACTTGTTATCAGGTAAGTCTATATAATAAAATCCTTACCAGATAATAACCTAGCACAAATACATTGTTATGTGGGGAATCAAAGAGAATTTGTTTAAGCAAAAATAATGTGAGAGAAACTCTTGCATAACTGAAACACCTGCATTCAGCATGTCTGTTACCTGACTCGCTTTATTAAGGCATTTTTTTCCTCCTACTTTTGAGTTTTCTACTTGTGGAAAAGTTTGGGTCATCTCTTTTGTGTAGAATCTTCCTGTGTCTGAGATTTTAGCTAAACCTTGATAATTCTCTATGGTCACGGTATCAGACCACTTTATGTTTTCTTCTTGGTGGTAAAACAGCATTTCTTGTAAAGTGACTTTCCATACACTGGGTGGGGAGGTACAACCCCAGTGTTGCACTCACATTTTTCCAAGTATTTAGGCAAATTCCCCTCATATTCTTCTTGCTTTGTGGGAGAAACAAAACTCCTTCAGCTGCCACAGGGAACAACCTCAAACCACAGAATCCCAGGGTATTTGGGGCTGGAACCCAGGGTATTTGGGGGCATTTAGGGCTGGAACCCAGGATATTTGGGGGTATTTGGGGCTGGAACCCAGGGCATTTGGGGGTATTTGGGGCTGAAGTGACCTCTGGAGATGATCTGGTGCAGTTCCCGTCCCAGAGAGGGTCCCCTGGAGCAGTGGCACAGAAGCTGGGGCTGGGATGTCTCCAGGCCCTCCCTGGGCAGCTGTTCCAGGGCTCTGCCGCCCTCTGTGGAAAGCTGTCCCTCCCTTTCCAGGCTCCAAGGAAGGAGCAAGACCTCACATTATTCTGATAGTTCTGATACAAACCGGTCACGCTGACAACTCTGATGCAGTCACTCACTGCGCGAGTTTAACGCGGTTGCATCTGACTGATTTTCTCCCTCCTCCCCGCCCCAACACGGCCTCCCCAGGCTCCTGCTGACCACCAGCTACTACCAGCTGTCGGTGCGGAGCTGGTTCAGCCTGGAGAGGCTGCAGCTGCTGTACAACCACTCGGTGCAGGCGACGTTCAACGCCTCGGGGATCCGCGCGCCCGCCGCGCACTCGTTCCGCTGCCAGCGCGTCAGCAGCCTGCAGAGACACGATGCTCTGCTGGTGCCCAGCTCCCAGCACGACCTCTCCCACCTCTGGGAGGTCACCTTCGTCGACTTCCAGGTGATGCCACTGTCTTGGTTTGGAAAGACAGGAGTCTGCTAAGGAAGGCAGGACCCTCCCCTGAAATGGAGAATGTGAACCCTCCCCACCCCTCTGAATTGCTATAAATTTTAAATTAAGGGGCTCGCAGGCAGAAAATATGGGAGCAGGAAATAACAGTTCTTTAATAGGGAAAGGAAAAAGTGAAAGGATAAAATAAACAATGCAGTCCACTAGAACAGCACTGACAGAGTCAGAACCCAACCTGACACCCTGTGGGTCAGGGTGCTGGCAGCAGTCCCATTGGAATTGTGGCTCAGCCCTCCCGCAGTGTCAGGGGTGGTTCTGCTGGAGCAAGGGGGATCTCTAGAGAAGGATGTATTCTTCCTCTGGAGATCCAGGGGAAGGAGAGACAGCTGCTGTTCCTCTGGGGAATCCCATGGAGAAAGCTGTGCTGGGGTCTCAAAAACCTCTGGATTACATCTGGGTAGCAATGTTTGAAACCTCAGATTGTATCCAGGTAGCAATGTTTGAAATCTCTGATTATATCCAGGTAGCAATGTTTGAAGCCTCAGATTGTATCCAGGTAGGAATGTTTGAAATCTCTGATTATATCCGGGTAGCAATGCTTGGCCCCTCCCTCTGGGCTCACATCTCCCAATGGGATGTTACAGTTCTTATCAGCCATGCAGGGACATTCAGTGGCTGTTATCAGCAATGTCCCCTCCCGAGGGAGGTGTGATGTGGTCACTCAGGGAGAGAGATAAGGCAAACTGCCCATTTGACAAAAATAATCTGCCATAGAAATGGTAATGGAAAACATCTTGCATTGCAATCTTCAACAGCCATGGATTTCAGGCAGGTGGATCCCATGGATGGGTTGAGAGGAGGTTTTGGCTTTCTCAGGAAAGGCTGTCACCTTCCATGTGCAGTTTACACACTTGTGCCTCGCCTTGTGATGTTTTTGGGGCTGCCTAAAAACAGAGGCCAGACAAAATTAAGAAAATAAAATGGTTATATTTAGTGAAGGGGCTTCAGGTACATTTTGGGCAGACAAAGCCCGTCCAGAGGCTACACCCAAAATGAACAACAGGTCATGAGTTTTTTATGCTTTTATAAGTTTGGTCTATTTGCATATTGGGGGTTAATCTAACAATTACAGCTTCAGGTAATGAAGTCATTTACCCCAAGTTTGCCCACCCCACTCACTTTTGTTTAATTTCTGGGCCCTGGGGCAGTGAGGTGTCCTTGGTTGCCAGGCCTGGAGAGGAATTGTTGTGTCTGCCCAAAATGGGACAGCAGCAGCTGACACTGAATGTGGAGTTTAGAGTTATACACTAAAGAGCTGCAGGATCACAAATGTTAGAAAAATATAAAAGCTACAATCCCAAGGCATTACATGGAGCACAAAACAGAAACTAAGGCTTTTCCTGTCCAAGGAAATTAAAGGCTGTTCTTTGTAGTCTTTCTGCTTGTGTTCCCTCTAGTGGTGAGTGAGTTTGATTTCTTGTCATTACATCGTTTTGAGCTGAGCTCTCACACTCAGCACCAATAACAGCACCACACACCCAGGCACGGGATTCATCTCACTTCACTTTTGGTGCCTATAGGAATTTTAATCTTGTGCCCTGATTATAGTCACCCCAGCCTGCCTCTAAAGCCACTGGATAAATCCCCTGACCCATCTTAAGCCCTTATTTTAGGATGAGATTAATAATCTTCTGAAAGTGCTAATTCTTCTGCGTTTGACAATGAGGGAGCCTAAGATGGCAGGACTAGGGTGCCTTGCATTTAGATACCTGAGTCAGGGGGCATGAGGAGCTGAAAAAGGAATGGAAAAAGCTTTTGTCACCGTGTGAAAAATGTCCATGGACTGATTCAGTGGGGCAGAGTGCTAAAATCCATATTAGAACAGAAGCCAGGAATAAAACCTGTTGGTGTTTTCCATAACTGGGTGCAGCTTCCTGTAGTTTCTGTAGTTTTGCTGCCACATGCCACCCATGTGGAAGTGGTGAGAAAAATCTTGTCCTGGGGCAGGCACTTGAGGATATTTCCTGGTTTGTCATGTTGGAGTTTGTGCAGTCTGAAGCAAAAACTCTGGAGACTCTCAGCAAGTGACGCTGGAGATGCACAGTTGGCATGCAAGGTGATACCATGGCTGCAATCAAATATTGCTGAGCCACCAGGAGTGAGCTGTTTGAAACACAGCTGCAAATCCTTTGGGCAGCAGAGTGGAGGGGATTAGAAGAGCTGGCAGTTTCAGGAGACCGACCTGGATAAACTCTGAGCATTAGCTCCAGCTATCAGTGGGAGACACAAACTTGTTCAGGTCCCAAGTCGGAAATTATCACTGCCATCAGGAGCAAACTAATGAAACACAAATTAATGAAACAGCAGCGCTTTATTTAATATGTTCCCTCTTGTCCTCCCTGTAGATTCAAGGTTTTAACATCCAAGAAGGACATTTTGCCTACGCCAGGGACTGTGCATCCTTCTTCTCCCCAGCAATCCTGATGGGCCTGGTGATGTCCCTGATTCTGCTGCTGGTCCTGGCCTATGCTCTGCACATGCTCGTCCACCTGAAATCCCTGGACAGGCACTACGAGTGCAAAGCTCCTCCTGCCTACTTTGCACAGATGAAGGACAGTGACATGGGAGATGAGAAGGAGCCCCTGAGAAACAGTGGAAATGAGTCCTATGAACTCAGGAACCAGCAGTTTGGTAAAATCTATATTTAGCAGTGTCTCAGTGAAACAAGAGGCGTTTTCTTCTGCTGGCACTGTTGTATGTAGTCTGTGCAGGTTTTTTCACCAGCTGATGAAAGGAAAAGTAGGTAACAGATTGTTTTAGCCAGGTATTCACTGGTAATCACCTCTAAGATGCCTTGGGAATGAAGGGGAGAACAAAAAGTTTCCATTGTGAGTTAGAGATATTCGTGTTGTGGGATTTTATCCCTGTAGCAAAAAGCCAAAATAGAGGCATAGCTCTTCATGCAGCTTACCAAGTCCTGAAGAGACAATCTGTAATGGACACTTTGAAATTAAATAAAGGTTAAAAAAAAAACAAACCCAAACCAAACTCTTTGGTTATTCTTTCAGAAGGCAAGGTTTTCCTTCATTTTATATTTTACTCTGTGTCCTGACAAAACAGCACCAGTTAATTTCTCAGGATGTGTTTTCCTTCCACTTCCCAAGTCACACCCCCTCCTTTGTGCCCCCACAAACTCCTTTTCCTACTCTGGCACCTTCAGGGCCGTTCAAGGTGTGTTTTTATCCACTGCACAGATGAGATGGTGGCTGCAGGGCAGCAGCATCCTGGTGCTTTCCTGTGTCTAAGCTGGAGGTTTATCCCAAGATCTGATGGGACAACACCAGACATCTGCTCACAGAGGCTTACCCCATGGCTCAGCTCTGCGCCAGGAGATGGATTATGAGCATTATGTGCTGTAATTCCAGGTGAATTTATTTTCTACCAAATCCCATCAGTCACCCTCGGGACTTCTACCTGACTGGAGAATGCCAGATGGAAAATATAAATAACAGATAAATATAAATAAACAAATACAAACAAACAAATATAAATACACAGAGAGGTGGAAGGTATCAGCAAGAAGTGAAAAGGATACTGTGCTATGATTTTCACTGCTGCTTCTGAGAGTTTAGGCTACTGCCATCCCACTCATCCTTTTCTTCTGTTAGGGGCAAAGTTTGGGAAATCCAAATCAGACATAATGTGGCCCTGATTTCTAGCAAGTAAGAACACAGCAATGTTCTCATCACTGTAGTGCTTTTATGTTGTTACAAGTAATGGGAACCACAGCATGATAGAAAATCAATCAAAACCAGATTTGCAAGCAAATGGCTTGTATAATTTTAGATTACAGAATTAATTGGTTGTTTGAAGCAAATGGTGCTGCAGAGGTGTTTAAACACCTTGAGAGATGCCCACATGTATTCTGTTTATTAGTACAGGTGGCACACAGACTAGATGTGGAGTCCTGAGAGATTACTTCATCTAGGAAGGCACTTCAGAGAGAAAAAAATATAAGTTTGGTACATAACCAGGTGTAATAGACAAGCTTCTGAGGACTTGCCAAGGCTGCCTGTGGCCAGCT
>NW_005054431.1:1297111-1297620 GCF_000277835.1 Geospiza fortis | reverse complement strand
AGTCAGGTGTCCTGTGGCTGCTATCTTAGTGTCAGTCCTTTCTTTGAAAAAATTGTCTTACATAGCATAGTTTCTATTTTAACGTTCTGTTATAACCTAAAACTATATTTAACACACTACTTAAGAGAATTAATACAGCATCACTTTCTAACACAACACATATAATATTCATTGTAATATTTCCCAAAAGCCAGTCATAAAATACATGCATTTTTCACATTCCCTGTCCTGCACAGAGAGCTGGCTGATGCTGGGCACAGCTCAGGGCACCAGGGCCACACAGGAGATGTTCCTTGTGCTCTGGAGAGCTGGGCTGCTGTCCTGGATTGCCAAGCAAATTGTGTTCCATTCACCATCTGTGAGGCAGCTGGCTTCTGTTCAGTGGGCAGCTTTCCTTATCTCTTCCACAAATGGGCAGACGCCTGCTGATAAGAGGCCATTGAATGTCCCTGCATGGCTGATAAGAACTACAGCATCCCACTGGGAGATGTGAGCCCAGAGGGAGGAGC
>NW_005054431.1:1294472-1296979 GCF_000277835.1 Geospiza fortis | reverse complement strand
GGAGGGCTGAGCCACAATTCCAATGGGACTGCTGCCAGCACCCTGACCCACAGGGTGTCAGGTTGGGTTCTGACTCTGTCAGTGTTGGTTTAGTGCACTGCATTGTTTATTTTATCCTTTCATTTTTTCCTTTCCCTATTAAAGAACTGTTATTTCCTGCTCCCATATTTGTTGCCTGAGAGCCCCTTAATTTAAAATTTATAGCAATTCAGAGGGAGGGGGTTCACATTCTCCATTTCAGGGGAGGCTCCTGCCTTCCTTAGCAGACTCCTGTCTTTCCAAACCAAGCCAGCTGTCCTGGCTGGGGCTGAGGAAATAAAACCTGGCACTGCTCAGAGGCAGCCTGGCAGATTCACTGTGAGTGCCTGGTGTGAGATCCTCACCTGGCTGAGCTGCCCTTCCCAAACCCAGGATCCTGAGGCACAGGGGAGCCTCTGCCTGCCACAGGGGTCATTTCTCCTCCTGTCTGGTGTCTGATGGTGCTGCCAGGATAGTTCTGACCTCAAAATTAATTTCCTTGGTTTAAATGGGCAAATCAACACCTTTGTTGTGAGAGGTTGTGCAAGACTGAGATGGGGAATGAGGGAATTTCCCTCTGGTCTTGTCCCTCACTCCTCATCCCCTTTTCCAGCCCAGCTGTGTTCCCTTTGCTTTTCCCTGGTTTTCAGGGTGGATATCTGCTGGCTTAGTGCTCAAGATGCTCAGCACTGCAAATCTCCAGCATGAGCCAGGACAGATTTTTTGGCGCAGATTTTCAAGTTTTGTGTGTGTGTGTGTGTCCCTCCCAGCCCCTCCTGAGCAAGAGACAATAATTAGTACCTGATAACTTGAAAGGAAAACTTCAGAAGTAAAAGAGAATGCAGATTAAAAAAAAAAAAAAAACACCAAAAAACCAAAAACTGAAACGAAAACACACAAACAAACAAAAAACCAAAAAAACCAAACCAAACCAAAGCAAAACACAAAAAAAACCTCAAAAAAAAAAAAAAAGGAAAAAAAAGTTCTTTTAGTTTATCAGCTTTTTCTAAACCATGGCATGACTGGGATGCCCTGGGGAAAGGAATACACATAGCATTTATCTCTGCTGTGACTTTCTGTGTTGCAGCTCTGCCTGGCAGTGGCAGGTAATTCTCCTCTGCCAGGTGGCCCCTGTGCCATCACAGTTCTACTCAAATGACAGAAGGACTTAGAAAGGATAAATGCACTAATTGAATTAGACAGGAAATACACTGCTGGTCACAGGACTGGAAGGATGAGCCTTTATATATATGTATATTTGTAAAGAGTTAATGATGCTTTGGTGGAAAATACACCAAAAATCATCTCAATTGCAGTTTGTGTCTCCTGGTGCCACGTATAAAAGCAAGAAACCATAGCTGAAAAACACAAAAATGTGTAGTCTTACATTTCCAGTACATGTGAGCCAAACAATCCCTATCAAATGCACATTTTGGAACAACAGAGACATTCCACTGCCGTGGTCCTTGAACGGGAAAATTCAAGCTAAAATTATTTGTGTGCCACAGAAATAAGATGCAGTGGCACTAAACAGAGTAGTTGATAAAATACAAGCTTTTTTTCCACATGCATAATTCCATTTCTGCATGAGAGCACCTCAGGCTTTCCAACGTGTATGCGTTCACTCACACAAAAACCTCACAGCATCTTTTCAAAACCAATTCAGTGTTCCAAATTCAGGGTCCCATCCACCCCCACTCAGAGCTGAAAGGAAAAGTCTCCCTTTAACTCAAACAGGATAAATTTCATAGACTGTAATATAAGGCTGAATAGAACAAATGAAAACCTTTTTTCTTCATACATTTCATCTGCAGTAGTTAAAATCTTGTGTAATTGCCCCTCACCCCAATATCTGGCAATTTCACACTGGCAGGAAACTGGATTTTCAGGCAGCACATTAAGCACTGTTGCTTGAACTGAAGTGGTGGAGTTTTGGCTTAGCATTAATTAAAAATGCTAATAATCAGGAATAATCAGAGCCATTGTCACTGTAAAGGCAGGGAGACAAACCATGAGCCCACCAGCTGGCAAGCAGCACTGAGCTCCAGGGAGCCAGAATAAATAGATTTATTTCTTTCCTTCGGGGTTTTCAAATGGTGGCATTTCACTCTCATCCTGGAAACACCGATTCTTGCCACACCAGCTTTGCTATTTCTGCTGTTTTCCTTCTGAATCAAGGATTTCCAAAAAGCTGGGCGCCACCTCTCATTTCAGAAGGTTTCCCCAGGAGCTCAGAGGGCATTTTCAGGATGGGTCTGCTCTTCACCATTACTGAACACTCTCTGAGGTGTTCTCCACCTCCAGGAAGCCTTGTGACATGGAATTTAACTGGTATGTGACAGGCCTGAAATCTGATTTAGTGGTTCCCAGCTCACCCCTTACCTTGTTCACTGTAACAATACAGTAAATCAATACAAAATTTGATGTTATAGGGCAAAACCTGTATGAAATCAGAAGAACGTGCTCAATTATATATATATATATATATA
>NW_005054431.1:1288925-1294445 GCF_000277835.1 Geospiza fortis | reverse complement strand
ATTACAAATATATATAATTATAATTTATTTTCATAAAGAGTTTCAGTTCCTAAAAATTTTGGAACAGCCTTCCTGACCATTTTGCAGCTCTGTCTGAGTGCTTTTTTTGGGACAGTTTCTTGGTCCTGGTACATCAGTGTGCTCTGTGTTATGTGCCTCAATATCTGAATGGGTAATTGCAAATAATTGCACGTGTGTGGTATAACTGCTTGGGAATATGAAGGAATTTTCACTTGGGATGGAAGCTGGAAAAGGAAGTTTTCCAGCTGAATGAAGCAACACTTTTTGTTTGGCCCCATGATGTCCCTTACACCATTGAGCTGCCTCTCAGGTGTCCTGGAGCCAGGCTGCAGCTTTTCTGCCATTTCTACACTTCTGCAGTGGAAATAATTCATTATCATTAAAAAAAAACCCCCAAAACCAAAAAACAACCATAAACATTAAAAAAAAAAAAAAAAACAAACAAAAAAGAAAGAAAGAAAAAACACCACAAAACAATCCCAAACCAAAACCACACACACAAAAAAACCCAAATCTGAGTTTTTCAGCTCTGGTTTCCCATTGTCTTCTTCAAGCTCAAGCTGGTCTTTCCAGTGAAAAGGAATTTTCAGCATTTTGTCTTATCAACAATGAGCAGGTTTTTCACTCCCAGCTGCAGCTTCCTGTCACAAAACATCAATCAAGGCTCTTCAAGAGGCTGAAAAGCTCTGTTCCAGTTGTTCCATAACTGCACAGATGTGAAGCCTTGACACAAAGGGACAATTTAAACTTCACTTCTTGAAAAAAAAACCCCACGTTCAACCACTCTGCAAACACAGCCTGTGAAATGGAGTGTGGGGTGGTGACAAATCCTGCCCCTGATCAGCAAAATGAATTTGGTGGGAATCCCTAAGCCTGTTCCCAAATAAGCTCATCCTCAGCATTAATGTTCTTCCTTTTCAGAGCTGTTCCTATTGGCTCGAGGTGCAGCACAAGCAAAAAAACCCTGAAATCCCTTTTGTATCAGGGCTGTTGCCTGTGGTGCCACCTGGGGATTTTTAAGGGTTGAAATGGTTTGCATAAACATGTTTACAGTGAAATTCGTGGTCTGCCAAGCTCCCTTGCGATTGCTGTCCCCAGATATGCCATGTAGCACCTGGAATTTTGCAAAATTCCGGAATTTTGCAAATATCTCTTCAGGGAAAACCAGAAAGGTACAGAATTACACATATAATCACGCTGCAGGGTTGGGAAGATTAATGGGTCAGCAGCAGAGGGGAAATGACAGCGTAAACCTCTCCAAAGGCAGATTCTCCATGTCATTAAAGTGATCAGGAAATCTCCAGTTCTCCTGAAAATCTGCTTAGTGAATTACATAAATCCCTGGTGGCAATTTGTGTGGAAGTAGCTGGAGCATCATTCCCCAGCACTGCCTGAGTATGTTTGGTTCTGTTCCTCTGAAGACATTTCTATAGGCCACAATATTTTACAATATTTTCTTTTTGTTCTGCTTTGTTCTACAGAACAAATTTTAGGGGGAATTTTCACTTTATGTGCAAGATCTGCAGGATCCAGGCTTGACACTGGGACCTCATAAATTTCTCTTTTATCCAACTCTGAAGTGAGTTGCAGCTGTTAGAGGCTTGTTGGGTTTTTTTTCTGGTCCTTTAAGAGGCCTGAATTATTCTGAATTAATAAAATCTCATTGCTTCCCAGGACACACTGGGAAGAACAGCTGGGAATTTTGAAGGAAATGCAGGTAGTAATTGAAAGATGGATTTTGGAGAATTAAAATCCCTGTAAGCAGAACACACCAAGCCTTAAAGAGGAGCTTTGCTTGGTTGTGATTAACTCATTGTTCTCCTGAATGAGTTATATATTTATTTACTTGATTGAAATAAAGAACAATGATTATAATTTTTGTTGTTGCTCAACCCATCCAGAAATGCCATTCTGTCTTTCATGTAGATTTAAAATTCAGTTTATTCTGTTAATCTTTGAGTGTAAATGGGTGATGTTTTTTATTGCAGGCTTATAAAACCCAGTAGAACCAACTCCAAATGCCATTGAGCTGTAGGAAATTTTGTGCTAGAAGTATTTGGCTCATATTCTCTGTAACAGTAAAAATTTTTTGAGGAGATGTCAAATGCTGATATATTAAGGACAGCAGCAGCTGTTGCTTGACAAGCCTAAGTCACAGTTCAGAGCTCATTAGAGCAGCAAAATCTCACCGTATCATTGTCTTTATTAAAATCTGAGAAAAAGGTGCTCAGGCCCTCAGCTGGTGTGCAAACCATTTTAGATGCTGCTTTGCCTTATTTATTCCTACCCCTTCTGACCACTTAGAAAACACAGGAATCTGACAGAAACACTGGGAAAACCAGTGGGGATCTCTCCAGTGGGCTTTGGGGTTGGCGTGGGGCGTCGGAGAACAGAGCTCTGTGTGGGGGACAGTGGGGGACGCAGGTGGGAGCTGTGGTGAGCCCAGCACTCTGTGCCACCTTGCAGGGGTCCCTCCAGCAGGAACAGGGGCCTCTGTTTGCTGGGAAAGCTTCGTTCCTGTTCTCTCTGCCCATCTCAGCCCCGTGATGTCCCCTCCTGGCTGTCACTCAGGAAGATTGGCACCTGCCCTGATCCTGGAGCATCCCTGCCTGTGGCCCTGTGCCCTGCTGCCACACAGGGCTGCTGACACCCTTCCCTCTGCTGGTTTCTGCTTCTGCCCTTGTCACACCACTCCTGGATGCCTCAGGTTTTAGCTTTTGTATTTTTCACATTCTGTGCTGCTTTAGTGTGTGTGTCTGAGATTCACATGAGGGGATGGTGAGCTCTGTGCACAGAGCAGGGAGACAAAACAATTCCTGCTCCAGCTAGGCACCCAATGACCCAAACCTCAGCCCCAGAGCACAAACACCGTGGGCTGGAGAGAGAAAAACAAGCAGGGTGGGACTGCAGGGGCTAAAGCTGGAATGGGACAATGAACTCCATTAAAAAAAATCAGGAAATCAGAAGTGTAAGACCCCGCGACCTGTTGTCAATTTCTGTGGCCATTTTGGGTTGTGCTGCCCAAGCTGCATCCATTGAGGCCTCTCAATAAATCCCTCCTCTATTCTTCAGCTCTGTCTGGGCTCTGTTCCAGCTCAGCCTCACCACGGCCCCACCCTGCCTGGCCTCCTCCGTGGCTGCTCACCAGTTACACACCAGTTACACACCAGCATCAGCTGTGGGGCACCCCCTCACAGCACAGCAACGGATTCTTCCTCCTCTTCCTCCTGCTCTTCCCTCCCCTTCTCTTCCTCCTGAGAGGAATGGTGGATTTGTCTTTCCAGACAAGCTGTGGGTCTGCTGGGGGATAAAACCACCACTGAGAGAGAAAAGGAACAGTGGGGAGGATTCCACTGACTGATGAATGGGAAAAGATGTTTTGCTTTTACAAATAAACTTTAGGTTTGCTGAGAAATGAAATTAGACATTGAAAAATGAAAGAAACAATGGGGAAGAAAAACCCCTGAATTCCATAAGAATTAAAAATGAAAAGGGAGGGTTGTACATTAGAGGGGAATCTTTGGGATCAGGTGCTCTGGGAAGTCTGAACCTCTCCAGTACCTCAGAATTGGGGAAAGAGAGAAGGGAAATGTGGCTGGGGAATTGGGATAAAAAGGAGGCTGCATCCTCCAAAAATGTGAGAGACCCCAGGGAATGCCCCATGGCCTCTGCCTTGATTGGAATAAAGTCAAAGGACTCCTGTGTCTCCTTTTTGGACATAAACCTCTGCTGTTTGTGGGTTGATTTTCCTGACACTCCCAACCTCTCCTGAGCTCTGAGTGGTTTTACCCTTGACAAGGCTCCCCTCCTGCAGATTTATTCATTCCTTGGGGTCTGAGCTTCCCCTGCTGGCTCCCTGCGGCTCTCAGATGTGATTTCCCCTGGTGCTGATGGGAGGCACAGGGGCAGCCACCAGCCCCAGGCTCTTCTTCCTCTCCCAGGAGAGGCTCAGGTCATGGCTGTGATGAGCCTTGCCAGTCTGGGGAAGGCAATTAATTTAATAAAGGAACGCAGATGCCTGGGGAGAAGGCAGCTCCCCTACAGTCCCAGCTTGACCACAGTTAAAGGAGTGGGAAATGGTTTTTTTCCCCTCCTCACGCCCTGAAAGCCTCGTGGCAGATGGTTGTGTCTCACTTTAAAGGAGTGTGTCAGAAAGGGTCTGGAGTGCGGCAGTGGAAACTGCCCACTACCTGGGGAGGGCCAAACACAAGAGGAGAGCTTTAAATTCACCAGGAATATTTACCATGGAAATCTGAACAGGATTTTATTTTAAAATTCCAAACAGCCAAAGAATAGGTGTTTTCTCAGATAAACCCTTCAATCTAAGGAGATGGGGTCCCTCTGTGTGACTGTGGGGGTCTGAGGGTGAGGGAAGAGACGAGGATCTGACTCCGTGTTTCAGAAGGCTTGATTTATTATTTTATTATATATATTACATTAAAATTATACTAAAAGAATAGAAGAAAGGATTTCATCAGAAGGCTAGCTAAGAATAGAATAGAAAAGAATGATAACAAAGGCTTCGTTTTGGACTCTTTGTCCGAGCCAGCTGGGCTGTGATTGGCCATTAATTAGAAACAACCACATGAGACCAATCACAGAGGCACCTGTTGCATTCCACAGCAGCAGATAACCATTGCTTGCATTTTGTTCCTGAAGCCTCTCAGCTTCTCAGGAGGCAAAATCCTAAAGAAAGGATTGTCAATAAAAGATGTCTGCGACACCTCTGCAGGGTTGTGTCTCTCAGACAAGCCAGCTGAATTTATTTGTGCCTTGCACAGGTGTAGCTCAGGGTGGCACAAGGGGTGCAGAGGGATGGGGCTGCTCTGCCTGGCCTCACCTGCAGGAGCTGGTGTTGGTGATGATGAGAGGGACAGGGAGACTGTGAGATGGTCAAAAGAATCCAAATTTATTGTGGGCTGCCCATGCTTATGTACCATTTTAGGAAGGCTAGTACTGTTTTACCACAATGATTGGGTTAATCATCACATTAAAAAACTTACACATTTCACAACGTCTCTTGCTTGCAGAACTCTTGATGTAATTTTCTCTTATGATTTAATTCCTGACTTGAGTCCTGATTTAACCTTCAGCTAAGTCTTGATTTAATCCTCAAAGTCCTGTTTGCTCTTGCCAAGGCATCCTGTTTATCAAATCTCTTATGCTAATGAGGTCCAAGGTCCATCATCTGTCTTGTGTGTCCCAATTAACTGAGAACTGGGATCCTCCAGCTGCAGGAATTGGGATCCTCCAGCTGCAGGAACTGGGACCCACCAGCTGCTGGAATTGAGATCCTCCAGCTGCTGGAACTGGGATCCTCCAGCTGCAGGAACTGGGACCCACCAGCTGCAGGAACTGGGACCCACCAGCTGCAGGAACTGGGATCCTTCAGCTGCTGGAACTGGGATCCTCCAGCTGTAGGAACTGGGACCCTCCAGCTGCAGGAACTGGGATCCCAGCTGCTGGAGCTGGGATCCTCCAGCTGCAGGAACTCGGATC
>NW_005054431.1:1286094-1288694 GCF_000277835.1 Geospiza fortis | reverse complement strand
CCTCCAGCTGCAGGAACTGGGACCCACCAGCTGCTGGAATTGAGATCCTTCAGCTGCTGGAACTGGGATCCTCCAGCTGTAGGAACTGGGACCCTCCAGCTGCAGGAACTGGGATCCCAGCTGCTGGAGCTGGGATCCTCCAGCTGCAGGAACTGGGATCCTCCAGCTGCAGGAACTGGGATTCTCCAGCTGCCCTGGGGTTCAGCCCCTCGTGGATGTGCCCATGCTGAGCTCATGTGCAGCACAAGGACAAGGCGCTCTCCTCCTTTTCCTGATGGGAGCTGTCTCTGTGGGCTGGTGGAGCAGGAGAGGGGATCTGTGGCTCTGCAGGTGGGGATGCCCCATTTCTGGGGGTCTTTTTGCCCCCCCTGGCTGCAGCTGGGTCTGGGTCTTGGTGCAGCGACCTCCTTGTAGTGCTTGGGCAGCTGAAGGGCATCATCCCCCAGAGTAAGGGGATTCTGCCTGTGAGTTTTGAGTTTTGCTTCTGCCGCTGCAAATATCTGAGTTGGGTCCTGTGCCAGAGCCCAAGAGGCTCCGCAGTGCTCTCTCGGTCGGGGCAGCTGCCCTCCAGCTGCAGGAACTGGGACCCACCAGCTGCTGGAATTGAGATCCTTCAGCTGCTGGAACTGGGATCCTCCAGCTGTAGGAACTGGGACCCTCCAGCTGCAGGAACTGGGATCCCAGCTGCTGGAGCTGGGATCCTCCAGCTGCAGGAACTGGGATCCTCCAGCTGCAGGAACTGGGATTCTCCAGCTGCCCTGGGGTTCAGCCCCTCGTGGATGTGCCCATGCTGAGCTCATGTGCAGCACAAGGACAAGGCGCTCTCCTCCTTTTCCTGATGGGAGCTGTCTCTGTGGGCTGGTGGAGCAGGAGAGGGGATCTGTGGCTCTGCAGGTGGGGATGCCCCATTTCTGGGGGTCTTTTTGCCCCCCCTGGCTGCAGCTGGGTCTGGGTCTTGGTGCAGCGACCTCCTTGTAGTGCTTGGGCAGCTGAAGGGCATCATCCCCCAGAGTAAGGGGATTCTGCCTGTGAGTTTTGAGTTTTGCTTCTGCCGCTGCAAATATCTGAGTTGGGTCCTGTGCCAGAGCCCAAGAGGCTCCGCAGTGAAAGCTCTCTCGGGGCAGCTGCCCAAATCACAGCCACACAGAATCCCTGAGGTTGGAAAAGCCCTCCCAGCCCATGGAATCCCAGCCGTGCACCATCCCCACCTTGTCCTCAGCCCAGAGCTCTGAGTGCCACCTGCAGGAATTCCTGGGACACCTCCAGGGATGGGCACTCCAGCCCTGGAAGAAAAGCCCTGTGAGCTGTTGAGTTTGTGAGGGGTCCCTGTGATGAGGTGAGAGATGAGAATCTGACTCCCTGTTCTCAGAAGGCTGAATTATTATTGTCTGTTATTATATTATACAAAAGAATGCTATACCAAAACTATACTAAAGAAAGAGAAGGATACAGAGAGAAGGCTTAACAAGAATTAATAAAAACTGATTAATAATAAAAAGAAAAAAACCCCTCGTCATTAATAAAAACTTGTGACTGACTCCTGAGTCCCAACACAGCTGATGGTGATTGGTCATTTAGTCAAAACAATTCACATGGAGCCAATCAAACATTCACCTGTTGGTAAACGATCTCCAGCCACATTCCAAAGCAGCCAAACAGGGAGAAGCAAATGAGATAATATTGGTTTTTTTCTCTGAGGCTTCTCAGCTTCCCAGAAGAAGAAATCCTGGCAGAGGGATTTTTCAGAAAATGTGACAGTGGCACTGAGCAGCTGTCTCAGAGCCTGATCCATCACCCCTGCAAACCCAAACTCCTGCACCTTCCCCTGCTGTCAGATCCTGCAAACTCACCCTGCCCCAGTGCCCAGCCTGCTGCAGGGACACCTTCCCTGGGCTTTGATAAGGACCCAGAAACCTTTAGGATCTGCCAAATCACATTCCTTCGGGGCACGGGAAAACCATTATTGGTTAACAGAGCTGGGTTCACAAACTGCTCTGACTCCCTGCAGGATTCCTTTCCCAGCAGGTTTATGACATATCAAAGGCAGCTCCTGTCAAGCCAGGCTCCTGACACCCTTCCTGGAGTGCCAGAGCTGCTGAGTGGCTCAGGAGTGCTCAGCTCTGGGCTGTGGGGCCAGCATGGATGGCTCTGTGTCACCTGCTCATGGGGACAGGGACAGCCAGATGTCCTCCAGGACGTGGGGACAGGAGGGATGTCCTGGTGTGAAAAGCCAGGTGTCCGCTGAGGAATGCAGGAGCCTCCCATGAAATGGAAAATGCAAACCCCCTCCTGTGGGAACCCAGGACATTCCTCTGGCTGCCCTGGAGGGCTCGAGCCCCCGTCCAGGGTGCTCAGAGACCTTGGCACAGAGCCCCAGACCCCTGTGCCTTTGATTTAGCCCTTGGAAAAAACAATTACCAGCCTTTATATGAAGGATTCCAAGCCACGAAAGATTAAGTAGAATGACAGTGAATTTGTCACGGGGTGAAAAATAGAAATTTTGAGGTTTTTGGTATGGGGGTTCAGGGGGCAAGATGGAGGAATCTGGGCGTGTCCAGCCTTTCTCCTTCTTCTTCTTCTTGGCCTCCATCTTCTGGGTG
>NW_005054431.1:1283488-1284785 GCF_000277835.1 Geospiza fortis | reverse complement strand
TATTTATATATTTTATATTTTATATATTATTATTAATAAATAAATATTATTTATTATTTAATAAATAATTTTATATTAAATAAAATCAATAGAAATTAATTTTGCAGCTGTGGACCAGCCTTGCCCTCACTGACACAAGGAGCTGGAATTCAGGATTTACTGCATCTGCCATATTTTGCATAAATTTCCCTCTCTGTGTCTCATATTCCCCTGTGACTTTTTCCAGGACTCCAGGGAAGACTGAGGAGAGAAGGGCTGGTTAAGATTTCCCTGGCTGACCCTGCACCCACCTCCAGCTCTGAGAACCCCAAAATTAAGCAGGTGTCCCCCCCCAGGGTGCACTGATGGCAGCATGCCTTGCCAAAATGTCATTGTAATTTCTTTATCGTTGTGAAACACTGTGCAGTACAGCAATTCCACACAAGATTTATGGAAAATTCTGAGCACAGAAATTCTTTCCTGAGGGTGGGTGCAGAGAAATTTTGTGCTAGCTTTGTCCGCATCAGGAAACCAAGAGCTCTGGCAAACTGCAGGCATCTGGCAGATAAACTCCTAACTTTTCATTTTGGTCCAGAGAGAAAATGGAACAAAAAAAAATTAATAAAATCTGATTTATTAATAAAATTAATAAAATCTAATGATCAAAGAATTAAAAATTAAAATATTTAATTTTACGATTTATTTTATCAATTTTATTTAATTTTAATATTTAATTTCTAAATTATTAAAGAATTTTTATTTTTGCCTCTCCAGGCCTCTTCAGCTGAGAGTTCTCATGCTACCTCCACATAAAAGGAAATAAAAAACTGAGTTCTTTCGGCAAAGAGGAGCTCCTGTTGGAAGCAGCCTGCTTGGAATTGAAGCACTGCAGCACCAGTGCTACAAGAGCACTAACGCTGAGAGGCAGCAGCTTCATCTGCTGTTGCTTCTCTTTCTGCCTCCCTCTTAGGTACAAATCAATGTTTCTTAAATTTCTCAAGAGGTCACTAATTAACACCTCACTGCCCGGATGGTTTTGGTGCTTGCTGATCTCAGGGCAAACCTAGACATCAGAAAATGGATTTTTCCTGTTAATTCGTGGACTTTTCTTGATTCTAAAGTAGCCAGTGTTAGCTCTCCAGGGTCAAGTTTGTTTGCATGGGCTGAGTAAAACCAAAGTAACTGCATTTCTGCAGTCCTCTGAACAAAAGAAGTTTTTCTTTAGAGTATTTCATTTTTAGTTATTAAAATTTATATTAATATATAAAATATATTAAATATTTCTAAATATATATAATATAGAAATAGATAAAAATTT
>NW_005054431.1:1276355-1283311 GCF_000277835.1 Geospiza fortis | reverse complement strand
ATATTATATTTATATAATTTTTATATTTTATGTATATGAAATATATAAAAAATATATAAAAGTTACATTATTTTCAGTTACATTGATTTTACCTGTGTAACTTTATGTAAATAATTTTTGTTCAAATAATGATGTGCCAGGGCTGTGGAGCCTCACTCTTTGTTTTGGAGGTGAGCAGGTTCAGCTGCAGATGTAAAGATGTGAGGTCAAACTTTGTGTCAAGGCCATTTCCGGTTCCTTCAACCTCCTCCATGCCACAAGCTGCAGAGGCTTTTGTATTTTTACTGTGGATTCAGGGAGAACTTTGCTCTGCAAGGCAGCTCCTGTTTGGACCAGATCAAACAGAAAGTTGGCGCAGACTTTTTTTTTTTAAACCAATTCCAAGGTCCCTTTTTCCTGTGCCTGGAGCACAGTGAGGGCTCAGGGATGCTGGGAGGGGGTGACTGGGGGTGCTCAGGGGAGGGGGTTTGGCTCCCTGCAGTGGAAATTCAGTTTTGGGGGAGCAGAGACCCTCCTGGCATGGGACAGGGCCTCAGGTGGGGCTGGTGGCAACAGAATCTCAGAATCGCAGAATTCTGGGTTAGAAGGGCCCATAAAGACTTTCCTATTCTTCATTCAGCATCAGGAGTCTTTATGTCCTAATTAGTCAGTTGTGTCCTGTTCTTGCCTCCTTGTTAGTTCCTGCCCCAGTCTTTCTGCCATCTGCCACTAACAGTTTTAAATATTTACCCTGGATCATTCACAAAATGTTGCATGGTATAGGCTCAATAAGTAATTTCTATAATTTGCACTAAAAGCCCATCTTGTTTTTTGGTTTTCTGTTTACAGTTGCACTTAGAAATCTGCCATTTAATGGATTCCATGTGTGGGTTATTTTCTTTACTTTTGTTTTTTATTGGAGTGCTCTGTGTCATGTGAAAGTGTTTGTATACCATTGAATGATTAGATTGACTGAAACGTTTTGCATAATTGACAATTAAAATTTTGTCTTGACCCAAAAAATTTGTGAACTTATGATTAATTCAATGAAGAGCTTAGGTTCAGGCAAATTTTAAAATTCCAAAATGAATAATTAAGATTTTTTAGACTGGAACATTGAAAGTTTGTGTCAAGAAATACTCTGGTAGCAAAATGCCAGTTTAAAGAAATGAAGATGTTATGATTAGTTATTATTTTCTAAATCATAAAGGTATTTGTGGTACTGTATTCAATAAGCTGAGATGCAAAATAATTACTTTTTTATTTTGTTTTTTAACGAGAATGTTATTTCATACACTTTTGCCTTGCAGAATTTGCTTCTCAGCCTTCGCAGTTTTACATGGGGTATAAGGCTGATGATTGATATGTAGGAACTCAGAGAACTGTGATAAAATAATATCCCATATTACCAGTCAGGCAAAATGACCACTACAGACTTAGCCTGAGCAAGTCCTGAATAAATGAAAGATTTAGAAATAATATGACATGGTTAATGGGAGTCAATAAGATAAAAAAAAAAAGAGGATATGATGGACTACCCTGTCAAGGCCAGACCATTATCATGGTCTAATTAAGAATAACTTGTCAAATGCTTATTTAAAAGTCACTAATTTCTGCCTCTCACTGCCTCTGCCAATTTTGGTGTGTAAGCCATCAGAATTTAGGTGGAATGGAATGGAACAGAATAGAACAGAATATAATAGAATAGAAGTAAAATAGAAGTAAAATAGAATGGAATGGAATGGAATGGAATGGAATGGAATAGAATAGAATAGAATAGTATAGAATAGAATAGAATAGAATAGAATAGAATAGAATAGAATAGAATAGAATAGAATAGAATAGAATAGAAGTAGAACTGACTAGAATATAATCCCCTGAGCTGGAAGGGACCCACAGGATCACCCAGTGCCACCCCTGCCCTGGCCAGACCCCACCCTGGCCATCCCTGGAGTGCTGTCCAAGCTCTGCTGGAGCTCTGGCAGCCTCGGGGCCATGCCCATTCCCTGGAGAGCCTGGGCAGTGCCAGCAGTTACCCTCTGGAGGAAGCAGAACGTTCCCTGATCTCCATCCCAAATTCCCCAGCCCCAGCTGCGCCCTGCTCCTGGCCCTGTCCCAGAGCAGAGAGGGGAGCTGTCCCTGTGCTGCCCTCAGGAGGAGGCTGTACAGCCCCACGAGCTTTTCACCCTTTTGTTGCCATGCCAGGGCTGTTATTTATCCTGGGAGCTGTTCTTCCTGCCCAGGGTTTACCCACGGGTGTATTTTTAGAGATCAATCCTGCTCCCTCACTGTGATATGCTAAGCAAGCCTTTCCCATGTCCTCCCCAGTTGTCCAATCCAGCAATCCAGCCAGCTCCATTCCCATTCCTAGCTCCTCTTGGAGCACAGCTGGCCCAGCAGCAAAGGCCGTTCCAGATGAGGGTTCATCCCTGTTTAATGAAAGAGCATTAATGGCTTACCTGCCTCCTGGGTGTCTCCCCTGCTAAGCCAGGGGATGCACTTCCCTGGCTTTGATGGTGGGGAGGGTCTGCTGTGCTCATCAGGGCAACAGGCACATTTTGGAACGCCTGAACAAGTGACCCCCAGCTGGTGTTTGCCCTGCTCCAGCCAGGCATCCCCACTGTGGCTGCATGGCTTTATTGAGATGTTTTGTTGGTGCGCAATGTGCAAATCAGTTGTGGCATTCTGGAGCTGCTTTGGTGCCTCCTTGTCACAGACACATTGTAAGAAAAATCTTTTTGTTCCTGAGAAGCTGAGAAGCTTCAGCTTCCCCATGTTTTGCTACTTTGGAATGTGATTTGGAGAATTGTTTACCCACCATGTGAAATTGGTTTTACTTGATGACCAACGACAGCCACCTGTGTCGAGGCTGTGAGCAGTCACAAGATTTTATTATTCATTCCATTCTTTTCTAGCCTTCTGATGTCTCCTTTCTCTTTCTTTCATGTAGTCTTAGTATATAATTTTCTTCTAATATAATATATATAATAACATAATAAATCATCCTTCTGAAACATGGAGTCAAGATTCTCATCTCTCGCCTTGTCCTGGGGACCCTCAAACTCCTCCACACCTCCTCAACCCAGCCCTTGATCCTTGCTCTGGTGGTGGCAGTGTGATGGAAGCCACACCACCCACACCACTGGTGCCATCTGGGATGGAAAATAAGGACTAGAGAGAATTTTGAGGGTAAGAGGAGGAGGAACACCTGCATCCAAGCAGGATAAGCAGAGCACACGAGGAGCTGGCAGCTGCAGAGGCCAGGATGTGTCACAGACATATTTTAAGAAAAATCCTTTCCTTAGGATTTTTTCTCCTGAGAAGCTGAGATGCCTTAGAAACAAAATGTAAACAATGATTATCTGCAACAGGTGCATCTTTGATTGGTCTCGTGGTTGTTTCTAATTAAGTGCTTTCAAATGTTTCATACCAATACATCCAAAGCATTTAATTTGTTCTCTGTGAAAAATGCCAATCATTTGTTTTTAAAATTTTAAAAGTTTAATAGTAATAAAAGGGTTATAAAAATAGTAATACAATTAGAGTAATAATAATTGGACAATTTGAATTAGGACAAAATGAGACAATAAAAACAAAGAGTTACAGATGATCCGGGTACCTTTTCTGGGCAAAATAAGCCTGGAAAAGGACCCATGTTAACAGAGGATTAACCCTTAAAAGCAACAGCCTGTTGCATATTCATACACCTCATCCATGATGCATAAATTCCATTCAAACACAGGATTCTGTCTGGGCACTGTCAGCTTCTTCCTCTCAATCCTGACAGCTCTTCAGGGCGAGCAAGGCAAGAAGAAGTTCATTTCTCCTGATAATGGGGCAATAAATTCTCTTTCTCTAAAAGATTCAGGTGTCCTGTGGCTGCTATCTCACTGCGAGTCCTTTCTTTAGAAAAAAAGTATCTTACATAGTTTCTATTTTAACATTTTGTTATAACCTAAAATGATATGAACACACTGCTTAAGAGAATCAATACAGCATAACTTTGTAACATAACATATACAATATTCATTGTAATACTTGTCAAAAGCCAATCATAACATTTTTCACAGGGGGTGTAGTTCAAGTCCTGTGGGAAGCAAAGAAATTTTTGCAGCGCCTGGGTCTGGATGTGAATACTACTTTGACAGAAATTGAGTGCTGAAAAGGATTTGAAGTTTCAAGCACTGGGAGCTGTAAGGCGCTTGGAGGTGAAGGGATAAGGTGGAGAACTTGAACTGAGAAAATTCTGGAGATTTAAACCCCGTTTAAATCGCTGCTGCCCAGTGCAGAGCTCCCATCCCTGCAAAGGGTGAGTACTTGCAAGGAAAGGGTTGAGATCTCCCTGGGTGAACCCTCCCTTTGTGAAGAAATGCAGGGAAAGCAGAGGTTAAGGAGGAATTTAAAGGAGTGTGCAATAATTTTAAGTCCAAATGAATGGACAGGGTCAGTATTGATTAAACCAGGGTGGTGTTAGATTTGGCAGAAATAAAGCCTCTGTCCTTAAACTATAGAAACCAAAGGAACCATGAGAAAAAAAAAATGAGTGGGACAAGTTCAAGGGCAGAATTTTATATGGTGAATTTAAGGATTAAGCAGATTGGCCACATGTGGGAGAATTTTGTGTCAGAGTGCAGGGGAGGTGACAGAGCACAGCCCAGGGACTGAGGCAGGAGGACGAGGAGGAGGAGAAGGATGAGGATGAATGTTGCCATGTTTGAACAAAGCAGGTGCTGAAATCTGAATTAAGAGGGATTATTCTTTGCACTGGAAAGATTGTCTAATTTTTCTCTAGAAGAGTCCTTTTCCTTTTCCTTTTCCTTTTCCTCTCTTCTCTTTTCCTTCTTCTCCTTCTCCTTCTCCTTCTCCTTCTCCTTCTCCTTCTCCTTCTCCTTCTCCTTCTCCTTCTCCTTCTCCTTCTCCTTCTCCTTCTCCTTCTCCTTCTCCTTCTCCTTCTCCTTCTCCTTCTCCTTCTCCTTCTCCTTCTCCTTCTCCTTCTCCTTCTCCTTCTCCTTCTCCTTCTCCTTCTCCTTCTCCTTCTCCTTCTCTCCTCCTCCTTCTCCTTCTCCTTCTCCTTCTCCTTCTCCTTCTCCTTCTCCTTCTCCTTCTCCTTCTCCTTCTCCTTCTCCTTCTCCTTCTCCTTCTCCTTCTCCTTCTCCTTCTCCTTCTCCTTCTCCTTCTCCTTCTCCTTTCTCCCTTTTCTCCTTCCCCCTTTTTCTCTTTCTCCTTTTCCCCTTTTCCCCTTTTCCCTTTTTCCCCTTTTCCCCTTTTCCTCTCTTCCTTTTTCTCTTTTCCTCTTCCTCCTTTCATCCATGCCCAAAGAAACTTCAGAAGTTTCAAAGGGACAGATGTAATTTCACAGAAACATAAACTCACAGCTTAAATCACCAAATTGCACCACCAGCTGCACCAATTTTAGAATCTGGTTGCCCCTTTGCATCAGCGAGTTCCACCAGCAGATTCAAAGCCTGAGGACTCCATGAGAGGAGAATATTTGGCTGAAATAGACATAATTCAACATGCAAACTCAGCATCATATTTTTCACTTCACTCTGGAATACCCTGAATGCTTTATTTTGTTCCAATCACAGGTGTGGTTTGCTTGCTTGTTTTTGTCTGTGTTATTTGTGCAACTGGTGAAGGAAAACTTTGGGCAGATTCATCAGCAGATTCACCTTTTTCTTTTTGTTCACCAGTGACAGCACTGCATGGATAAAAACATAAATATTTCCCAGTTCTGGGCTCTAGTACTACCATGCTGACAGAAGTATTTGCTTTATTTTATATTCTTTGTAGAGAGAAAGAAGCTATTGTTATATGCATAGAGTGAAGCAAAAAAAAAAAGGTCTTATTAAAATTAGTATCTTTCTCAGACTAAGAATTCTGGATTGTATTTATTTAGCAACAACCACAGCAACACCACAAAACAAAGCAAATAGCCCCACAACAGAAAACAAACAAACAAAATTACAGTTAATTACAAGATAATCTTAGTTTATTGAATTTGTTTTTAAATTGAATTATGACTATTAAGTAAAAAAAAACCCAAAAAACAACAGCAACAAAAAAAACCCAACCCCAAAAAACAACCAAATATCAAAAATCAAACAAAAAAAAGCAGAAAGCAGAAAGGATTCTAGGTAAAGCCTGCATGAAAATCACTTTTGATGAAGGATAAGATCTGACAAGTGAACCAGGTCAAGCAGCACGCATTATCCCTTCTGAGTTCTTCTGAGTCATGCTTTTAATTTAATGTTAACTCTATTTAAAGCTCACTTTTTGATCTTTTTTTTCTTTTCTTTTTTTCTCTTTTTTCTCTTTTTTTCTTTTTTTGGAATGTCTGATGGGCATTGGAAAAGTAGTAATTTGCTCTGCAAAAAAATACTTGACAAAACACAAGGTCCCCTTCATTTGCTCATGCTTACAAAAGTTTCACTTTTTTGACATATGTTGTTACAGATGTATGATCTGATTGTTTATTTTATAATAAAAGAAGCAAGAAGGTGGGGAAATTATTGATGATTTCACACATTTGTGACTGTGAAGGAGTGGACAGGTGCTGACCCTTTTCCACTGGTAATTTCATAAAGCAGAAATGGTGGTGGGCTAAAAACCAGTATGGTTTTGGGTTTAAATCTGCACTTATTTGAAGCCCACTCAAGTTAAGGTAGGTTTGAGTTCCAAGCATTGTGCTGGGCAGGGGTCTGCACCCAAGTGAAGGTAACACATTTTTATAAACCAATTATTTGGTTTATATGTACACCCACATTGCTAATGCCACCCTTTTCTCCATTCTGGGTAATTCTGTCCTTCTTAAAAAAGGCTTTGAGTGTTTGATTCAGGGAAACTCAGTGAAAGCAAGGCTGGTCACTGGCTCAGGACCAAAATCCTGGCACTTTCAGCTCAGCCCCTGGTGCAGCCCCTCTCTGGCTGCACAGGCGAGTGAAAAGGACTGTGATCAGAAAGCTGTAAACCATTCC
>NW_005054431.1:1273282-1276336 GCF_000277835.1 Geospiza fortis | reverse complement strand
GGAGGGCTGCAGGGTTTGTGATTTTACAATGAGACCTTCATCTCAGGCTGGTGTAAAAGCTGGGGAAGGGGGGGAAAGAGGAGGAGAGGAAATTGTGGTTCCAAGTTCACCTGCTAGTGCGACCCCGGCGCTGTCTGCATCCGGGTTCTAATTAGACAATATTCCTGGTCTAGACTGCAGCCCTGATTAAAACCAGACCTGACGCTGTCGTTTGAAGGAAAATTGAGTTAGGCTTTATTAACTTGCAGTTATTGACTCCACGAGGTACAAAGGAATCATTCAGCTGGAGCTATTTTTGGGTTTTGAGCCAAAACCCTTTCCAAGACCAAGCTGTACGTGGCACAGCGTGGCCAGCGTGGCTGTTTCCTCACTGAGCATTTCATCAGGAGCCTGCCCCCAGGCAGAAATGACTGTGGCCACCTAGGACTCACCACAAGAAGCTTTTTCCTCCAGCCACTGAGGCCCGGCAGGGTTTGGGGGGTTGCTCACTGCCTGTGGTGGCCACTGGGGATGTGCTTGGGCCACTATGGCTGGCTGGGGTCTGTGTACAAATCCCAAACAGGACAGGGCTGCAGGGAAGGTGCCTTGAGCTGTTTGATTTTCCAGCATCACTCTCATTCCATGGTGATGACAATGGGAAGCTGCCAGCAGCTCACATCCCAGGCAGCAGACACAGAACTCAATGGCACAACTCACTTGATGAGTTTTTTGCCCAATCACACAAAGCAAAAGCACACTGACAGTATTTATATCTGTACAGTATCTATTCTATATTGACAGTAGTTCTGTCCAACCACTGTAAGCACAGGTACCTGTGGTTAAACAATGCTTGCTTATTTCAAATGCAATACCTGCTTGTGAGCCTTCAAACACAACGCACAGAGCTCCATTATTAAGCTTCAACCTTCCTAATATCTTGCTAGATAAACTTTTCTGTAGCTTAGAGAGTTATTCTAGACAAGTGTTAATACACAGACCATTGCTCTATTTGTCCTTTTCTACTTTTTACATAATTTTTCTGCTGACCAATCTCATGGCTGCTGCTTAGCTCAAATCATAGTTCTGCTGTCTCTGAGGCCTGCCTTTTGCAGCTTTCCCAAAACTTTCTGATTTATGGATTACCACAGGCCACCAGGCTGAAGGATTCTCATGACAGTGGCACGGCCACCTCCTCCTCTCCTTGCCCCAAATGGTTCTTCTGGTTGGTCCTGAAAAACAAAATAGTTTTAAAAATTAGTGAGTGGATTGTGGCATATCTGTGGATCAGAGCAGAGCCTGGGTGAAGATCAAGCAGCCCTTTCTAACCTTCTGATAAAAAAAAAATTATCAGCTAACCAATACTGTTAAAGAGAAGCCACCAAATATTAGAGGATGTTTAAGGGTGAAGGGAGGCACCCTTGAGGAGGGGGGCCCAGCTGATAACTGCAAATTCAGCTGAAGGTATAGCTGGAAAATTGTGACTGTTAGGAAAATTAATCCACAAACAGCAGAGGTTTATGTCCAAAAAGGAGACACAGGAGTCCTTTGACTTTATTCCAATCAAGGCAGAGGCCATGGAGCATTCCCTGGGGTCTCTCACATTTTTGGAGGACACAGCCTCCTTTTTATCCCAATTTCCCAGCCACATTTCCCTTCTCTCTTTCCCCATTTCTGAGGCACTTGAGAGGTTCAGACTTCCCAGAACACCTGATCCCAAAGATTTCCCTCTAATGTACAACCCTCCCTTTCAATTTTTAATTCTTATGGAATTCAGGGATTTTTCTTCCCCATTGTTTCTTTCATCTTTCAATGTATAATTTCCTTTATCAGCAAACCTAAAGTTTATTTGTAAAAGCAAAATATCTTGTTCCATTCATCAATCAGCGGAATCCTTCCCATTGTTTCTTTTCTCTCCCAGTGCTGGTTTTATCCCCCAGCAGACCCACAGCTTGTCTGTAAAGACAAATCCACCATTCCTCTCATGACCATTCTAAACATTTGTATTTCAAATGGTTGGTAAGCACATTCCCACAGCAGAACTCCAGAAAACTCATGGAGCCTAAATCACAATTTTTTTCTACCAAAATCACCTAAATCGCCATTTTTTTTCTACCGAAGAGCTTAGGAACCTGAGCTGAAGTGCATCCAGCACCTGCTGGTGCTTTGGGAGGTTCACTCCTCAGGTTGTTGTGGTATTATCCATTGGCAGATGGAATCTGCCACCTTCTCCAGAAAACACTGAACTTACAGCAGTGTGCAGAACTGAGGGAAGCTTTATTTAACCAGCTTTCTTGTAAGAGTTTTAAATTTTTTTAAAATTCCTGCAGCAGAAGATTTCTTTACACCTGGAGGGAGAAATCATCTCCCCATGCTGCTTTCTTCACCCAGTTATTGCCCTTTAATTTAGTACCTTTTAACAAGAGGAAATCTGTATTTCAAGGATCAAGCACTGGATATCTCTTTTTGCATTTGATTTAGAAGCCTGAGGGTTTTCCTGTCCTCTGGACAGCTGAAGTTTATGGCACCCCTTTGAATTTGTACCTTGCAGAGGACCTGACATCCCACGGGACCAGAGCTGCAGGATTCGAGGGCCGCCCCGGGCCCGGGCCCTGCCCCGCTCCTGCCGCCGCCCCACGGCTGGCACAGCGCGGGGGCCATCGGCCTCTCGGCCCCCTGGGCACCCCTGGGCTGTGCCCAGCTGCTGGCACAGCGCTGGAGCCCAGGACATGGCTCTGGCTGCCCTCAGAGCCTGGCAGGGGCCTCAGAGGCCTGGGCACGGAGTCACAGACACCTGCGCCTTCGATCTAACCCATGGAAACAGCAATTACCAACTTTGCTACAAGCCACAAGGATTTGAGTAGATGAGTAAATGTTAGTGAATTTATCCCAAGGTGAAAATGGAGAATTTTTGGGTTTTTAGAATGAGGATTCAGGGGGCAAGATGGATGACTCTTGCCTGGAGGCCTGTCCAGGCCTGTCCTGTCCTTCCTCCTGTTTCTTCTTGGCCTCCATCTTCTGCTGTGATGGTGGCACTTTTGGGTTGGTTTAAGGTAGAAACTCACTGTCTAACATAGG
>NW_005054431.1:1261365-1272683 GCF_000277835.1 Geospiza fortis | reverse complement strand
ATATAATTATATATATGTTATATATATGTTATACAATGATATTATAGAATATTATATAATTATTCAAAACACAAATGAGATTTTCCATAGAAAAACCTGCAGAGTCACTGTGCTTTGGATGGATTTAGTGTCAGGGGGTAGAGTCTGATTTGTGCCTGGGATACCAAGATCAGCTGGTGGGAGATTGCAGCAGGCTGCTTTTGATTTTAAAGCACATAGATGACTACACAATGCTAATAAATTGCACACAACCTTTATTCTCTGGGAAAAAAAAATATTTTTTCCTGTGAAAAAATGATGGCATTGCCCAGTAGCAGCCTGTGCTAATGGAAAACACTCGAAATCCATCAATATTGTTTAACCTGAGATGTTTGTGTGGCAGAGCAAGTATCAACACCTGCCTGGAGCCCCATTCCTCAGGGTGATTTTGATGATGAGGAGAAGATGCTCGGATGAAATTCCTGTCAGGCTGAATCAGCACAGGGAAAGGGCTCTGGGTTCCTCTGGGTTCAGGGTGGCTTGAAAAATAAAAGAGGAATAAGCTGTTTTCTCTGCTGGGCGACTGCCCTGCTGATAAATTGTCTGCTGGGCATTTTACCTGGCCCCTCACTATTAAGATCTGGCTATTAAAATTATTTGAGAGATGCTTCTGCCCCAATTAAGGTGCAAACGAGACCATATGTTGAAGTCAATAATATGGATTATTATTTAGCAGTAAATGTGAAGGTGAGAGGGAGATAAGAAAAAGGTGTGTGGAGAAATGGTGGAAGAGAAAGAAAACGACAGAGAAACAGACCAAGTAGAAAAAATATCACCACTGTGTGGATTCTGATGAAGTCCTGTTGATCCTCTTCCTCCAGCCCTCCTGGTGGCTGCAGACTGCGTCCCTTGAGAGGTGGAGGGGAGAATCCAGGGAGCACAAGCTCTGCTCAAATAAATAAAAAAACCCAATAAAAATGAAAAAATAAAATAAAATAAATAAAATAAAAATTAAAAAATTAAATAAAATAAAAAAGAAATAACAAATAAATACACTATAATAAAAAATAAATTAAAACACCACCACAAACCCGGGTTTGTGTTTCACCCAGGTTTGGGGGGAACCCCCAGGGATCCCCCCAGGCTGGGGAGTTTCACACGGGACACTGGAGTACCATGGGCCCTGGGACACCTGGGTGATGGATGGTGGATCAGGGATGTTCCCTGAGTCCTTGACACCTTCTGAGGGGTTGCAGGTGTCTCCCAGGTCAGGCTCAGGTGTACCTGAGCCCATCATGGCCCATCAGAGGTGGAGTACTTCATCCTACCTGTGAATGGCCCCATTCTTCAGAAAGGAAAGTCAGAGTGTAAGGAAGGGCTCTGCCATGATAAAATCAGCCCACTTTGAGTCTTATCAGCCTCTTCCCTTACCTAGGAACCCAATTTGGAGCCCAGGTGCAGCACCTGGGAGCTGCTCTCTGCATCACCAGCACAGCAGAGATTGTTTGAGCCTAGTCCTGGCTTGCCCAGCCCTGGGTCCAGTGTTTGAGTCATTAATCAGAGTCCAGCCTCTCCCTTTCACTTCCACGCATGTTGTCTCAGTTATTTTTTCCCCATTTTCAGTTTCAGCACTCCAGCTCGCCACCTGTCCCCTGTGACACCCCTAAATTTAGGGGCCCTTTCATTCTGCAGGTCAGCAAATGAGACGAAATCAAAGAGCCCAAACTGCTGCAGGCTCCCAGAGCTCAGCACCCTCCTGGACCCTTCCCTGCCCCTCCTTCCTGTGGGAAAGGAGCCTGTGCCCTCACACAGGGCCAAAGATCCTGGAGAAACAGCAAACAACTTGGCTCAGACACTGCTCCTGGTCCCTGTCATTTGGGAGGTGATGTGTGGGAGTGCTTAAGATCAGCACTAGAGGGTGTCACCCTCTGTCACATTTTCTGAAAAATCCCTTTGCCAAGGATTTTCTCCTGGGAAGCTGAGAAGCCTCAGAGAAAAATGAAAACCATAATTATCTCATTTGCTTCTCCTGTGTTTTGCTGCTTTGGAATGTGGTTTGGAGATTGTTTATCCACAGGTGATTGTTTGATTGGATTCTCCTGTGAGTTGTTTTTATTTATTGGCCAATCACTGTCAGGCTGTGCTGTACTGACTGTCAAGTCATGAGTTTTCATTATTATCTTTGTAGCCTTCTGACTGTATCCTTTCTGTATTCTTTAGTATAGTTTTAGTATAGCATTCTTTAATATAATATAGATCATAAAATAATAAATGAGCCTTCTAAGAACATGGACTCAGATTTATTATTCCTCCTTCATCCTGGGGACCCAGAAAATTTGACAAGAGGGTTTTGGGAAAGCTGCAAAAGGCAGCACCCCCCAAAAAATAGAAAAAGCAGGATGTGGAGCTGGTGATGCAGTCCTCACACTGTCCCTCTGTGCAGCAGCAGAGCAGGAAAGAATTGACGATGAAAGCTGAAAGTGTAATAATAATGGAGCTTGGTTGTCTCGTATAGAGCAGGAGACAAACACAGACTAATGAGAAACAGAATGGCCTGAGAGGGAGGCATGAACAATGCCTGTACTATGGGGGGAAACATGAGAAAGGCAAATAAACTGCCAGCTGCAGGAGTTTATTGCCAGGGAAAAGAAAAAAAAACCAAAAAAACCCAAACCATTTTGCAAACAATGACAGAAAAAGACTGGAAGTATGTGCCAAGTGGAGAGTGACAGTGACATCTCCTTGGACAACATGGATTTCACTGCTTCCCACTGGGCTGGGGCTGCAGGAGCAAAGCCAAGAGCTGGATATTGCCCAGCTAGAGGTTTGCATGGAGGCAGGCTCAGGCAGGCAAGCTCCACACCTGGCTGACAGCTTAATGGGGTTTAAAGGCAGAATTATTCTGGGTGAGCTCCCTAAGGTGCAGGGGCACAGGACAGAGGGGAGTGATCAGAGTAATTTCAGGTGAGTGGCAGCTGAAGAGGTTGATAACATGAATATTAAGAGCCAGTGATGGTCAGAGTGTGCAGCTCCTGTGCTTTGAAAGACAAAAATCTTGGTGCGCTTTTTCCACGTGAAAAAAGTTCAGAGTTCCAGCTCTGAACATTTTGCAATATGAAGAGTAATAATAAAATTGAGTTTTATCATGTCTTTACCAGTAAAAGCTCCATTAATTCCTTATTGCCTTCCATAATCTCAGCATATTTTCCCAGTTTCCTTGCATATCTGCTTTTCATTTACCTGGAAAGCATCTCCTGAGCTGAATTCCTCCCCATGGCACAGGCATGACACCACTTGCTCCCTCCTCCCTCCCTCTGTCCCTCCCTAATTTCTGCTCAGAGCTGCACTTCTCACGACTTGTCAAATGCATTTCTTAAGCATCTTTCCTTGCCCAAAAGCCTCTGCCAGAAGGCTGCAGTGTCCAGGAGGTGTCTGTGTGTCCTCCAAGGATGCTGCTCTCAGCTGCTCTGGCCACTCTCTGGTCAATCAGGGAGGGAGGAGGGAGCAGCACACTGGGCCATGCCTGTGCCATGAGGAGGAATTCAGCTCAGGAGATGCTTTTCAGGTATATGAAAAGCAGATATTTAAGGAAACTGGGAAAATATGCTAAGATTATGGAAAGCAATAAGGAATGGATGGAGCTTTTATTGATAAAGACATGATAAAACTCAATTTTATTACTACCTTCATATTGCACTCATCCTCTGTACTCTCAGATTTTTTTCACCCATGATGGCCCTTGTCCATCCAACCTGCTCTCCCTGTAAATACTAAATGCCCTCAGGCAGGAAACCCATTAGCAGATGGACTCCCTGACCTCCTACAGAAAGCACTGAAGTTACAGCTGTCTGTAGTGTGAGGGAAGGGTTATTTATCCTGCTTTGCTGTAAGATTTGTTTTTTCTTTTTTTTTTTTTCCTTTTTTTTCCCCTGTGGCGAAAGATTTCTTTACACCTGGAGGGAGAAATCATCTCCCCATGCTGCTTTCTCCACCTGGTTATTGCCTTTTAATTTAGTACCTGCTAACAGGAGGGAATCTGTATTTCCCGGACCAAGCACTGACAGAAAATGCTTCTTCAGGCCTCCAGCTGGAGTGAGATCTCACACTGAGAAGGGGGAGAGACATCCCTTGTTTGGGGAAAAAAAAAAAAGAAAAAAAAGGCCCCTGAGGGAGCTCTTTTCCATCCAGCTGGTGGAAACAAGGTGCAGGCCAGGTGTGGGGCTGGTCAGGAGCCAGGCAGATGCAGAAGGGCAAAAATTGGAATTATCCCATCAAAATGTGTAGGGCACAGCAGCCAAAGCAGTGAGGGTGGGAAAGCCAGGGACAGAGGGGGCACAGCCAGCCAAAGCCATGTTTTCAAACCCTGTTTCCATAAGGAAAAGGGCAAGAAACAGTGCTCAGGAAGGGTCCTAGCTGTAAAAAGTGCTGGAGTTCTGAACGGAAAAGTCTCGTCTCTCCTGCTGCTCAAACACAATGGGGGAAGGGAAATGCAGAAAAATAGGAGTGCATCGGGCAAGTATCTGATTTCTTCATCAATTACTTCTTCTAATGGGAACAGCATGTCTGTCCCTGAGTTTTGGCTGGCTGCTGGAAGGGTGACAGAGCTGTGGGCTCACCCCACAGAGCCAGCCTCCCCTGCTGCTGCTGCTGCACAGGGATGCTCTCCTCATGCTCATCCACAGAAAAGACAGAAATTAACTTTTTTAACACTCTCTCCCCATTGCTGTCCCTCCTCGGGGACCAGACCAAGTTGCTCCCCTGGCTGCTCTGGTTTCCCTCTCACTGTCAGAGCACTGACCTGGCTCTTCCCTGCTCCCAGCCCTGGGTGGTATGTGTAAAAGCTGGTGGAATTAGAGCTTTTAACAAGGGTTTTTTAAATTATAATGCCCCCCTCTCCTTTTCCATGATACTGTAGGAACTGCTGTTTTCAAAGTCACCTTTTCAAAATTTTTGCTTTTCAAAGCAGAAAACTCATAATTTAAACCATGATGAGCACTTTGTTCTGCTGCCTGTTAATAGATTTCTGAGCTGCACAATACTTGCAGAAGCTGGTTGACAACACACATGTATTTATTAGGAATAAAAATGTTACCTAGCTGGTTAATCTTTGCAGGAACAGCAGGATATCTCCAGAAACAGCAGAAAAACCCCTAAACTGACACTGGTGGAGCAGCAGAGGGCATCCACAGCCCGTGTTTGGAGGCTGGAATGAGGGGAGTGATCACTGGCAGTGCTCAGCAGGACAATGCTGCCTTAACCAGTGCATGGAAACCCTCAGAGCACCCTGAAACTGATGCCTCAGGTTTAGCTTTTGTATTTTTCAGATTCTGTGCTGCTTTAGTGTGTGAGCTTCACATGAGGGGATGGTGAGCTCTGTGCACAGAGCAGGGAGACAAAACAATTCCTGCTCCAGCTGGGCACCAAGGACAAATGATCCAAATCTCAGCCCCAGAGCACAAACACCGTGGGCTGCAGAGAGAAAAACAAGCAGGGTGGGACTGCAGGGGCTAAAGCTGGAATGGGACAATGAACTGCAAGATGCAAATGGAGCAGAACTGATCCCAGGAACAGACCCCGTGCCCGGCCGTGCATTTTGGGCCATTTTGGTTCATCTTGGGTGCAGCCCTGGCTGGGCTCTTGTGCTGCCCAAGGTGCATCCATGGAGGAGATCCTTTGAATAAATCCCTGCTTTATTCTGTAACTCTGTGTGGTCTCTCTTTTAGGTCAGCCTTCTCAAGGCATCACAAGCCTGACAGAGTCTGCACTGAGAAGCATAAAAATATATATATAAAAATAAAAAAAAATAGAAAAATAAAAAAACCCCATAATTAAGGCTGACCTAATGTTCCTAATAAACAATAATTTAAATAATTCCATTATTAGTATTTTAGGAGTACCCTTCTCATGTTACTTGGTACACCTGCTGGGTCTCTGCTGTAGAAAAAAACCACTCTGTTGAAACCACAGTAAAAACACAAGCTTAGTGACTGTGTTGGCAGTGTTCAGTAACATCCAGTTACAAAATACACCAGGGATTGCATCACATAATTGTGGGTGCAGTATTGGTAATACCTATTTCTATAAATGCTCAACTATGTTGGCATTGGTTTTGAGGACACACCATTTCTAATAATTGTGTTGTAATTTCTTTTTTAATTGAAGCAACACATACAACATGTATAAACACATATAACACACATCCTCCTTGTAAATAAATTAAAAACAGGGCACACAACGCCCTGGTAGTGGAAAAGAGTGGGCAATGTGTAAAGGCAGAATGAGCAGGGCAGGCCACTCTCTCTGTGCTGTGCTGCTGGGGTTTTGCTGTGGGTTAAACAAAGCCATGTGCTGCTTGCAGTGTGGTTTGGGTTTGTGCTCACAGAGTTTGCAGTGGAACAATGGGCTGGGCAAACGGGGAGCAGCCCCTGAACAATGAGCAAGCAGCAAGAGGGAGCTGGGTTGTTTCAATTCCCATCCAAAATCCAAAATCCCAAAAGCCAGCCGGCTTCTTGATGGAAAACAAACAAGAAAAAAAAGCTTATGAAGCTGCTGGTACATTGTCACCATCCAGCATCCTGGAAATTGGATTCAGATTTTTGGGAATGTTCTTGGACCAGGGGATGGAGCAGCACTGGGTGGTGCCAACCTTCCCCCACGCTGTGGCCTCGGCTGTTTCCTTTAAAGGATTTTGTCACAAATGGAGGTTTCTAAGATGGCTGCAGACAGAGACGTTCAGAAATCTGCCCCACGTGTCCAGCTCTGAGCAGGGAGTCTGGGGAAAACAGAAACAAAGAGCACTGGATCATTTTCCTGTGCTGTGAACACTCCTTCTTGCATTTCACATCCTCTAAATTAGGATAAAACCAGACCATCTCAGCATCCCATGTTCCCCCAGGGTGAATAGCAGTGCTCCTGCAGCCTGAGGGCAAGGTTTTTTCATCAACGCAGACATGAACAACCCTGGCTTGCACAGGAAAGGCAATGAAATTCTTCTTCAGGCAGTGAAAGTGGTGACCATGACCCTTTGTTGTGATAGATTTACCCCACTCCCAGGGATGTGAGGCAGTTTCCTCTTTGCCTTTCCTTCTCCTGCATTTCAGAGAGCAGAGAAAGAGGAGGATCGCCACAATATTAAACCCAGTGCAAAAATATACAAGTTTTAGCATATATTTTTTTGAAGATGCTTGCACTTCCTCTGATTCTAAATCCCCCAGAAACTGATAGTTTAACTACAAGGGTGATGCTCAGCGAGGAAAAGCAAATGAAGACAAAACCACACACGCCAGTGAAACAAATGGTGCCTGAAATGTGAACTGAATGTCTCCACAGTTCAAAGGAGCTCGCAGAGGCACCAGCACTGCCCTTACATTTCCTGTCCCAGGATCTCATTTGTCACCAGCTCCATTTCCAGCCAGGCTGGGGCTGCTTTCTCAGGAGCTGAGGGTGCCTGGGGAGCATGGGCTGGGGGCTGTAGGAGCCTCTGCTGTCCTGGAGTGCTCCTGATGCTTGGCTTTTCTCATTTCTCCTCCCGGCCAGAACAGACCCCAGCCCCAGCATCATCCTGGGCTGCCAGGCCTGTGACACTGAGGCCCAGAACAGAGGCTGGACAGAGATAAAAGAATAAAGTGGGTGTTTATTAAAGGCCTTCAAAAGGTACAGCTCAGAAGCCTCCCAGAGGCTACCTCCAAAATGGACAATGGTCATGAGGTTTTCACACAATTGTAAGTTTGGTCCATTTGCATTTCAGGGGTTAAGCTGATGCCTCAGGTTTTAGATTTTGTATTTTTCAGATTCTGTGCTGCTTTAGTGTGTGAGCTTCACATGAGAGGATGGTGAGCTCTGTGCACAGAGCAGGGAGACAAAACAATTCCTGCTCCAGCTGGGCACCAAGGACAAATGATCCAAATCTCAGCCCAAGAGCACAAACCCCGTGGGCTGGAGAGAGAAAAACAAGCAGGGTGGGACTGCAGGGGCTAAAGCTGGAATGGGACAATGAACTGCAAGATGCAATGGAGCAGAACTGATCAAAGGGAGAGACCCCAGGAGCGCTCGTGCATTTTGGGGCCATTTTGATTTTTCTTGGGTTCATTTTGTGACCATTTTGGGTTCCATTTGTGACCATTTTTGTTCATTTTGGGTCATCTTGGGTGCAGCCCTGGCTGGGCTCTTGTGGTGCCCAAGGTGGATCCATGGAGGAGATAATTTCAATGAATCCCTGCTTTATTCTGCAACTCTGGTCTCTGTTTTAGGTCAGCCTTCTCAAGGCATCAAATCCTCCAATTACAGCTTCAGGTAATGAAGTCATTTACCCCCAGTTTGCCCCCCTCACAACTCCCTTTTGTTTACATTTTCTGGGGCCTGAGGCTGTGATGATGCCCTTGCTTCTCAGGCCTGGTAGGATTGTGTTGTCTGACCAAAATGTGAAGACAATAACTACCACTCTATATGGAGCTTGGAGTCATGCACTAATGCAGCACAGGACTTGAAAAATATAAAAGCTAAAACCTTTAGGCATCAGGATCACACCAAACAAGGCCTCAAGTCCAGGCTCTCCCCCAAAAGATGCCAAATGCTGCTGACTTTGGTGCTCTCACCAAGATTCCTTTTTCCCCAGCCTTTCCCTGACCTTCGGCATCATCTCTGCCTGCAGGGTGACAAGGTGACAAGGATGGCAGGGTGAGGTGACTCCCTCACACCTTTTGGGCTGCCAGAAGCTGTTCCTGCCCCTTGGGTGCTTGGTGAGCCCCAGGTGACACACCTGAGAGGAAGGGCTGCCCCTGTGCCAGGGCGGCTGCTCAGGTAAAACCCAGATTTGTGATGATTCCGGGATTTCTGATGATTCCTGGGGTGTTTCATCAGGACTGACAGGGTTTTGCTCCTAAATTCCCGTAGGACTCCCTTAGACACAAATTGGTTTTTACATCACCAGGGCATGTGAGCACTTGGTTGCTCTCCAGACACAAAGAAACCTTGAGGTTTTTTTTTGAGAACACATGGGAAAGATTATGTCAGGGTGAAAATGTGGGAAGGGAAGGAAGTGGAGCCCAGCATATTTTCCAGAGGTGTGGATAAGCGTGGAGATTTCATGCCATTCAGTCAGTCATTATCTTTTATCTCCTCTGGAAAGCAAAACACCACTAAAATGGAAGTGTTAAGTTTAAACCCTTTTCCAGAAAGCTGAATTTATCCAGAGGGGATTTTTTTCCTCTGGAAGAAAAGATCAGCAATAACTTTTGTGGGAATTATCCAGCTCCTATTGTTGAGCTGAGTCTTCTTTCTTCCTTTCATGATTACCTTGTTCCAAACACTTTTTTTTTTTTTTTTTTCTGGAAACTTTTTTCCAAATGGAACTCTTCAAAAGAGAATAATTCTTCTTGGTTTGTGGGGCCAATTCCCCAGTGTGTTGGTTACCTGGATTTGTTCCTTTTGTGTAAGGTACCAAGTAGAAAAAGTCAGGTTTTAATATATTTTCTTGATGCCTTTTCATGTTTTAATGTCACTAGCAAATCAGAAGATAATGGATTCCTCCTAAACTTTAGGAAAATAAATCTGTCCCCAGGATTTAGACTCCAATAACTGGGAGGTGATAAGAGTCTGGAACAGTGAAGAAAAGGCAATGCTGACATCCTTAGCTCTGATGGGGTCGTTCTCCTCTTAGGAGAAGGGCAGTGTTTTTTAGGGCTGATGGATATTATTTTTGTTTATTTTGACTTTGATATTATTTTTGTTTATCTTGAGAAGCAAATTGGTCTCATTTCTCAATTATCAAGACTGAGGCAGGCCTGGAATATTTTGAACAAGAGGAAAAAAAAAAGAAAGAAAGAAAAATAAAAGAAATAAAAAGAAAAAAGAAGAAAGGAAAAAGAGAAGAAATCAAAAAATAAGTCCAAGTAGCCTTGCCTTTATTCTGGCCTACTAATTTTTTTTTTTTTTTTTTTTCTACAAGCATCATTGTGGATACAAATGGATTAGCACATAATGTTGAAATATTGTGAATATGCTGACATCTCATTGTTTTGCTCAGGAAGTAGTTTGTCATTGTTACCAAAAAAAAAAAAAGGAGAAAAAGACACTACTTTTTCAAAGCTAATTGAGTGTGTTGCAAGAATTTTTACAATCTTGAGTAAACCCACTGCATCCCTGAGAGCAAAGCCTGAAGGCAGGCAAAGATCTCTCTTGGGAACCCCTTCCAGGCTTACCAAAGCCAGGTCTAAAAATCTGGGGGAGAGCTGAAGCTCCTGGTCGTGCCAAGGAGGGGAAACCCCCAGGGAAGGTAGGATTTGGGGTTGAATTATGCAACTTTGTGAATCCTGGAGACTCCTGGCAAAGTCGCCTGAAAAAAGCCCCTGGAGACATCTGTATCTCTGCTGGGAATCTCACCATGGGATTGTAAATCACTGAAAAACCCTTCCCTTCCATGAGTGGTAATATCTTTCCTCTCCACTATCTACTCTTAGCCTCCCTTCCTCCCTTCCCTTCCCTTCCCTTCCCTTCCCTTCCCTTCCCTTCCCTTCCCTTTTCTTTTTTTCCTTTAAAAATACAATTTTCCTCCTTTATGGCACCTTTCTCTTATCCCAGGCACCCAAATCCACCCAGGAGGAGCACAGGCACTCTCTAAAATGTCAGTGGGATGCTCCTCAATCCCACAAACATCCCGTTTTCTGCTGCACACATTCACCCCGGGGCAAGCAGCAATCCCTTTGAAACAAGGTTATTTAAATGAGCCCTCCTCCCTCATTAACAAACACCTGTAACTTTATTTATATTTAAAACATTCTCAATCCACTAAGGTGGGTCTGCCCCTGGAAAATCCCAGTGTTTGGACATCAATGGGAGTGACCATTCCCAGTCCCTTCTATCGCTGGCTGGGGTCTGTGCACAAATCCCAAACAGGACAGGGCTGCAGGGAAGGTGCCTTGAGCTGTTTGATTTTCCAGCATCACTCTCATTCCATGGTGATGACAATGGGAAGCTGCCAGCAGCTCACATCCCAGGCAGCAGACACAGAACTCAATGGCACAACTCACTTGATGAGTTTTTTGCCCAATCACACAAGGCACAAGCACACTGACAGTATTTATATCTGTACAGTATCTGTTCTATATTGACAGTAGTTCTGTCCAACCACTGTAAGCACAGGTACCTGTGGTTAAACAATGCTTGCTTATTTCAAATGCAATACCTGCTTGTGAGCCTTCAAACACAACACACAGAGCTCCATTATTAAGCTTCAACCTTCCTAATATCTTGCTAGATAAACTTTTCTGTCGCTTAGAGAGCTATTCTAGACAAATGTTAATACACAGACCATTGCTCTATTTGTCCTTGCTTTTCTACTT
>NW_005054431.1:1257466-1261352 GCF_000277835.1 Geospiza fortis | reverse complement strand
TCCTGCTGACCAATCTCATGGCTGCTGTTTAGCTCCAATCCCAGTTCTGCTGTCTCTGAGGCCTGCCTTTTGCAGCTTTCCCAAAAGCCTCTGATGTTGTGTATTCCCACACCTTCTCTTCTTCCTCACTTGCAGGGAGTGTTTGGATGCAGCCCTGGACTCTGCATCCCTGGTTTTACCTGCCCCTCCAGAGCTCTGCTCTGATGCTCTGGTGGGTGGGATATTGGATATTCAAACTGGGTTTCTCTCATTGCCAGAAAGAGCCTGCTCTGCATAAAAAAATATTAAAAAAAATCAAATCCCATGACTGGGCATGTGAGCTCATGGCTGCAGCCCAGCACATTGTGTTTTCAGGCAGATTTCTGTCCCCAGAAGACAGAAAGCAACAAGAAAGGCGTCAAACCAAGGGCAGCTGGGTGCTCACCTGGGGCTGGAACCCCAGACACACCTTGGTGCATCTCCCACATCCCTTTGGATTGCTCTCAAACTCGATTTTTGGGGTGGAGAAAAAACAGATCCACAAGGTTTTCTCTGGCTTCATGGTGCCTAGGAAAGGGATGTTTGCTTGGGAGTCTCTCACTGATGGGACTGGACTCTGAATTGAGTTTTTTTCTGGGGAGGAAACCCCAGACGCTCTCATTTCTGGAGAGGATCTAGCAGAGGGCACCTCCTTGCTGGGAGTTTCCAAGGTGCGGCTGGACAGGGTGCTGGGTAATCCCATGGAAGTTGGATTAAGTGATGATTTGAGGTCCTGTTCTATGCCTCCATGATAAAACGCGTCCAAAAAGAGAGGAAACTTGTGGGAATCTACAAAATCAGAGGGTTTTGGGAAAGCTGCAAAAGGCAGGCCTCAGAGACAGCAGAACTGGGATTGGAGCTAAGCAGCAGCCATGAGATTGGTCAGCAGAAAAATTATTTAAAAAGTAGAAAAGCAAGGACAAACAGAACAATGATCTGTGTATTAATGCTTGTCTAGAATAACTGCCTAAGCTACAGAAAAGTTTATTTAATGAGATATTAGGAAGGTTAAAACTTAATAATGGAGCTTTCTTGAATGTTCCTGGAAATAAATGCAGAACTTGGGTGCCTTAGAGGGGCCTGCAGTTAATTTTAACGTGCTCAGGAAGTGGCTGCTGTGACACCTCTCAGGATAAAGCTCTGAACCAGCCCAGCTGACTCAGCCAGAGGGTGCTGATCCCAATTCAATTGCCTTTTGTGGACTCTCTCAAACCGGTTTACATTTGCTGTCTTTTGGCACAGGTTAAATCAGAAATTAATGTTAAGTCAATAAATAGTCTTCCCTTGACTGGAATAATAGCGCTTTTAGGAGGAAGACTGTTATGTGCTTTTCCAGTGCCTAAGAAAACAGAGCTCTTATCTCTGTTTAAGTAATAATTATAACCTAAAGTTGTTTATTTGACTGCATTTAGCCAACTGTTTCCATGCAGATGGAAGTAGGTCTCTACAGCTCCCCTGTATTGATTTATCCTGGATCACAGGGCACTGATTTCTGCTCCAAACAACAGAATGTTGATAGCAAATGAAGGACAACATATGGAGGAATTAATTAATTCCTTTACTTTGCACGACTGTGTATATTGCTGTGATTATCTAACAGCTTTAGTGAACAAAAGCCCATTTATAGGTAACAGTAACAACAAATAATAAGTGTTGAGGGTCATGGCTTTTGTCTTGTGGCATGACCTCTGTATTTGTCCCATTCTTTTGTTTTGTGCCAGCCTGAATTAATTAGACTGAAACTGGTGGCAAAGTAAGATGATACTGAACGTCAAAAATAATATTTTGCACATTATTTTGGACGAGTTTCTGCTCCCTCCTGGGCTGGAGCTGAAATAGATGACAGTAGTTTCACTGACTCTGAACTCCAGGATTGTAACTGACAGCAAAATCGGTCTGCAGATTCTGTTTCTATTTAAAATGTGTTGGAAATGTCAATGAATTCCCATCCTTATGATTAATAGCTAGCAACATTTCTGTCTTTTACCAAGCTAAATGCATTACAGGAGACATCAGAGTGAGAACATGGAATAAAGGTGGTTGTGGGAAAGGTGGTGGAATGGCTGCACCTAAATTTCCTTTATCTGAGTGACCTTGGTGTTTTTTATCTGCCCTTTAATAGTAGTTGGACTGTAATTATCAGTCCTTCCATTAGAAGCACTGTCCTTCCAATCCAATCCTTTCAGCTTTTCCTTGTGACTTCTTGTGCCCTTGGAAGTAATTTTTCACTTCCAAGCTAAATTGGAAAAAAAAAAAAAAAACTTCAATTGAGTCATTAAAGTTAAATCACAAGAAAATGCTGCAATTGAGTCACGAAAATGAAAAAAATATACATGAAACCAGGATTGGGCATTTTGTTTCACTTTGGTGGCACTGAAAATTGAAGGCAGTTTCTTTAATAGCACATTTAAACGCTTTCTTCTGCAGCTGAACTTTCATGCTAAAATAATAGTAAGGAGATTAGGCAAAGAGGAGGACAGGAATCTTTCCTTAAGTGAGGTGTTATTTTGCTGATGAGGTAAACCCAAGTGACATCAAGAATGGTTTAAATCTGCCAGCTACATGCTGATGCTGGCTGGCTCTGCCTCCCCCCAGCCACTGCTAGAACTGGAAACTCATCTCCCATGGTTCTCCCTGTTGAACACATTTGGGACAAAATTAAGGAAAATAGGGTGTAAAAGGGAAGGTGGAGGTGGTTGTAGCGGTGTCATGGACTTGTGAGTAAAATATTGAAATCTGGAATATTTGTGGCATTTAAAACTGGGGTTACATCACATTAGTACAAGAACAATAAACCACAAGTGCCCGGGAGCAAGGGAAACATTTGGCATCCCTGAAACTCCCCAAGACAGGATTGTGTTTGGGATCATCAGTGCTCTCACTCAGCCCCAGACAGCAGCTGGCACAGCTGGGTCACCTCTGGTGGTGAAGAAGCCAAAAGTTTGGAAGTTAAAATAGAAGATATATGTATACATAAAACAGAAGCTCATTAGATAAAAGCATCCACAATACAACATAATTAAGTAAAAGTGATAAGTCAAAAAAGAAAATAAACCTTATAACACCTATTCATTACATTAAAAAGTTATACATTACCTTATAACAAAGAAACTTGTGACTAATCTTAAACTCTGACCAACAACTTTAAAATCTCACAGCATCTGTGCCTAATGTTGGTGTAAACAATAAATTGATCTTGTTAGGAAAGTCAGTCCACAAACAGCAGAGGTTTATGTCCAAAAAGGAGACAGAGGAGTCCTTTGACTTTATTCCAATCAAGGCAGAGGCCATGGGGCATTCCCTGGGGTCTCTCACATTTTTGGAGGATGCAGCCTCCTTTTTATCCCAATTTCCCAGCCACATTTCCCTTCTCTCTTTCCCCATTTCTGAGGCACTTGAGAGGTTCAGACTTCCCAGAGCATCTGATCCCAAAGATTTCCCTCTAATGTACAACCCTCCTTTTTAATTTTTAATTCTTATGGAATTTAGGGGTTTTTCTTCCCCATTGTTTCTTTCATCTCTCAATGTCTAATTTCATTTCTCAGCAAACCTAAAGTTTATTTGTAAAAGCAAATCTCTTTTTCCATTCATCAATCAGTGGAATCCTCCCCATTGTTTCTTTTCTCTCCCAGTGCTGGTTTTATCCCCCAGCAGACCCACAGCTTGTCTGGAAAGACAAATCCACCATTCCTCCCAATCCTACCCCCAAAAATGGTCCCATCCCTTCATTTGGAGAGCCAGCCCAGCCAGGGATGGTGGATCACCCAGGCAGGAGAACTGCTGGGTTTGTTCCCCTCCAGAGAGGTGAAGGTCACAGGGGGGTTTATGGGATGCAGGGTGATGAAACAGCAGAAGGCAGAGCAGGAAT
>NW_005054431.1:1241437-1257445 GCF_000277835.1 Geospiza fortis | reverse complement strand
ATGGTTTGAGCATCCCTGTGGAGCCAGGAGAGCTGGCAAAGCACACAGACCTGTCACACTGGTCTGACTGCAGGGAGCAGGACATGCATGGGCAGGGCTCCTCCCAGGCTCCAGGAATGAAAAGCAAATTTTTTCCCCCCTCCTGTTAGGAGCTGGTTTGGTCACTAAGCAAAATGTAATAATGGCTACCCATTGGGTTTTAAGAGTTTTTGTTTTCTTCCTGTTTTTTCCCCCTTAGGAACTTCAGGGACTGTTCTATTTGATGGGCTTGCCTGGAGACTTTTCACATGGTTGAATCGTGAGGAAAATTTATTTTCATTAGAAAAATGGGGGGTAGTAAAAAAAAAAAAAAATCACAGGCGTTTTCTTCCAAACCCTTTTCCAGATTTATTTTTCTGCCTCATCTTTCATGGGAAAATCCGTCCATGTGGTTGTACATCTATTTTAGTGTTTTCGCTTGTCAGTATTTTGTTTTTGTAGCTGCTGTGAATCTTTCAGCTTAGGAGCTGATGTGCTGTTTGCTGATGGAGGAAGAAATGGCACTGGAAACTGCAGTGATGTCACATCTGGAGAGGCTGCAATTAAGAGCCCAACTTCTCTCATTAATAATGGCCAGAAGGAAGACTGGTGCTGTCAAGGCAGCAGCTCTGACTCTTGGTGGCTTTACGTCAGCTCCAGACCACTCCATTAATACCCTGCCCTTCCCTTCCCTTCCCTTCCCTTCCCTTCCCTTCCCTTCCCTTCCCTTCCCTTCCCTTCCCTTGTCCCTTTCCTTTCCTTTTCCCTTCCCTTTCCTTTTCCCTTCCCTTTCCTTTTCCCTTCCCTTTCCTTTTCCCTTCCCTTTCCTTTCCTTTTCTTTTCCCTTTCCTTTTCTTTTCCCTTTCCTTTCCTTTTCCCTTTCCTTTCCTTTTTCCTTTTTCCTTTTCCTTTTTCCTTTTTCCTTTTTCCTTTTTCCTTTTTCCTTTTTCCTTTTTCCTTTTTCCTTTTTCCTTTTTCCTTTTTCCTTTTTCCTTTTTCCTTTTTCCTTTTTCCTTTTTCCTTTTTCCTTTTCCCTTTTCCTTTTCCTTTTCCTTTTCCCTTTCCCTTTCCCTTTCCCTTTCCCTTTCCCTTTCCCTTTCCCTTTCCCTTTCCCTTTCCCTTTCCCTTTCCCTTTCCCCTTATTTTCCCTTCTTTTCCTTTCCCTTCTTTCCTGTTCTCTGTATTTCTCACACATTTATTTGTAGCTCTGTAGCCTATTGTATCAGTGCCCAGTTTTCCCAGTAATTTTCCCCTGTTTCACCCCACAGTGGTAGATATTGAACATTTATCATTAATAAATCTCCTGTTTGTTTAAGGAAAGGCCTTCTGCTTAGCCATTTCCCTAAAGAAACAGAAAACAAATTCCAGAGCTGCAAGCCCCAGGAGTACAAAGGCCCTGTGCTGTCTTGGCTCTTTCCTGGCTCCCAAGGTTGAGAGCAGCTCTTGGAGATAATTTCATGGGGCAAAGATGAGCCAGGCTGTGTGAAGTAAGAGTAAAATACCTGATGGAGCAGTTCAGAGCTTGATTTAATTGTTGTTAAAAGAGATAAAAAGTGGCAAATCCCACTTTCCACTGTTCTCAACAGCCTGGTGGCTCGTGCACAGGAGACAGAAAGGCACAGAAGGCTTTGGGTTGGGAGGGACCTTAAAGATCATCTGTGGGAATCCACAGGTTTGGGAAAGCTGCAAAATGCAGGCCTCAGAGACAGCAGAACTGGGATTGGAGCTAAGCAGCAGCCATGAGATTGGTCAGCAGAAAAATTATTTAAACTGTAGAAAAGCAAGGACAAATAGAGCAATGGTCTGTGTATTAACGCTTGTCTAGAATAACTCTCTAAGCTACAGAAAAGTTTATCTTGCAAGATATTAGGAAGGTTAAAGCTTAATAATGGAGCTCTGTGCGTTGTGTTTGAAGGCTCACAAGCAGGTATTGCATTTGAAAGAAGCAAGCATTGTTTAACCACAGGTACCTGTGCTGACAGTGGTTGGACAGAACTACTGTCAATATAGAATAGATACTGTACAGATATAAATACTGTCAGTGTGCTTTTGCTTTGTGTGATTGGGCAAAAAACTCATCAAGTGAGTTGTGCCATTGAGTTCTGTGTCTGCTGCCTGGGATGTGAGCTGCTGGCAGCTTCCCATTGTCATCACCATGGAATGAGAGTGATGCTGGAAAATCAAACAGCTCAAGGCACCTTCCCTGCAGCCCTGTCTTGTTTGTAATCTGTAAATAGCCCCCAGCCAGCGTCAATAAGAGATGTCCAGGTCCCACTGGGACAACTGGGGTGCAAAACTGAAGGTGCTTCCTGAGGGGGATCCTGGAGGTGCAGCCCTGGCAGAGCAGACGAGAGGGAACAAACACCCTGGGGTTTGGAAAGTTTTCTTCTTTCTTTTCAGACATCCTGGGCTGGGCTCAGGAAGGTTTTCTCCCCCAGGAGGGTCTTCCAGAATTGTTGTGGGTTACCCTGAGGAATCTCCTTCCTTGGGGATGGAAGAGGTCAAATCCACTTTGGAGCTGGTCTGGTGATGCTGGCAGAGCCCTGGAGCAGGGCTGGGCTGGAGATACAGAATTCCCTTCCAGTCAAGAGTGCTGTGATTCCATGGAGGGGCTTTAAAAAGACGTATTTCACAGCAGGACTGAACAAAATATTTGTCTTTTCCTTCTGCCTGGTGTGGGCTTGCCTTTGGTCACACGTTTTGGGCTTAGGAGGGAAGGTATCAGTCAGTCTGCAGAGGGAAGCTCAGAGGAATTAATTGAGTTAATTCAGGAGTTAATTCCTAATCTCTCAGGGATGAGGGAGCTGGATGATTTTTGATCTCCCTTCCAGCCCAAATGAGTCCCTGATTCCATGATACAGGAGAAGCTCTTCTTCCATGGATATGTAACATCTGCTTAGTTATTCCAGCTGGACTTCACCTGCTAAACAGCCTGCTAAAATGAATAATTGTTTTCCACATGCTGACATATTTTTAACCCCACATGAATAATTGAGAGGAATGCATCCTTTTTGTTTGTTGTTTTTTTTTTTTCCTCCAAGAAAGGATTAATATGAAATAACTGTGGGATGGTATTGATGTAAAAAGATTAACAGAACTCTTTCCTGGGGATCAGATGGCCAAACTTAATTAAAAAAAAACCTGGAAAAAACCTCTACATTCCTGCAGTTCATTGCAGTGGAAAAATTTATGCTGACAAAGAAAATTGACATCTTCTGAAGAGGACAAATAAATTTACTGGAGGAGGTGCAAGCAAACCTTGACACAGTTAAAAAACTGTTTCACAAAGCCTGTTAATAATGTTTTTTCCTGTGTCTCAGAGGCTCTGGGACGAGTGACTTCATTTTATACATTACAAGTGGCTGAGGAGAAAATGAGAAGAATGTCTGGGGACTTGGAAAATTGTCACTGTGATGAGAGAATGAAGAGGTTGAGGTAGTTTGTGACAGAAGGAGAAGAATAAATAAATAAATAAATTGTAAAATGTTTTAATAGGATCACCAGTTTGGGGAGGGATGTTCAGAAGAGATGAGAGCCACTTTTCTATCCTTTGTGTAACAGAGAACAGGGAAGGCATCAAATTTTGAATCTGCAAGATTTTTAACTTGGCACACAAAAAATAAATTCTTTGTCAAGTCTTATGTCCCACCTGTGGACTCACTGCCTAGGGATGCTCCTAAGCCTAAAATATCAGGAAAATTAAAGGTCACACCTGTGAAAAGAACATTTGGAGCCAGATGCTTCTGACAAGACTATAAAATCTATTGAGGTTTTAAATTAATCTCTAATATATTGCTATTAATAAGAGACTTTTACTCAGCAAATCACTCATCCTGGCTCTGTGTAAATCCTCATTTTAAGCATTTGGTGCTTGTCAGATCGCTTATAGCATGAAAATTTCTGGGTCTTTATAAATTACTGTGTGCTCCTGGCTTCACTGTCCCCTTTGGGATTTTTACTTTGGTGGAAAAACAGCTTATTTGCATTCTAGCTCATTTAATAATGACTTTCAAACAGTGTGAATATTGTTTCTCCTGCTTTGTTTTGAAGCCCTTCCTGGGTTACGCTCACTGGGCAGAAGTGTTCGTGTGCAGCCTTGTCTGTGGTGAAATCCCACTCACTGCTTTGTGCTGGGGGGCTGCAGAGCAGGGGCTGGGCTCATGTTCCCCCCTCCCAAACTTCTCTTTTTGGGCTCTTCAGCTGAGTTTTCCAAGCTGTTCAGCTGAGTTTTTGAAGCGGGGCTGGGGCTCCACAGGCTGTGGTTTGACTCTAGCACAGGGCTTGGAACACTTTTCTCCTATAAAGCAGATTTTATGGCTTCCTCTGCCATCAAATAAAAGCAAATACAGCAGTAGTGCCACTGCCTTGATAGTGCAAACCCACTGGGCAGGATGGTGATATGTGATTAAATCTGTCTGGTGAGGATTGATGTTGTATCAGCATCCACCCAGCACCCAGCCCACCAAGGTGCACAAAAATACCATTTGCATCGTGGACGTAATTAGTAACTAGTAATTTCAATTTCTCTGATTTCCCTGGTCTGCGCCTCCAGGCTGACCACAGAGAAGGAAGAAAAGGGGATGCTCTTTTCCTTCCTTCTCAGATTGGCAAAAACCTGTGAGTTTCAGCCCAAAAACCACTAATAAAACCACCAGAGTGATTTTCAGGCTGAAATTTCCACTGCTGACAGGGATAGAGACTGGGGAGCAGAGCTGGGGCTGACAGCTTTATAATCCACTTGTGTTGAAATGTATCCTTGTCAGCTCTGTTATTTAGAGGGAAATCCTCAGTTCGACTCAGAAGATGATTTATTGTAAAAAATAAAGATGAAATGTCACTGTCTGAGAAGACAATTTGCGTAAGGAACGCACCAGGCTCGCTGTGTGCCCCTGCATGCATGAATTATCACCAGGACGTGTCTCCTGAGCTCTACAGCAATATTCACTGGGGCTCACACACAGGCAGCTGCCACCCTCTCCAGAAATAGGAAGAAGGGAGAAAGAACTTGGGGTGTTTTTGGAATTTTTTTTTAAAATTTATCCAGAATTTGGCACCAGCAGTGGAGCTGGTGGGACAATGCACAGGTTTGCTGTGGATCAGCCTTGCAGCCTCACATCAGGTTTGAGACTCTCTGCCCTCCAGGAGCAGTTAAACAGAGTTCCTTCAAGACATCAGCTCTCCTGCCCTGGATGTGGCAGGTAAAGCTATGGAATGGGCACCTCTGAGGTGGATTAATCTCCATTTATCACACACTTGGCTTGATTCCCTGACTCCTGAAAATGAACCAAGTTGAGCAGAGAAGGACCCAGCCTCTGTTGCACTGCTGGGGAAGGGCTGTGCAACAGGTTTTGGTTCCTGTGAGAGGGAGGGGAAGAAAAAGTAAATCTTTCTGTGGGTTGCCAGATGCTTCTGATTGCCTGTAAATTATCCTTAAAATTCCTTGTGCATCTCTCTCTCTATGTGTGTGTGGATCTACCTGCCCGTCTGCTAATTTACCTGCCCACCTGCATCCCTGTGTGTGATTTGGGACTGGCAGTCACTCCTGCCTGCCTCGTGGCTGGGTTTTACTGCTGCTCCATCCCTGCAATTGAGGGGAATGGCAATTTCACCAGGAAACATTCCAGGACATCCCTGAAACCCAGGGCCCCCTGAAGTCCCTGCAGGTTCCCTTGAGCACACAGCGTGTCTGTGTTGGGAAGGGTGAAAGTTTGACAAGAAAGTCTCACAGATGTGTGTGCCTAGCAGAAAGATTTTTAAATGTAGAGTCTGATGAAGGAATAGAGAAGGAAGCAAGTTTTGATATAGAAGAAAAGAATTGCTGAGCCAGTCTCACTGGCTAACCAAGGAGGCAAAGGGTGTGTTGGTCAGAAGGGGTTTTTATGGCTCAGAGCAAAGGATAAACCCACCCCAAACAAGAAGATGTTTTTACCCAGCAGAAAGAGAGCACAGGCAAACAAGTCAGCAAATGTGGCAAGCAGAAAAAAGGTCTCAGAATTTCCCACTGCAAGAAAACTGAAAAACAACTTCTAGCTAAAACTGTAATGTACTGACTGTTAGTGATTGGAGAGCAGTAACATGAATATGGTAATTACAGCAGTTATGATAGGCTGTAGATAATAGTTAAGGGGTAGATTGGTTCTGCTGTATGGAGATGCTCAGCAAAGAAAAGTCTATAATGCATTGTAACCTAAAGAAAAGTCTATAATGCATTGTAACCAAAAGAAAAGAATATAATGCATTGTAACCAAACCCAAAAGGTCTCCAGGGCTGCCTGGAATGCCCAAGAGATCCTTGGAGGTACCCAGACTAACAGAGCAGGCAGGACACTCACACCAGGGTTACGATTGTGCCTATTCCCCCATGAAATAAAGGTGATTGCAGGCAGAGTTATCAGCTGGCAGCAGCTGTGCTGCCCAAACACCCGGTGGCAAACAATGTAAATTTTAACAGAGATACCCCAAAATCCAATGTGCCTGTATTTATACACATTTTGTTGCCAGCTGAGGCAGCTGTCAAGAGGGTCGACTTTGGGGAAAGGGTGTGAGTTGGGAATTGCAGAGCTTGAAGCCCTTATGTTCATTTTGCTTTATGTTCATTTTGCTTGTCCATCAGCATTTGAATATGTGTGCTGAGGGGACACAGTGGACGTACAAAGCCTTGTGCTGTGGAAAGGCACTTCAAGTTCATTTTAAACCTAAAATTTTAGTATTTTGTGTTAGTATGAAATTACAATTTGATTTTCTGTCTTTAAAAAAGACACGAGGAGCTGTGACAGTGCTCACAAGGGTTTTTGGATTGGGGAAGAGACGAGGGTCTGACTTCATGTTTCAGAAGGCTTGATTTATTATTTTATGATATATATTATATTAAAACTATAGTAAAAGAACAGAAGAAAGGATTTCATCAGAAGGCTGGCTAAGAATAGAAGAGGAAAGAATGATAACAAAGGTTTGTGTCAGACAGAGAGTCCGAGCCAGCTGGGCTGTGATTGGCCATTAATTAGAAACAACCACATGAGACCAATCACAGATGCACCTGTTGCATTCCACAGCAGCAGATAATCAATGTTTGCATTTTGTTCCTGAGGCCTCTCAGCTTCTCAGGAGGAAAAGTCCTAAGGAGAGGATTTTCATAAAAATTGTCTGCGACAAGGAACTATGTACTTTACAGATGACTTCTGAGCTGATTTTTCTTGCTCTGTCCTCCTCCTCCATCCTCAGTTATTTAGGAGGTGCTAGCTCAAAGTGCAGCTCAGGAGAGAGCAGCTCCTGGCTCCTGATCCTCTGCACTTCCCTGTGCTCAAACCAAGGGAGGGCACAGGGAGAGAGACAATTCTCAGGTTGGCTGTAAAAAGAGTTTCAGTTAAAGACCTGTCCTCGTTAAATCACTCCCTGTGCAGAGGCTAATTGCACAGGCCATGCCTTGTGGTTTCTCAAGTGGCCTCCTGCCCTTTTTCTGCTCTTTCTTGGTCCCAATGAACTCAGAGGTCTTTCCCAGCCTCAACGGGTCTCTGATTCTACAGGCAGGGATTTCTGTTCTCCCCAGCTCTGGCACTTTCCTCGCTGCCCTGAGGTCTCTGTCCCTGCTACACGAGCCCAGGAGAGGCTTCCTCCATCTCAAAAATGTCCTTAGTGTTTCAGTTCTTCCTTTCACTGTGAGTCAGAGAAACACTCTGAGGATTTTCTGTACCAATGAATGCTAGAAAAAAAAATCCTGGAATATTTAAAATAATCTATTTTACCTACCTAATTCTTTTTCAACTACTTGTACCCTGCTAATTTTGAAGTGGGATCCTTCAGTGTGGCCAGAGGGCTGATTTTTTTATTTGTTTGGGGTTTTTTTTGGTGTTTTTTTTTGTCTTTTTTTTTGTTTGTTTGGTTTTTGTGGGTTTTTTTTTGTTTGTTTTTGGTCTTTTTGGGTTTTTTGTTTGGTTTGGTTTTGTGGGGTTTTTTTTTTTTTTTTTTTTTGGTTTAGTTTTGTTTTTTTTTGTTGTTGTTGTTGTTTTGGTTTTTGTTTTATTCCTTTGGTTTTTTTTCCTTTGTTTATTTGTTTTCAGGTTTTTTGCCTGGTTTTTTTTTCTTTTTTTTGGTTTGTTTTGGTCTTTTTTCAGATTTTTTTTGTGTTTTGTTTTGGTTTTGGATTTTTTCTTTTGATTTGGTTTGCTTTTTTTTTTAATTTTTGTTTGTTTATTTGTTTTGAGGGTTTTTTGGTTTTGGGGGGGTTTTGTGGGGTTTTTTTGTTTGTTTTTTTCTGTTTGTTTGTTTTTTTTAATATATTTGTGTGTGTGTTCTCCCACTCCAGATCCCCTTTTCCACTTGAGTTCATGAGGAATTCAGACCCAGGTATATAATATAATATAATATAATATAATATAATATAATATATATTATAATATATATTTATTGTTATTTTTTCCCTTTCTTTTCAGCATAATTCTAAGCTGAAAAGAAAGGGAAAAAATCAATAATAAATAAAAAAGCCCAGCTGCTTTCTGATTGCCGCTCTGCTGCCAGGCAGGTTGTGCTGACAGGTTGGTGAGCCATGGGAGGGGTGGCAGGTGAGGTGCACACCTGAGAGCTGCCAGCCTGCAGGAGCTGCGGGCTCACACCCTGTGCATTTTATCTAAACGCCCTTCTGGCACGTGTTGGGAAAAAAGCTCTGAACCACGTTGTTTTAAATAAAGATAATCGTTACCTTGAGATTTCTAGTTTCTGTTAGGTCCTTCAGGACTTTAAATGTTTGGAAAACGCCGCCAAAAGGAGTCAGCTGGGAGATTCTACAGAAAAAAAATGTACTACAAAGTGACATAAGTATCTCTTGAGGTGATGGACTGAATTTGATTTCTTTTTTTGTGTATGGGATATGAGTTCCTTCCTTCCTTCCTTCCTTCCTTCCTTCCTTCCTTCCTTCCTTCCTTCCTTCCTTCCTTCCTTCCTTCCCCTTTGACTCACAACCTTGGAATGAAAATCTACACTTGCCAAATTTTCCTTCCTTCCTTCCTTCCTTCCTTCCTTCCTTTGCAAGATGTGTTTGTTTTCTCAAATCTCCAATTTACTCTAATAGCCATATTATGTTCAAGCACGAACAACTAAATCTTATGTGAAACAAAGGAAAATGCTCAAAATGTTGCAGCGAGCCTGTAAATGCCTAGGCCTTGCCTTCTGTGTATTTGAGCTCACAGTAAAGCCAAGTTTCACTCAGTTATCTTCTGTTTAAGCACACACTTGTGATGTCTGGAGTTTTTGTAATGTCTTGAGCCATCTCAAAATGAAGGTAAGAACCTCATCTACTCACCTGGGTCCTTGTTTGACAGTGGGGACAAGGGGAAAATTACTCCCAGGTAAGAGGAGCTGATTTTGGGGCACGAGCTCAGCTTTTTCCCTTGACTAAGGGGGCAGTTCTGTTCAGCAAACTCAGCCTGAATGGCATAAAATTGAGAGGAATGGTGGATTTGTCTTTCCTAACAAGCTGTGGTGGATAAAACCAGCACTGGGAGAGAGAGGAAACAATGGGAAGGATTCCACTGATTGATGAATGGGAAAAGAGATTTTGCTTTTACAGATAAACTTTAGGTTTGCTGAGAAATGAAATTACACATTGAGAGATGAAAGAAACAGTGGGGAAGAAAAACCCCTGAATTCCATAAGAATTAAAAATGAAAATGGAGGGTTGTACATTAGAGGGGAATCTTTGGGATCAGGTGTTCTGGGAAGTCTGAACCTCTCAAGTGCCTCAGAAATGGGGAAAGAGAGAAGGGAAATGTGGCTGGGAAATTGGGATAAAAAGGAGGCTGAGTCCTCCAAAAATGTGAGAGACCCCAGGGGATGCCCCATGGCCTCTGCCTTGATTGGAATAAAGTCAAAGGACTCCTCTGTCTCCTTTTTGGACACAAACCTCTGGTGTGTGTGGGTTGATTTTCCTAACAAAGTGAATAAAACCACAGACTTGTGGGGTCACAGGGGGGTTTGGGTTAAAGCCCATCCCAGCGCCAGCCCTGTCATGGCAGGGACACCTCCCACCATTCCCCAGTGTCCATCCTGGCCTCGGGCACTGCAGGGATGATCCAGGCACAGCCACATCCCTGTGTGACCTGGGGATACCAAACTGGGCTTTTATTCTCTTACACCTCTCCTCACTTCCCTCCGTCTCCACTGCCATCCCAGCCCACAGCAGCTGCTGCCATCCTGCAGTGCTGGTCCCTCGAGGCACAGCTCGCTCCTGCAGCACCAAGTGCCAGAAACAACGAGAACGGTGCCAGGGCAAATTCCACGCAGGAGAAGGAGGAGCTGCCAGGGCAGCACAAGCTTGGGATCTCCCTGACAACCAGGTCCTGGCTGTGTTATAAAGGATGCAGACCAGGGCTGCCCAAACAGCAGCCACAGTGCTGTCAAGGAGTGGTGGCTGCCTTTGTGAACCTAGATGGATTTACTGCCTAATTCCACTTTCAAGTACTGTAATAATTAATTTTGCTTTGGTCTTTCCCCCCGCCCCCCCCTCTGGTGATATGACTCCTTTGATCATCACTTCCCTCTCTCCCTAATCATTCATTTGGCATAAATGGCACTAATTTTTACCATCTGGCCCTTGCCTGCTACTGTTCTCATGTGTCTACCTTGACAGTAAATGGTGGGAGTGCTTCCAGCGTGGGCTCAAACAGCCCCTCCAGCCTTTTCCTGGCTGTGGAAAAGAGAGTGGGCACTTCTGGGGTCTGTCTAGACATGTCTCTCTCAAGTTCATGTGTGATCATATGAGTTACTCACTCCGGTAATATTAATAAATGGGGCCGAGCCAAATAGAAGACAGTTCCACTAAATTCTCTCTGAGCTCATAGGGTGGTTATAAAGTCAACATGCTGTGCTGTGTTAACATCTCACCAGCGAAATAGTTGTTTCCTGATCCCAGGTTTGGCTCCCAGCCACAAGAAACACAAGACAGATGCTGTGCTTCAGCAGGGTCAGGGTTATCAAAGGGATGTGATTAATGGCTGGTGACTGTGCCTGCGTGACACTTCTGCTCTGTTCATTACAAGGGACTCCTAGCCACGATTTCCCATTGATTTGCTGATCTCCACAGCTGAATCTGAGCTTTCCCTGGAAAAATACAGGCACGTGCAGTGCCTGGACCTCTGGTTTGCTCTGAGGTTGTTTGATGTGGATGCTACTGATGGTGGCACCTCAGAGGGCAAAGGGGCCCAAGCCTCCTCACGGAGGCACCAGCTGGAAATGCAAACAAGGTGCTCTGAGCTATTTAATGATTTCCCATCAGGCAAAAAAAACCCGCTGGAGAATTGACTTTAAAAGTGCATCAAAGTAATTTGTTAGCCTTTGAAGTAGGAGGTTATTTATAATGGAGGGTGCTCTCTGATGGGGCGATGGGCTTGTGCTGTGTGTGTGAGTTGGGATGGGTTTGTAAAAGGATATCACAGAATTCTAACACGAATTTGGGAGTGCTTTGTTCCCTGAAACATGGGCATCCTGCACCCTTACTGTGGCTCTGGGGCAGTTTATCCCCTTTCCCAAGCACCCAGCCAGCCTGAGTGCCCTGGTTTGGTGTGTGACAAATAAAATCCAAATCAGGAAAGTCTCTCCCTCCCAAACCGCTGCTGAGCAGGGGTGACACCCTCCAGGTGATTGAAAACAGAGACTTCAAACCTCAGTGCACGTGACTTGGATGAGCAGAATCACCTGTGGGCTGCCACAGGGCCCTTTAAAATCCTCCCAATAACTGGATGAGATGGAATTTGGCACTCGTGTGCCAGGCCCTGCTGGTTCTCTTCTGATGCCCGCCATATGCCAGGAGGGCTTTTCTTTCCCCATTTTTCCCACTTTTACCTTCATGTTTTAACATGACAAAGTGTTCTGATCATTCCTGAGTCGTGGCAACCATTCAGACAGATCCTGTGATAGGGTTTTCCCCTGACCCAAGGTCAGGAAAATCTGCTTCTGGGACACCTCTTTGCCTCCACCAGTAATCATAGGTGGCTGAATCATTGCTGCAGGAGCAGGGAGTGAGGAGCACAACTGTCAGCCATTCCCATATTTATCTTCTTCTGGTGCTGTGGTACATGCAGTGCTCCCTAAGCTCAGGCTTATCCTTCAAATCTACCACCTTTTCCCCAAAGTTTTCATTATTTGTGTTTTCAGGTAATGCATAAGTCCGTGTTAAAGCACAAGGAGCCTGGCCCAGGAAATGGAGGGATAGAATAATTTTAGGTGGTTTTTATTTTGTTTTGTTTGTGGTTTTTATGGGAGAGGAATGGTGGATTTGTCTTTCCAGACAAGCTGTGGGTCTGCTGGGGGATAAAACCAGCACTGGGAGAGAAAAGAAACAATGGGAAGGATTCCACTGACTGATGAATGGAAAAAGAGATTTGCTTTTACAAATAGCTTTGGGTTGGCTGATAAATGAAATTAGGCATTGAAAGGTGAAAGAAACAATGGGGAAGAAAAACCCCTAAATTCCATAAGAATTAAAAATGAAAAGGGAGGGTTGTACATTACAGGGGAATCTTTGGGATCAGGTGTTCTGGGAAGTCTGAACCTCTCAAGTGCCTCAGAAATGGGGAAAGAGAGAAGGGAAATGTGGCTGGGAAATTGGGATAAAAAGGAGGCTGCATCCTCCAAAAATGTGAGAGACCCCAGGGAATGCCCCATGGCCTCTGCCTTGATTGGAATAAAGTCAAAGGACTCCTGTGTCTCCTTTTTGGACATAAACCCCTGATGTTTGTGGACTAATTTTCCTAACATATGTTTGGCTGTTTTTTTTGGTTTTTTTTCCTTTCTTTCTTTCTTTTTTTTCTTTTTTTTTTTTTCTTTTTTTGCATACTATTTACATCTATTGTTGTTGTCTTTCTGGCTTGATAAACTAAAATATTAGTCCTGCATTGTTTGTGTACGTAATTAACTTTGTCTGCTTGGTAAATTTCAGCTGAGCATCTGAACAATCTCTCTGTCTATTTTTCTATTGCTTCCTGTGTTTGTTTGCTTTTTCATTTCTGCACAGCAGATTAGAAACGTGCAGAATTTTTACTTCAAAGTAAAAAGCTGTGCCTTTCTCAGCAACTGCCAGAGTTGCAATATGCTTGCTGCCGTTTCTAATTGCCGATTCTCTTGATGCAGGTCAGCCCTGTTTTGGTTCAAACATCCCAGGAATGAGTCACAAGAAACAACAGCAGAACTCAGCTTCACTGTGATGCTGCTGGGAAAGAACAGCCGACATAATCACTGTGCCCCATTGCTCTTCTCCCTTGACTTCAGTGAGATAAAATCTCATTTTGTCAGAGGAATTGGGTAACAGGTTCATTTGGATGTCAGGAGGAGCAGTTTGTAAACCTTCTGATCTCATCCTCCAGCGACTGCCTGATCTGCTGATCCCTCTGGTTCCTCAAGTGACATCCAATAAAAATGTGGCTGGGAACTTAGATGTCAACGAACCATTTGTAATTTTCCTTCTTTGAAATGTAAAAGAAAGTTTAAAACCAGGAGACATTCCTTTCATATATAACATTGGGAAAAACTGGTGAAGAAAGAGGGGAAAAAAACGGACTGTAAATATAAACTATAAAATGTGAGTGCTAAAATACCCCTGATGGAAATGTTGGCACACATTCTGTGCTTTTAGGGTATTGCTTGAAGGAAGGCGTCTGCTGTGGAACTGAGATTAAATATTAACAGAAAGCAGTGAAAGGAACCACCAGACCCCTGAGGAAAGAAGGTTACCTGGGCAAAACCGTGCCTGTATCAGGAGGAAATTGTTCGGAAAATTAACCCACAAACAGCAGAGGTTTATGTCCAAAAAGGAGACAGAGGAGTCCTTTGACTTTATTCCAATCAAGGCAGAGGCCATGGGGCATTCCCTGGGGTCTCTCACATTTTTGGAGGATGCAGCCTCCTTTTTATCCCAATTTCCCAGCCACATTTCCCTTCTCTCTTTCCCCATTTCTGAGGCACTTGAGAGGTTCAGACTTCCCAGAACACCTGATCCCAAAGATTTCCCTGTAATGTACAACCCTCCCTTTCAATTTTTAATTCTTATGGAATTTAGGGGTTTTTCTTCCCCATTGTTTCTTTCACCTTTCAATGCCTAATTTCATTTCTCAGCAAACCTAAAGTTTACCTGTAAAAGCAAATCTCTTTTTCCATTCATCAGTCAGTGGAATCCTTCCCATTGTTTCTTTCCTCTCCCAGTGCTGGTTTTCTGCCCACTTCAGAATAAAAAATAATTTCCAGAATCTGCTGGCTATTATATTTGCTGTCTCCACTCTGCTTTTATCCAGCAACCTGAAGTCTGAGAGAAAAGGGAACCCAGCATCTCTTTTGGTGGGAAGAGCTGTTCTTCTCAGCGTGTTCTTCTGCCTTCCTAGATTACTCCATGAAGTCATTTTAAATTCACGTTTTTGGCATGGGAAGTTGGCTTTATACTCCTGGTAATTAAATGGGGTTTTGGCATGGCAGGGGCAAGGACATTGACTTCCTACCTGCTCTTCATGTATATATCTATATATATATCTATATATCATGCTTGGGTCCTGCTTTTTTCAGATGTAAGGTGCAGGTTGAGTTGTGGTTAGCTGACATTTGGGAACTTCCCAAATGAAGTTCCCAAGAGAGCCAGCAGCCAGGTAATCCCGTTCACCTCCCAGTCCCGACCCAAACCAAACAAAACCAGGAAATTTCTTGGCTCAGAGATCCAAACCTGTGATCTTTAGCTCTGGATTTCCTCCCTCTCAAGGCTACACACAACCACTAAATTGGTTTTCCAGTTTTCCTTTGTCTTAGGCTCCCTAAGTGTCCCTGCGCTGCTGGAATAATTTCATGTAGACACAATGTTGGTCTCTGCAGAAACCCTTTTATAACTGTAGGCAGTGGACAACTGATTTTGCCATGATCACTCTGTAGCCATGGACTTCTCCCCTTAAAAAAAAAAAACCAACCAAAACAATAATCTAATTCCTATAAAAATTAAAAGGAATTTACGCACGTGTCTGTATATAAAAACTACACAATTAAGCACTGCTTAAAATGCAGATTGCAGATGATAAAAACTCCACCCTGACTGTATTAAAACCTGACTTAACATAATATAATATAATATAATATAATATAATATAATAATATATACATGCATGTGTATATAAAAATTTTTAAAAACCACCAAAATGCATACACAAATAGAAATACATAAATTAATTAATAGATAGATAAATAAGTATAATATACCCTGAGCTTCATGACTCCATTTCTAGGGGCAGCCCAGTATAGGTGGCAGTGCTAAAAGAACACTGCTGCCTTCTGATGGGTTTTTAGGCTGGCTCTTTAAAGTAAGAAATGAGAGATCATTGATTTTACAAAAGGAAGGGGACAGGAGGAATCTCTCCTCATTTTTGCTGGGACACTTGTTGGACATCTCAGCTGGAGAAGGTTGCATTGTGCAACAATCAAAAAATAAACTACAAAAATAAAAGTATAAAAAATAAACTTAACAACATAAAAAAAATTCCTAACTCAATAAATCCATAATATCTCAAATCATCAAAATAAAAATACCATCTATAAATAAACACAAAACTAAAAAATAAATTTAACCACAAACAATATTTCTCAAATTATCCATAACTATAAAACATATACTACCATCAAACAAACCAAACAAATAAAACCCCTGCAATATAATAAACAACAATCCAAATACAAATATAAAAAACCCTAACAAATTAACTACATCACACTACCCCAAATACACCAAAACAAACACAAAATAATTAAACCCTACCCTATGTGCCCATGCCCTTCTGGAAAATGCAAAGCCCTAAAAATTACAGGTGACCTCAGAAACTGCTGGAAAATATAAGAGGAAACTCTTCAGGTTTCTCAGCTGGATTCTTTATGAAATAAATTGACAAGGAATCAGGAGAGAAGTGTTATAACCATGTAGACATCAAGTGGAACATCTTGAACTTGTAAAATTTCCATCGGGCCACTGCCTTACCCA
>NW_005054431.1:1228809-1241427 GCF_000277835.1 Geospiza fortis | reverse complement strand
AAAGAGTAATCTCAATTTGCCTGCCAATTTATCTGTTTTCCAATTTATTTGTCAAGTGCTGATTAGCATATCCTGCAAGACAAATTGCCTGCTGTGAGATCAGTTTTGGGATTTCTCTGAGGGGCACTGAGTCTCCCTACCTTCCCCACCTTTGTTTGCTTTGTCCTGTCTCTACATTTGGTGATTTTTCTTTGGGAAATGCAACAAACAAATTGTAAAAACCAAGAGCACAGAGTCTGTTTCTGCCTGGAGAGCGATGTCAGGGTTTCACTTGGGTTTTTTACATCCAGGACACTCTCCAAAGAGCACAGCACTGGGAAAATTATGATGTCATTGTGGATGCCTTGCTCATTTCCCCAGAATAAATGAACATCATCACGGAACTCCAGGAGGAAAACTTGGCTGGGCTTGGAGTTATGGAGCTGTTAAAGCAGCTGAGGCTAAGGTTTGCATTTAAGCCAGGGGTTATTTGGAGGTCACCATCATGCACTTTTTATTTGGAGCTCCAAGCACAGGTTTAAAGTGCCACACTTAAATAATTTTGCCCGTAATGAGGTTGGTTTGGCTTCTCGTCACTGACAGGCAGTGGAACAAATGTTTTAACAGAATCACTTCAAATTCTTTTTAAATTCTAAAGCTACCAAAAGGACAATTCCTTTCATAATTCCTCAGATGCCTGTTTCACAGCCTGCCTTAGATGAAAGCTGTAACATGAAATCACAAAGACGAGCAGTGAGCTGAAACGAGCTGCCTCTCCTTTCAGAGGAGGAGCTGACACTCCTCCCTCAGGATGATTTACCCTTCTGGGCTCAGCAATTGTGCATCCTCTGAAGGCACAGCAGGAGAAGGGCTGCATCAGAAGGAAAGATAATTTCCAAAATGCTCCTCGCAATTACTGTAATGGTGGCCCGCTCCTGGCAATTTTCAAGCTGAAGGAACAATGAGCTCCTGTGCGCTGTGTTTGGAGCAGCATCCAAGGAAGGTGGAGATGCAGCAGGGGTGTTGGGTTTGCCATGGGGGTCCCTGCCATGGCTCTGGGGGTCACTGATTTTGGGCAGCATCACCTGCGGCCCAAAAGCCAAGACCTGGCTGAGGAGCTGAGTGGTATTTTGCACCAAACCCTGCAAAAAATCATTGTCATCTGTATTTGTCCTCAAATACAAAAAAAGTATGGAGGGGCTGGACAGCTGGCCTGCAAGCAAAGCTGAGTTAATAGAAGGAATAACAATTGATGATTTTTGAGTGTGTCCATAGCAAGGAAGAAGACAAGGCTGTCAGCATGGAAACAGATTAGAAAAGATACATGAAGATCTTTGTAAACTGACTATGTGCATAAGTAGATGTGTATATGTTATTAAATGTCTGTAAAACTTCTGCCAATTATGTTGATGCTAATTGCTTTGCACCAATGAATATAATCAGTTATTGTGATGTAGTTAATGACTTAAGATCAGGTTTTGTTAAGCTGGAGAATACGCAGAATAAAAAACTTTCTTCTTGGACCCTGATCGTGTGTGTGTGACACCTGACCTAACACAGGATGAAGGCGGAATTGATGAATCTGACTCCATGTTCTTAGAAGGCTAATTTATTATTTTATGATATTATATTATATAAAAGAATGCTATACTTAAACTATACTGAAGAATACCAAAGAATAGAGAAAGGATACAGACAGAAGGTTACAAAGAATGATCATTAAAACTCATGACTGTTTCCAGAGTCCTGACACAGCTGGATGGTGATTGGCCATTAAGTAAAAACAATTCACATGAAACCAATCAAACAACCACCTGTTGGATAAACAATCTCCAGCCACATTCCAAAGCAGCAAAACACAGGAGAAGCAAATGAGATAATTATTGTTTTCATTTTTTTTTCTGAGGCCTCTCAGCTTCCCAGAAGCAATCCTGGCGAGGGGATTTTTCAGGAAATGTGGCAGTGACAGAGCTGCACGAGGAGTGAGCTACCAGGGACATTTCCAGCCCACACCATTGGCAGTGTGCAAATGTGCTTGGATTTCCTGCTGGCTGTGTGGATATCAGAAACTGCCTCATACCTCAAAAATGGGATCCCTCAGTGCACCACGTTGTTCTGCCACACTGCACAGACAAACTGACAGATTTGTCAATTTTTCAGCAGAGGAACTGCGTTGCCAGGAAGCATCACTTGTTTTCAGGAGCTCAGGGAGTTCTGTCCTGCCTGTCATGTGTTTTTTAGTGTCTGAAGTATATTCTGCTCCTTTTTGGTGACCTTTCTAACCCGCTTCAGCCCTCAGGGCCTGTGGTAAGTTTATCATGACCTTACCAGGCTCGTGGTGTGGTTTTTGGGGTGTCCTGTGCAGGGCCAGGGGTTGGACTCCAGGGGTCCTTGTGGACTCCTCTGAACTCAGGATATTCTGTGGTTCTGTGATTCCATCTATAAAGACCTGTTCTAGGCAAACCCCATCTACTTTTATCCAGAATTGTATCTACAGTGCCTCCATGGGTGTTTATTCTCAAATTATATTCAGTATTTTCCTGATGCATTATTTGGAGCTAATTTTTCCTTCCTTACAATAAAAAGTATTATTTATGTTTCATTTTCTTTGTTTAAAACCATAGCACCCCCTTTTCTCTCCTGTGTGCCCTGCCCTGATTTTTTTGGTGAAGGACCATGGATCCTCACAGAGTTCCCTGTGCATGAAGTGATTGTGAATTCCTTTTGCCAGCAAGGAACATTATTCTTCATGGTGCTTCTCCTTCATTCACCACTCTTTGGTCTCTTTATTCACAACTTCTGGTTTCTTTCCGATCTGCACAGCCATTGAAGATGTATTTTATTTCAGATGATTGTATCGTTGATCAAGAGTTTCTCTCATTCCATGGCTGGGCCAAAACGTCACATTAAATTTTTATTGCTCGAGCAATGTTAATTCTGAAGACAGGCTCATCTTGTGAACATGTGTGGTTTCAACAAAGTCCTTTCCTCTGGTTATTAATCATCAGGAAAAACTTCAGTGCTTTATTCTGCCTCTTTTTCTACACGCCAACAACCCAAGCTTTAATTTTCTTTTTGAATATACGCTCAACTACAACAACTCTTTCACCTCTGAAGCGTCATAGGGCGCAGAATTTATTCCCCAATAATGAAGCTCAGTTTCTCCCAGCTGTTCCTGGGCTGGTGATACAGGAGGAGAGGAGTGATTTCAGAGCACACAGGGCTGATTTCTGGATTTCTGGGCCTTTGGGCAGCTCTTTGTGCTGTGTTTTCCAGCCACGTCAGTGGATGTTGCACTGTGATCAGTTAAATGCTGGATGCTTTCTCTGTTCCTGTATGGGGAAAAGCCAGACAGCTGCAGTCTGGGATCATAAATCTGGAAGCATTCACAAGCATTCGGTTTACCTCAAGAAAAAGCAAAGGGGAAAAAAAAGAGAGAGAAAAAAAGGAGCTTGCACAATGATAGATTATGTTTGTACATCTCTCTCAGTATTTGTTTCAGCATTATTAGCATGTAGGGTTTGATTGAAACCCTGCTTATTATTTTTCTTGGTTGGGATCCAATGTAGAGTGAGGCAATTGCTCACTGCCAGGGTTAACAACTTGTAGGACAGAGTGGGACTTACAGACTCTGCTTTTTGTATGGGTTTTGCACTTTTTCTTTTAGAAAGTGTGTTTTTCTTGTCCATCTTTCTACTCCCAAGCCATTGTTTACAGATTTTCCAGCTACTCTGCTTTTCTTTTTTCCCCACAGGTACCACCCTCTATTTTACTTTTAATAATGTGTACTTCTGAAAGATTTATTTTGGAGTTGCTTTAGAAAACAAGTGTATGCAAATATAAGGGAATAAGTACAGAAATATAAGAGGTGTGGTTGTTTTTCTGACCTTTCTTTTCCCCCATTTACATATCAAATATCCAAATAGTAATGGCAAAAGCAACTCAGAACGACTTCATGTCATTCTGGAGAGCCTCCCCAGGGAAGTGGTGAAACCTCTGCCCCTGAAATTGTCCAAAAAATGAGCAGACGTGCCAATGCACTACATGGTATTGGAGTTCTGGATGCTGAGAATTTCAGAGTTTCTGTGCTCACAGACTCTGACCCCCAAGAGAACAATACATTTGACTTGAGGCCGTAGAAAAACCTTCCAAAACTGACAATAACACTAAGATTTCAGGTGTGTAGTTTAATTACAAGTGTGTAACATCACAGAGTAGAAAACTTAGTCTAAGGTTTTAGAATGCAGTAAAATATATATAGCAAGACAGAGGTTTTAAATCCTTCTTCTTTATATTCTTCTTCCTTCTGCTCCATGAGTTTGAGTAATATTTTGTAATTGAACAAAAAAGTCTGTGTTGTGGACTTCGAGTAATTGGTTATTAGGTTAAAAGTGAAAATAATTTAAGTGCCATTCCTTAATTAAATAGTTTAACCTTAAAAGACCTCGCAGGAAAAAAACAGTTAGCCATTTTGTAACTTGTTAGTAGAATACAGCAAAACTCACTACTTGTAGGACTACAACATATATTAAAAAAAAACCCAAACATTTGAGTCGAAACACAAAATACTGTCTCAAGAACTTTTAATCCCAACCTCAAAAAAAAAAAAACCCCAAAAACCCCCCAAACCCCCCCAAATAAAAAAAAACAAAACCAAAAAACCAACCAACAACAAACAACAACAACAACAAAACCCAAAAAAAACCAAAAAACAACCCCACAAAAAAAACCCACAAAACCCACAAAACCCCCAAATAATACTCCAAAAAAAACCCAAAACCCCAAAACCCCCCAAAAACCCCCAAAACTAAAACCAACAAAACACTTTAGTGGACATGGGGGGTGTTCAGGTGAAGTTTGGATTTCCTGGTCTTGGAGGTCTTTTCCAACCTTAATTATTCCATGATTGAGTGCCTGTGTCACTGAATTACTTCAGTGAGCAGCTTCCCTCATGGCACTTGCCCTACCCCTACCCTTGGAAAACCCAGCCCAGGGAAAGCTCAGAACCTGCAGACCCAGGGCTGCCTGCCGTTCTTGCAATCCATGAAAAGCTCATTTCCAGCCTCTGTTTTGGTAGCACAGAGAGAAGGAACATCCCTGGAGAGCTCAGAGCTGCCCCAGCAGGACAGGGCATTTTATTGTGGGGTACAAGCACTTATACACCATTTTAGGGAGATTAGTAATGTGTACTACAATGATTAGGTTACAATCACAGACACAAACTTATGCAAATAACAACATCTCTGGCTTGCAGGGTTCGATGGGATTTTCTTTTGCCAGTAAACCTGTTTGATTGAATCTTCTTGCAATACATGTCTAATTTTCAAAGTTCTTTTGCTTTTGCCAAGGCATCCTGTTATTAAATCTCTTATGGTAACCAGGCCCAGAGTCCATCATCTGTCCTGTGTCCCTCAACATTCCAACATTTGTGATGCTGCAGCTCTTTAGTGTGTAACTCCAAACTCCACACACAGTGTCAGCTGCTGCTGTCCCATTTTGGGCAGACACAACAATTCCTCTCCAGGCCTGGCAACCAAGGACACCTCACTGCCTCAGGGCCCAGAAATTAAACAAAAGTGAGTTGGGTGGGCAAACTCGGGGTAAATGACTTCATTAGCTGAAGCTGTAATTGTTAGATTGTACAGAGGGGCTTGTCAGCTGGCCTGCAAGAAAAACTGAGTGAATAGAAAAAGTAACAATTGATGATTTTCCAGTGTATCCATAGCAAGGAAGAAGACAAGGCTGTCAGCATGGAAACAGATTAGAAGATACATGACAATTTTTGTAAGCTAGACTACGTGCATAAGATGTGTATACATGCCATATTAAATTTCTGTAAAACTTTTGCCGATAATATTGATGCTAATTGCTTTGCACCAATGAATATAATCAGTTATTGTGATGTAGTTAATGACTTAAGATCTCACTTTTTTAAGAGTATATAAACTGGAGAACATGCAGAATAAAAAACTTTTTTTTTCTTGGACCCTGATCTTGTATGTGTGTCACATCCCGCATAAGGATGACAAGATTAACCCCCAATATGCAAATGAACCAAACTTATAAAAGTGTGCAAACCCATGACCCATGGTCCATTTTTGGGTGTAGCCCCCGGGGAACTTTGCCCAAAATATTCCTGAAGGCTCTTCAGTAAATATAATCACTTTTTATTCACTTAATTCTGTCTGGCCTCTGTTTTTAGGCAGCCCCAAAAGGCATCAGTGGCTGTGGCAAGGGTGGTCACATCATTCCTGATCAATTCATGCTCCATAGCATATCAGAGAAAAACTAATTTTACTCTCCAGTTGTGTTTTGTTTGCCGGCAGTCCATGCAGTTATCCTGTTCACCTTGCATCAGAGAGCTGAGTATGGGTATTTTTTTTTAGCAGGTTTACAGTCCCATATTAACATCTGGTTCCTCTGCTGCCTCAGTGATTATTGCCCATTTCCTGACTGTGTAATTCTTTCCCCTCAGCTGCTTGCTGCAGTTACCACGAAGTGTTTTATTGCAGAGGTGACTATTTGATAACTGCAACAGTGGAAATGGTAGACCTGGAGTAAAAAAATGCATCTGCTGCTCAGCAAAGGGTGACATATGGTTCCCAAATTCTTGTAATCCCTGCTATACCCTTCACAGTGATAATATGGGAATTGTGGTTGTGCTGGGAAGTGTTGTGAGGCATAATAGCTACTGGGTACGGTGAGAAAAATTGCAGCATTGGTCTATTTTCAAACATCTTGACAGTTTTATTGCTTAGTGGTTTCCATGGGCTGATTTTCCTCGTCATTCTTAGAATGGATTCTCCTTTGCTTGGGTCTCTGTGGCACCCCAGTGTTACCCACCTTGTAGAAATGTGGATGCTGGAAGACATCACAAACATTCTTTTCAGCTCCTCTGCCACATCACAGGGCTGAGGAGCAGAAGATTGGGCAGGCCTGTGTGGTGTTTTCTGGATCCCCAGTGGCAGGAAGGAATGATGAATCTCACTCCATGTTCTTAGAAGGCTAATTTATTATTTTATGTACTTATATTATATTATAGAATGCGATATTTTTTTAGAAGCATTGTGTTTGATTCTACTTCGTTAGTAACTTGTTATAGAGTTTATTGGTTGGTCGTTACTAGTGTATGTGTTTGTTAATTTTCTTTTCTCCTGAAGATGTTTACATTATTTTTTCCACGGGTATAGAATTATTTCTACAAACACAAATTTCTTTTCTCACAGGTATTTGTCAGGCCAGTTGTTAATCATACTCAGCTGAAGTAGCAGGTTGAGCCATGATTTTACAAGGCCTTTTTTTGGTAAGATTTTACCTATTTGCAACTGAAGAACTCTGGAGCTAACAGGCTGCTGTGTGTACTCGGGGTTTGGGTGAGTCCTCCCCAAAGTCAGCTCTGTAACGGTCATATTTTCTGGAAAAATCCCTTCACCAGGATTTCTTCTGCTGGAAAGCTGAGAAGCCTCAGAGAAAAATGAAAACAATAATTACAGACAGAAGGCTTAATGAGATACTAATGAAAAGCCCATGACTCTTCCAGAGTCCCAACACAGCTGATGGTGATTGGTCATTAGGTAAAAACAATTCACAGGTTGGATGAACAATCTCCAACCACATTCCAAAGCAGCAAAACACAGGAGAAGCAATCAGATAATTATTGTTTTCCTTTTTCTCTGAGGCTTCTCAGCTTCCCAGGAGGAGAAATCCTGGTGAAGGGATTTTCCAGAAAATATGACAGTGACAGAGCTGAGCTTGGGGAGGACTCACCCAAACCCCGAGTACCCACAGCAGCCTGTTAGCTCCAGAGTTCTTCAGTTGCAAATAGGTAAAATCTTACCAAAAAAAGGCCTTGTAAAATCATGGCTCAACCTGCTACTTCAGCTGAGTATGATTAACAACTGGCCTGACAAATACCTGTGAGAAAAGAAATTTGTGTTTGTAGAAATAATTCTTCACCCATGAAAAAAATAATGTAAACATCTTCAGGAAAAAAAAAATTAACAAACACATACACTAGTAACTACCAACCAATAAACTCCATAACAAGTTACTAACCAAGTAGAATCAAACACAATGCTTCTAAAAAAAATATAAACTGTAAATAATAAAAATAAAGTGTTACCACATAAAAAGAAGTTCTGTTGTCCATCTCTACAGTGACACTCTTTGGGTGAAAGGTGCTCTGAAAACAGAATCACTGAGGTTGGGAAAAACCTCCAAAACCATCGAGCTCTGTGGCATTCATATTTTCTGAAAAATCCCTTCGCCCAGGATTTTCTCCTGGGAAGCTGAGAGCCCTCAGAGAAAAGGAAAACAATTCTTATGTCATTTGCTTTCTCCTGTGTTGTGCTCATGTGGAATGTGTTTGGAGATTGTTTACCCACAGGTGATTGTTCCGTTGGATTCTGCTGGGAGTTGTTTTCACTCTTTGGCCAGTCAGGGTCAAGCTGTGTCAGGACTCTGGAGAGAGTTACAAGTTTTCATTATTATCTTTTTAGCCTCCTGTAGGTATCCTTTCTGTATTCTTTAGTATAGTTTAGTATACTATTCTTTAACATAATATAGTATTATAAAGTAATAAATTAGCCTTCTGAGAGCATGGAGTCACATTCATCATTCCTTCCTTGGCTGGGACATTCTCAGCAAATACAATAGATCCCAACCTTCAGAAGATCCCCACCTTGTCATCCACCCCAGAGCCATGCCCAGCCATTTCTTGAACACCTTTTTATTGCCACCACCTCCCTGGGCAGCCCCTTCCAGTGAAGAAATTCCTCCTGATGTCCAACCTGAGCCTCTCCTGGTGCATCTGAGGCCATTTCCTCTCGATGAAACAGGCACACAAACAGATTTCATCTTTTGAAGAGCTGTCAATCACTCATCCCAGCCTGTCATTCACACAGGCTCAGCCATGACCCTGTCATGGTCCACATTTATCTGAATGGCTGCACATCTTTCCTTGACCTTTGGGTTGTTCTAATAAGAAGGTTATGCAAAACAAGCTGAGCTACACCCTCATTTTGGTGTTTTGTGTTGTTTTTTCTGCTGCTGGGTTGCGGGAAGCTTTTCCTGAAGGATGAAGACTGTGCAATGTGGTCTGTACCCTTGTCTTGGTTTGAAAAGCCAGGTGTCAGCTAAGGAAGGCAGGAGCCTCCCCTGAAATGGAAAATGCAAATCCTCTCCCTCTGAATTGTTAGAATTTGGAAATTAAGGGGCTCTCAGGCAAAGATATGGGAATAGGAATAACAGTTCCGTACTAGGAAAATTAAAAATACACAAAACCAGCACTGCCAGGGTCAGACCCTGCCCTGCCCCCTGTGTGTCAGGGGTGTCACAGCCCCATCCCATGGGGGCTCAGCCCTCCTGCAGTGCCAGCTGTGCTGCTGCTGCAGCAGGGATCCTGCACAAGGGGGGAGTTTTCCTCTGCAGCTCCAGGGCTGCTGCAGATGGGCCTGGGCTCCCTCTGGCAATGCAGGGCAGCAGAAAGCTGCTCCTCTGGCAATGCAGGGGGCAAAGGCTGCTGGGGTGTCCCAAAGCTCAGATTGGATCCAGGTAGGAATGCTTGGCTCCTCCCCTGGGCGCAGCATCTCCCCACGGGATGCTGGAATTGGATCAGCCCTGCAGGGACACTCAGTGGCCATGGACAGAAGGTAATTAATAATTAATGGCCCATGGACAGCAGAGATCTCCTGGAGGGAGGATTGCCTGTGGGAGAGATAAAGAACACTGCCCCAAGAACAGCAGAGAACTGCCCCAGCTCTGACAGATAGAAATTGAATATACACCCCCAGGTACATCTTGTAACTTAAGACAACTCTGAAAAAGCCTTTGGTCCACGTGGAACCCCTGATTTCCCTGTCAGTCCCTCCTGCTGCCCCACACCCCACCCTTCAGCTCAGTTTGGTGTTTCCTGCTCTGTGATATCTCCCAGCCCTGCTGTCACTGACCACATGTGGACAGTCTGGCCAAGGGGCACACCGAGGCCAGAGGGGTTTGTGGAGGTGCTGCAGCACCGCTCAGCTGATGGAAAATGAGTCAGTCAGCTTCTCCAGGTCCTTGTTTCCCCCTCCCCTGCCCCCAGTGAATGCTTAGGTTGGTGTTTTTGCTCCGTGTTCTCCTTCCAGGCACTACAAGTTTCAGGAGCCTGCAGTTCAAACAGCTCAGATTTGGAGACTTTTATATTTTAGTGCTGGAAATGCTGCTCTGAGGCAGTTCAGCTATTGAAGTCCTTCACTAGTTATCAGGCAAAACTGCAGGGCACCTGTCAGGCTGCTGTGCAGCGAAGAAAAAAAGTTAATTTTTTTATTTTAGTAGTGAAATAGTCTCGCAAAATACCTAAAATCTGTTTACAGACACTGATTTGTTCCCATGGGGAGCAGGGGAAGACGCTGCTCCTTTCTTTTACAGGGAGAAATTGCTGCACAGCACTAAACACTCAGTGCTGTCTGTTATGAGACCAATACAGGATTTCTGACAGAAACTACATTATTTTTTTGCTTTTTTTTTGCATTATTTGCATTTTTTTGCATTTTTTTTCAAATACACAAGAACCTGCACATATAAATGCACATTTTTGTACATTATTTGAACATATTGCAAATATGTAATTGTTTGTAATTATAAATTGTATGTATTACAATTATTTGTAATATTTTGTAATAATTTGAAAAAATTTTAATAATTTGAAAATTGAAAAAACCAATAATTTGTAATAACTTTAAATTGAAAAATTTGTAATATTATTTGTAGATATTAGAGTCCGTACATTATGTGCATCCAACTTTTTCAGGAAAACCTCCAAGGCATCTTCCAGGAGCTGGAAGTGTACAAAAAACCCCAGCATGGTCCAGCCAGGCTGTCAGTATCCATTATTTTAGTGAATCTTTTGGGAACATTTTTCTTAAGAATTCTGGTTCTGCCAAAGGGGAATTAGAAAGTGTCCGTTTGGGATGGTAAAGGATGCTTCATAAAATTACAGTGGCAAAACCCCCAAGTATATGGAGTGTACATTTGAAAAAAAAAAACCATGCTCCACAGTAGTACAGTGTATTAGTTTTAGAAATAACTTTTGGTATGTATTTGTGTTAGACACATTCATACAGGGTACCTTATCAGAGTTTAAAGCATTTTTTTGTTGCCTTTTTGGTTGGATTAAGTAACTAATGTAACCATTTGAATAAATCAGCCCCTGGACTCCTTTCATGTACGATAAATGGCATCTCTTGCCAGAAGTGTAACGTGATTTAACAGTTGTGCTTCACATGATACATCTCTGCGCGTTGGAAATCTGGATGATAAATGGTGTGATAAACATTGGAGAGGCACCAAATTCCAAGGAGATTACTATTGCCTCCGTTAAAAGGAACTAAATGGGGAAAAATCTACTTCACGTTAGCTTTCCTTTGAAACTGACAGGGAAATAGTGAAAGGAGGTTGGATTGCAGTCAGACTTTCTCCTCAGTTGTTTCACCACGTCCCTTTGTCACAGCCTCTCTAAATGTGTTCCCTCCACAGAAATCCTTGTTAAACCCTAGCTGGGCGTGGGATGCCCCGTTCACACCGGGTTTGTTTCAGAAAATCCTCTTTTCCAGACATGTGCTCACACTCTGCTCCACCCATTAAAACAATGCTGTCATTAATTTCCTCCCCTTTCCAAAGGTGATGGCTTCGAGAATCGCAGTTGAAGTTCCCTTTCTTCTGCTGGCAGCAGATCTGTAGTTTTTATATCAGTCTGGCTTGTTCAATCTCCTGCCTGGGATAATTTTTTTTTTTAATTTTTTTTAAAATAAAGAGTAAATACTGGTGAGAACCAGCAGTGAGGTATTGTTACTTTAAGTGATGCTGACTTTTCCTGGAGGGTTTCAACACCAGGATGCTCATTGGCTACCAGACTAATTTCTTTACACTGAAAACGATGCCCAGGGGTGAAATAACATGAATACTGAGGCAAATTTTCCAACATGTGTTCTTTAAAACTCCCCCCTGAGCTGGGAGAATGACCTTTGGTGAACAAATGTTCTTTCACCTTCAGTGTTCAAAACTAATAACGTTTTAGTACTCTTACATGATTAATTCATAGGCTTTCTTTTCAACACAGCAATTCCTGGTCCCTGCCTTTCTTGTGGCCTCAGATTTGAGGCAATTTGTTTTCCAAGCTTGTCAATGCTTTATCCAGTTGTTTGTGATTTTGGTGCACTGCTTAGGCAGGACTTGGTTTGCCCTTACATGTTAACATTTTTAGCACTTCAGGGAACTTGCTCACCAGCAGCAGCTAACTTTGCCCAAGCCTTGGGCTGCAGGCAGTGAACTTTCACCTGGTTGTGCTGAAGTTTTACCTGGAAAATAAAAAGGCCCCAGAGCCACCCAAGCCAGAGGATGAGGAAGGCACGTTCATTAAGAGAAGCTGCTGCTTTAGAGATAAAGAAGAATAAACCACCCAAAAAGAGGGGCCCAGTGAAGGATGGGGAGACTCCAGGCTCAATTATCAGCTCTGGTTAAAACCATGGTGGAAGGGGTGGAGAAATTGGGTTGTGAGGATACAGGTGCCCAGGGATTTCTTTGGTTGATATCCCTCTTTGGAGGCAACTCAACTCAAATATTTCATAGGGGAATCTCTCTTTCAGGTATCTTTAGTCAGTT
>NW_005054431.1:1219272-1228759 GCF_000277835.1 Geospiza fortis | reverse complement strand
TGGAGCTGAGCCCTGTTGTGGCTGTGGCTGTGTGTGATTTCCATGGCACAGTGCAGCTGTGTCTGATCAGGTCTTTGATAGTTACAGCACAAGAGCTGTTTTCAAACTCAGCTTAGCCCTTCAAAAGATGAGCCTTTGAGCCCTGTTTTTCTGTAGTGCTGGTCCTTACAGCTTGCCAAAGGAGATCCCTGGGTAACATCCTGAATTTCCCAGCAGTGTTCCCTGTTTGTGGCTTTCCATGGCAATGAGCACTTTCTGTTACAAACCTTTCCCTCACCTTGCCAGTATTTGATCCCCACAACCTTAATCATTCTATGACTCTATTGAAAAACCTGCAAGGAGAAAAGCTGCAGCTTTTTCCTTTGTTTTACTTTGATACTTTTTAAAGCATAAGAATAGCAAAGGTGATTTATATGATATATATTATATCCCTGGGTGTGAGCTGAGGGGGTTTCCCTGATTCTCCTCGGGTCATGGAGGTGCCCTGATTCCTGCTCCCATCTACCAGCATGTGCATAATTTAAAGTCTGCCTTAGGTGAAATGGCAATTACTTACGCTGAACCCCATTTGTTTTTTGTTAATTATGCCATCATTTACTGCCCAGCAAGTACAGGAGCTGGAAGACAGGAGTAATGTGTGTATTTCTGTGTCCTTTCACTTCTGAGCTGCTCTAGACTCTCTGATAGAAGGTTTCCACTTGCTCAGATTTCATTGCAGCCTTTGCTCAGCACTCATGGGATTCCTCTTTGAAGGGCCTGAAGCAGAGCCCAAAAAACCACAGGCTCTGCCAAGGCATTTTCCTGGATGACTTTTATGTTGCTAATAATTCTAATTATGTTGATAATAAATGCCTATTATTTTGACCAAGACGGTTCCGTTTCTCTAAGGTTTACAAAATTAATTATTCTGAGTAATTATTTATCTTAATTTTTGGGGGTAGTTTTATTTTGTTTTTATTTTTTTTGGTTTTTTGTTTTTTGTGGTTTTTGTTTTGTTTTGTTTTTGTTTTTTTTTTAGTATCATCTTTGTTCGCTTGGTGTGTATCAAAGAGGAATCCTTCTCAGTTAGACTTTGGCTTTACAGGCCCATGTGTGTTTCTCTCCTGCATTCCTACAGGACACTTGGAGCCTTTTCTCAATGTGATGCTAACTACCTCAGATAAATTTAATATATTCATATCTCCCAAACCAAACCCAGTGATGGCTGCATCTGGTGGTACAGAGTCAGATGGCATTTAATGTGTCTGGTCTGTGGGAAATTAAAAAAAAGTCAAATTAATGTAGCTCTGTGTTGGCATAAACCTTTACACCTTCTCATGGGTGGAACATTTCTTTCCACCTGTTTTCAAAACAGCACTGAAGCAGCACAAGGCCCCTCAGCCCTGGCCACAGGATGGTTTTTGCTGTGCAAACAGGGGATTTTGGCTGCAGGGTGGAGGAGCCCTGAGCCCCGTGGCTTCTGTCCTGGCTGTCTGTAGGGTGGGCTGCTGGCCCAGAACCAGGCAGCTGCTTTCCCTCAAAGCATTGGATGAAATCAAAACGTTCTAAGGGAGCGTGCTGATCTCATGGAATCGACATTTTTTCTAAAGGAAAAAGCCAGGCTGGAAAATTTCCTGCTCTAATTGGAGTGTTCCCCTCCAGAACATGGCTTTTGACTTTTCCTGTGGGAAGTTATGGGAGCTCCATCTCTGGCAGTGAGTGGATTGTCAAAATAAAGAGAGATAAAGTCTTTGCATATGTGTTGCGCTCTGCCTATCCAGCCCTCTTCTTCTTAGACTGTGATGAGCAACATGTATCCATTCAGGTGGCTTAGAATTTACTGAAATTAACATTTTATTGGAGTGTTTATTACTGCAGAACTCATTCTTTTCTCCACTAAAGTGTTTTAGGTTATTCAACAGCCATCCTAAAGCTGGAGGCCGTGTCTCACTCAGCATCCCTGCTCCAGAGAGGAGGGTACATGCAAGGGCTGAACTGTCCTGTGGGTCCAACAGGTGATTTTGGGGTTTGGGGTGAACACCATGTTGAAAAGTGTGGGTTCTTTGCTTGTTTTTTTTCTACTCTGTTGGGGTCAGGATTGAAGGCACTCGAGATGATGGTTCATGCTCAGACTCAGGTTTTTACTGTTTTTTATCAATGTTACAGCCTCACTGCTGTGAGTTCTGCAGTCTTTAATTTACAAGGCACGAAATTGCTATCTATCTTTTGTTACAAGGTCTTTTAAGGCTAAACTATCCAATTTAGAAATGACACCTAGATTATTTTAACCCAATAACTGATCACTTGAAGCACGCAATGTGGACTTTTCTGTCCAATTAAAAAATACCCATGGAGAAGAAGGAAGTAGAAGGAAGAAGAACAACCTGTATCTACCCTAAACCCCCCATCTTGTTTCATATTTATTTCTATATTCTAAAAGCCCAAGCTCTTAAGTTTTCCACCCTGTAAGATCACACACTTCTAACCAACTCCACACACATAATCCCAGTGCTGTTAATCAGTTTTGGAAGTCTTCTCCACAGCCTCAGGTCAAATGCAGTGTTCTCTTGAGGGTCTGTGCCTTTCAGCAGAGAAAATTAAGAATTCTCAGCATCCAGGGTTCCAACAGATAAGGAGAGGGGAAAACAAATTCTTATCAAGAGCACCAGGGAAAATGGGCTCAGATGCACCAGGGGAGGTTCAGGTTGGACATCAGGAGGAATTTCTTCAGTGAAAGGCACTGAAAGGGGCACAGGGAGATGGTGGCAATAAGCAAGTGTTCAAGGAATGGCTGGGCATGGCTCTGGGCTGGGTGACAAGGTGGGGATCTACTGAAGGTTGGGCTTGATTATTTTGGAGGTCTTTCCCAACCTCAGACACCTTTCACCAAAAGAAGAGTGTCACAGTAGAGATGGACAAGATATATTTTTTAAAAAATGCAGTTTAATAATTAAAATTACATAAGTTTAACTATGTAAGTTTAATTTAATAGTTTATTATTTACAGTTCATATGACAGCTGTGCTCCCTCTTCCTGCTTCCTGTCTGTGCAGAGGGTTCAGAAATGCTGCAGCAGGGTTGGGATGGGATAAAGTCTGACCTTGGTCTGGGCTCACAAGGAGGGTGTGGAGTGTCGTCTGCACCAATAAAGCAGTGCTGGATTTAGGAGAGATCATTTGATACGTGGAAACTGAGAATTTCTTTTGGGACTAGTTCAGCTTGGATGAGTCCCACTGCACGAAATGAGGGGGAGAAAGAAATTTAAAACTGATGAGACATTGCGTTTAGTCATTGCTTGTGTTTGAAAATACAGCAGGGGAAGCATGGTTGAGGTTAAAAGACTGGTGAACAATACATATGATTCTACTCACCTGGAAAGTATTTTGCAACTTTTTTTTTGGGGGGGGTGGGCAGTGAAATTCCAACTTTCCTGCCTGGATAAAGAAGAGAAAAACTCCCCAAATTCTCATGTTATTAGATGAGATAAAGATGAGGTTTCTTTTGTCTGATAAGCTGCAAATTATGTCTTCTTCCAAGGAAAAGGACCAGGAGAGGCCATGTATTTAGGTTTATGGCTCTCTGGGAAAAGAGCTTTTGAAGCAGGGCAACTTTAGCAAAAATCCTGAATGAAAAGAGCTACTTAGAGATGCTCCTTCTCAAAGCAGATGTTCCTTTTGTGTATACGCTAGTGAAATAAAAGTGAAAAAAATTTAAATAAACAGAAAAAATAAGTAAAAATAAAGAGAAGCGAATGTTTTTTCCCTCACCTACTAGCAACAGTAAATGTTTTCTGTTCTTTTGTTTTGTCTGGTGTTGTTCAGGAGTCACAGAGCTTATTTTTAGTAGTTTTGCTCCAGAAACCAAAGGCACTCAAATTTGAAAGGAGGGAGGGATTTCTTTTCCTTCCTGTTTGGATAGGAGCTGCAGGTGCCTCTTTCCTCTTTCCTTGCTCTGGTAGCCCAGCACAGCTCTGAGGGAGCCCTGAAATCCTCAGGGAGCACTGAAATTCGTTTTTTTGTGGCCATCCTGCATAGTTTGAGTCTGTCACGCTGCAAAGACAGTGACTGGCACTCAGAGGGCTGGGGAGGGTCATTAGAGGGAAAGCAAAATGCAGTTTGGAGAATCAGGAGCTATGAAAGAATGCAGGTGAATTTTGTGCCCAGAATTTTAGATAAAGAGTTAAAAATGACTTCTACTTGCCATAATCATCTCTTTGAATAGACCCATGGGCATCTACAGCCCTCTCCCCCTTCTTCTTTTCCTTAAAATCAGCCAGCATCCCATCTAACTAAAGAAGAGTTCACACATGGATGGTGCCAGAATGTTACTGCATTCTATGGAATATAATTATGTGAAATATCTAGAAGCTGATAAGTGTTCACACGGAACTTCATTCATCAAGACAAAACCAGTCCAGCCTCATAGTGCTGAGTATCAGGATCCCATTTAATTCCTATTTAAACCACTTACACTTGTCTTGTTCTCTTCCTGTACAGCAGCAATTCTTATTCCCTGAGCCCAGAGGGGATTATTTCTTCTGGCTGTTGTATTGATGAGGGCAGGAGGGAACAGTCTCCACCCATTGTTTTGTGCATTTGAAGTTGTTCTGCTGACAGAGCCCGTGTCTAGCAGCCAGAGTCCCCGATTCCGAGTGCAGAAAATATTAATTGAGCCCAAAGGGTGGCTGTGGAACTCCAACACTATCTTAAAAAAAAATTTTTTTTAGCCTCTTTTGGAAATTTCAGCCTGAGGAGTTTGGGAAGATGAGTGTGTTCCATATCTGCTGCATGATCCAGGGACGCAGGAGAGCCATGGGCATAGACTTGGAGGAGTGCTAATGAATAAATAAATTAAATCCCACAGTGTCTTAGCAGCAGCTGAAACAGGGCAGAGCTGAAGAGGGGGCACATCCCTGAAAGAGTCCCTTTCTCCTTGTGGAGGAATTCACATTTCAGAAATGTGATGTCCCAGGCTTTGGCCGTGCCTTACAAAATTTAGAAGAGAGTATTTGGGCTGTGCAGCACCTCTGGGCTGGGCAGAGCCTGCGGGAGCTGGGCTGGGCAGGCTGGAGAAGGGAACGCTGCCAGGGATGCCATCAATGCACCCAGACATCTCCAGGACTGCCAGAGCATGGCCGGGCTCTGCTCGGTGCTGCCAGTGCCAGCAGCAGCAGCAGGGGCCATCAAAGAAAGGGCAGCGAGGTGCAGGGCAGCAGGAGGGAGAACTTGTGTCCATGGAGGGACAGCAGAGCCCTGGGACAGCTGCCCAGGGAGGGCCTGGAGTGTCCCTGTCTGGGGACATCCCAGCCCCAGCTGGACACCTTCCTGTGGGATGGACCAGATCATCCCCAGGCATCCCTTCCAGCCCCCAATATCGTGGGATTTTGGGATTTTAGTATTTCTTAGTTCATCATCATGAGTTCATAATCTAAATTCTTCCATACAGCAACACCAGGGAAGTGGTCTCTAATTATTTATGACTTACTAAGTAAGGACGAATAACATTTGCTCCACAAATGCCTTAATCTAATTAATATATTGGGGTAAGTGCCCAATTAAGCAGTTCATTAAAACCTAAAGGAGCTTGACTGTATGCACAGGAAAATGCTTTAAACATATTACAGAAAAGCTATATTTGGGATTTGCCTACAGGGCAAAAATATATTCATTATTTCCCTGTAGGGCTGTTACGCAGTTGGCTTTATATCAGTGTGTGGAAAATGTGGAATTGTGATAATTGTTCACCTTCTTCCCAACAGTACAGTTGCTTAATTTCATGGGGGTTAATCTCTAAATGGAAGCATGTGTAAAAAAAGCAGCAATTTCATATAAAAAATAAAAGTTTCTAGGAGTCTATAAGCTTATTGCAAAAGACACATAAAAACCTGGCCTCTAGAGAGGAATGAGACCTTGACCATCAGTTTTTTGCACTTCGCTCCAGGGATGTAAATCCCCCATGAGGTGCACATAAAATTTGATTATTTTAAAGCTGTGTTTTAATGATGAGGGACCTCTTGCTCGGGTGGCTCTGGTGCTACTGACACCTCCTTGACTTTTCCAGGTAAAGCAGGGAGAGCAAAGCTGGGGCAGTTAAACCCCAGGGACACAGAACACAGTGCAGGACTTGTCTAGGATTGGGTCTGGGGAACCTTGGATCTTCCCAGTGGCAGAAATTCCCCACCTGCCATTCCCACACTCTTCCTCAGTTTCCCTTCAGGATTTTCGTGCTGCACCTCGGGAATGCTGCTCCAGATGTGTTTTCCAGGCAGTCTGATTGCGTTAGCACAATATTCCATGGAATTAGCAGTGCTCCTAGGTGTCTAATTCTGATCAGAAAACTCCCTGTAAAGCATGTACAAAATAAATACTTGTGCTGTTATTACAAAATGTACTTGTCCTAGGTTTTTCTTTCTACTTCATGGTTTAATTCTTTATTAACCTTTGTTTCAGTGTTCACAGAAGAGAGGCAGACTGGGCTGCTAGATTTGCTCTAAGCTGTCTTAAAAAAGACTTTTGAGTGGATATGTCCCACAGGGTGTGATAAAATAAAACCTAATGTGCTTTAGGCCAGTATAAACACTGCAAAATTGAAACCTTTCGTCTTGCTGGAGTCATCATTGGAGAAGCTTTCCAAAAGTGCCAGGAAATAATTCTGTGTGTCTGATTAACCCTATCTGAGCAGCAAAACCATTAGCAGCTGGTTAGATAAAATGGTTCACAATTTGGGCTTATCTATTTATTTACTTATTTTATTTTTTAAGGCATTTTTATAGCAATATTACAGCGTTCTGTAATTAATTCCTATTAAGCACCAGTGTTTCTGGTTGAATCACAGGACTCAAGCTTCTCTGTGAGTCAGAACATGCCTGGCTGTCTTTGCAATTACTCTGTGTTCACAGCCTGCGTTTTTTGTTTGCCTCTGGAGTATCTCTGTGCCTGGGCTCACTGGTGGGGGGTGTGCAGAAATATGGAATATTGGTTCTTCCCAGGGAACTGAGCTGCTCTGAAGGCTCAGCCTGGGCCCAGAGTGGTGATTTTCAAAGACATGGTCACAACCTGGGGATGCTCACTTGGGCTCGCCTGGGTTCATTACCAAATAAATGTTCTAAAGCAAATACATGTTCTAAACATTACAATTGCATTTATCTCTAGTGAAAGTGATGAATATTATCGTGAAATCTGGAGTGCTGGACTTTGGGTTTTTTCTCCCTTAAGTATCTCAAATGCTGATCAATTGCAATCCAGTGAAACGAGAACACATTTTGCTCATTATGTTTAAAATAGTGACTTGTATTCTTTTCTGTGGTTATGTAGGCAAAGCAGACTATTGTTACACCAAGGATGAATTTGACCCATTCCTCACAGGTCTGCCAAAATTTTTATTTATTTGGCTTCTCCTTTTATCAGAGGATTTGATTTCTTTACTTTCTTTCTTTTTTTTTTTTTTTAAGAGTTAACCTTCTGGCATGAATTGCAGCTCCTTTGAGCCAGTTGTTGCTACAACTGAAGCTACCCATGAGATAAAAATGAAATAGAAGAGGCGTGAAATGGGATCATGGCTGAACACTATTGATGGTTTCCCTCCCCAAAAGGACAGGCTGTATCCTCCCTGTGTTGTACAGTCTCATGTTTTAGAAGCAGCATTACCTGTCCCATCTTTTACCACCCGCTGTGGACTTCTTTTTCTGCAGTTCAGTAGTCTCAGATTATTTCTTGCTGGACAAGCTGTAATTTAAGATGGGTTGTGGTTTTATTTTAAATGCTAGAAAAATGTTATTCTGCTGTGGTTGGAGGACAGACTAATTAAAATTATTGTTCCAGCTCACAAAGAAATAAGACCGTAAGTGGAGATGGAGATAGATATCAGAGGCTTTTGTTACTGTATTTTGATTTTTCTTGTTGAGCACTTCTCCTTTGGAAGTGTTTTGACTGGTGAGCTGAAGCATCCTGCTTTCTTTGTGGCTGAGAGCGCGCGAGTGGAGGTTTTAATTTGGCAATTATCTCCCTTTCCTAAGGGCATCCTGCTGAGTTTTGAAGTTTTCTTCACCTGGGAAGTGAGCGACTGCACTGACACAACTGTCACTTTATAAGCCCAAAGCACAGGGCATCAAAAAGAAGAATAAGCTATTTAAACTTGAAAGTTGCCATTTCTCTCTCCTCCCATGCAGTTGGTGTTGCAGTATTTGGTTCTGATTAAAATGGTGCCTGAGGTTTGATGTCTCTTTATCTAGCACATTATTTAATCTACTGAGCACACTGGTATGTTTAGTGCAGCAGGCTTTAAAATCAAGCTGATTTCTTTTTTTTAATTCCTCACTGTGAGAGAGTATCAACAAAATGTTGTAGCAGTTGCTGCCTGAAAGAGCTGAGCATGCTTGCTATCAGATTGTTGGTGTGTGGATGCCTGTAATGACAACATGTAAAAGTAAGTGAGATCAGAGGGAGAGAAAAACAACAAACCTCAGAGTATCTGTAACAGAGCTCCAGCCCCATCCTTTCCATCCTGTAAATAACAATCAAACTGTTATTCTCTGGGGCACTGCAAATCCGACTGCACTTTTTTTCCTCTCTTCTTGGCTTGGCTATTTGTGAATTTATTGAAAATGTTTACTGAAAAGATCCCTTCTGCTGCTGGCAGTTGGTTGCCAACTTTTGTTTTTACTGCCCTTGCCAAATGGTCCCTCTGTTTTGCAGAACATCACCTGGGCTTCTCTGAGCTGAAGGGAAGGGAAATGCTGGGAAATTTGGAAAAGAGTTTTTGATCTGCTGTCAAGGGTGACAGAACATTGACTAGAAGTACTGTGAGCAAATTGTTTGTAAAATTTACCGGGGGAAAGTAAGAAATATCAATGAGATTACAAACTGATAGTGTCGAAGGACTATTTTAAAATTCTATTTGTTGCAAAGCTAGCGAGGGAGGAGACAGAATTGTATGTTCCTATTAGGAAAAAGAGTACCTTTAGCAACAAATAGTGTTGGCCAAAGCTCTGGTGACAAGGTATATGGTTGATTTGTGTCCTTGTGGTGGACATCTGTGCTGCAGCAGTTACCAAAGACAAGTTTGGTGGATGAAAAGGTAAATTTTGCCCTTGGCTGCTGCTATTTCTATTAAATCTTAGGGTTCCATGTTCTTGTTTTACTGCTGGGACCTCACCACCCTGGCTCAGGAAGGATATTAAAGCAGCTGCAGCCTACTGTTTTCGGTCACCTTCTTCCAGTCCCTTCTTTCCTCTGCCTGCTTTACCTTCTAGTGGAAATGGTTTTCCTTAACCAGACCAGATTTGCACCGTGGCTGAGGTTTCCAGAGAAGACGATCCCACAGGCAGCGATTTGGGAGCACAACAACCCCATCACAGAATCACAGAGTGGCCTGGATTGGAAGGAACCTTCAATCCAAGGGACCTCTTGTTCCAATGACACCTTCCCTTCCCTTCTCTTCCCTTCCCTTCCCTTCCCTTCCCTTCCCTTCCCTTCCCTTCCCTTCCCTTCCCTTCCCTTCCCTTCCCTTCC
>NW_005054431.1:1216693-1219232 GCF_000277835.1 Geospiza fortis | reverse complement strand
TCCCTTCCCTTCCCACTTCCAACTTCCCACTTCCAACCCAAGCCAGCCCAATCCATGATCAGTTCCCACCAGGCTCCCACCTGTGCTCCCAGGAGGGATGGTTCCTGTCTCTCTCTGCACTCTTGAGCACACGGAAATGTTGGTGTAGGAACACTCCCCCAGGAGGTCCAGCTTGACTACAAGCAGCAGTCCTGCCGAGGGGGTCTGGAGCTCGGGGCAACACACATTTGACAAAATATTTTTGTCAAGTCTCTTAGGCTAGCTTCCCCCACCTCCCTAAATAACCGCTTTTCATTTTTTGTAGTGATTCCTGTTCGCAGTTCTGACACATACCCACTCCAAGCTGTTGCATGCTATAATCTGCTAAATTTTCTGGCAAAACTTGGCACTGTTTTTTTTTATTTTTTCTCCTTTTATTGACAGCATTGATGCTCTCTCCAAAATGTAGAGAGGAACAGCACAATTTGTGAGGGTCAGATTTGATTTTGGATGGGAACACGCTGTTCCTGTTGAAGTCTATTGAAGCCTGGGGAAACGTCTGATAGCAGAATTTCATTCCTTAGCAGAAAGATGTCACACAGGCCATTGATTTGGCCTTGTGGAAGAAATCTGATGTGATCTAGACCATAGCTGGAGGGCACAAGGCCTTACTTTTGTCTGTTGTATGGAGTACAAGAACATTTTGTGTTTTTATTGCTGAGCTCCTGATAACAAAAAAGCAGTGAACCCCCTGAAGTGGTGGATGTTATATATAGAGCTCCACATTTCTCCCAGCACAGCCAGAAATCCTGAAGTTAGCATAACTCACTTAAATGGTGACAATTCTGTCATTTTTTTCAGCATTTATGTGTTAGTGGATTTACTAGGCCAGCTGTACCTCTCACTCTACAAGTGTTGTAAATCTGTGGCAACGAGTCTGGAAGAAAGCCAGAGGCATTTACCAGTCAAAGAGAGGACCTGGCCCCCAATTAGCTGCTCACTCCTGGGCAATCTTCATTAACCACAAGACATCAAAAGCAATGTCCTGTCACTTTTTGAAGCGGGTTGGAAAAAATGGAATAATTTTCCAGGGGACAAACGAAACAGCCTGGTCCATAATATCAGTTTTGCTGCTGAAAATTAAGGCAGAATGTGTTGGAGTCACTGCGAGAGGCAGAGTCGAACACCCTGACAACTGTGGGAATGACCTTGGAGAGGGTGTGGAAACCTCTGAGAAGATCCTGGAGATGACAAAAAAGGTAATTTTTAAATTGCAGGTGATGTGGGGAAAAAACTGAGGGTACAGAGCACCCCAGGAACAAAGATGAGGGAAGATGTGTTGACCTGGTTCAATTTTCATTATCTTGAGAAAAAACAGTGACCTTTTGAAAAGAAGTGTGAAGAGAGATATGAACAAAGCTGAAATATTTATTGTTAAAATAATGTGACTGAGGAACTTAGGAATGATCAGGAGCTGGTGAGGATGAGGAACAGTGGGCCAGCATGCAGATTGAGGGGAAACAGGGAAAAAAAGATAATTTAGACTGATGCCCTGTGTTCTGAGCTGTAGAAGGAATGAGGAAGAGGAATGGCTGGATTTGGATCTCAGTGATCTGGTCTGGCTGACAAATCAGAAATTGGTCAAAAACTGGGCTTTGTGAATCTTGGAGGTCTTTTTCAATCTAGAAGATTCTGTGACTTCACTGTAGAAATAAAAGAACCCTTTAAAATAGGATTTTATTGTTGATTATATTTTCTGCATACTGCCAAGCTGGGTTTGGTATTTATTGATTTTTCTGGTGCTAATTTTTATTTCCATTCTTTCCTCAGTAATGCTGGGGACAGCCCACAAATAGGATGAAACCTGGACAAAACCCATCCTCATGAGCCCCTTTTCCTCTAGAAGTTTCAGACTGAATTGGTCACAGGTTTTCTTCTCTCCTACTGCTACACATGATTTCTTGTGTGCCATGAGCCAGCAGCCCAAACAGCTGACTGAGAACAGCTTCTTCCTCCGCTGGCACTTCTTGCAAAAGATTTTGCAAGTTATTTGCACTTTAGATTTTAACTATGCTATAAGGTTTGATGATTTCAAACAGTACAATTTTTATACGTTTTTATGGAGAGTCTTTTATATTTTCCAGTGCCCCTGTTAATGAGCAACTGGAATGCAAAATTATCTTTGGAAATGCATGGAGCACACAAAAATAATTTCATAACAATTTGTGCAGAAGACAAATGCCCTCTTCAGCACAAGCAGTAAATGACCAAGCAGTTTATGCCCAGTTCCTGATATGTAATATTATTTTATTACTAAGCAGAAAATGTACCATCCTGGGTGAGTGAGGGAGATTTTTACCATCTCTCCCTTTGGAATTCTTTTAATTGCAGGGATATATTGTATTGGTGATTTTCTCAATATACTGGTTTAATGTGTCCAGCCCTGGGCCAGCCCAGCAAGGAGCTGGAGCTGCTGCAGCCAGGCCACAGGAGGCTCCAGCATGGGCAGAGGGATGGAGCAGCTCTGCTGGCAGCAAAGGCTGCCACAGCTCCCCTTTCG
>NW_005054431.1:1208398-1216672 GCF_000277835.1 Geospiza fortis | reverse complement strand
GGCTGGCTGGGATCTTGGCAATGAGGAATTGTTCCCTGGCAGGGTGGGCAGGCCCTGGCACAGGGTGCCCAGAGCAGCTGGGGCTGCCCCTGCATCCCTGGCAGTGCCCAAGGCCAGGCTGGGCACTGGCACAGTGGGAGGTGTCCCTGCCATGGCTGGGGCGGAATGGATAGGTTTTATGATCCTTTCCAACCCAAACCATTCTGTGACTCTGTGATTCCTCTGATAAATATGAAACCACTTTTGCTTTTTGTATTACATTCAACAACGCCTTGCCATGTTCCTTCTCATATGTTTTACACAGATTGTTACAGCTCAGATACCCCAAACTTGCTGTCCTGTCAAAATAGGATATGCAGTGTCCAAAATATAAAGTCATGACTAATATTTGTCACCTATGTTTCAGAACATAAACCCATTAAATTCTCAGAACTCTCTGGCACCTTGCAGTCCAAAATCAACAAGATACTTGGCCCTTCCATGTGTAACTTGAAGGCCAATGCTTTAAGTTTGCTAAAATCTGGGGAGCTGCAGTGACTCACAAGAATAAACAGTACTTGGAATTTGTTAAAGAGTCATTAAAAGTTACTTGATATGAACATTAATATTTTCTTTGAGTTATTTAATATTGCAGACTTGAATTCATGACAGTATCAACCGAGAAGTAAATGTGGCACTGAAAGTGATTTATTCTTGCAATAATGGAAAAATCTTCTGGTAAGGAATGTGTAGGGATCAGAGGGTTTAACTGGAGATGGATGTTAAAAAAATATAAGATAAATAAATAAATAACTTTCTTTGGGTTTTTCCTCAGCCAATCCATGTCCATTGAGTTCAATGACAGTAGGATCAGGTACACCTCTTTTACCCCAACCTTCATTAATGTTCTGAGGGAAGCAACACTGCTCAAACAAGTTCCAGGGGGACAATCCTTTTGCTCCAATAATGAAAGGAAAGAAAATGTAGAATTTGCTGTGGAAGAAAAATGGCAGACAACTTTAACTCAAAGGAATGTGGAAAAACTTTTAAAAATGTTTAAGAACTTAGTATGACGTTTCCAGAGTAATTTTTACCTTTTTCAGAGGAGCCAGGAGAGTTTTGCTCCTCTTTCTGAGCATCTTTATTCCCCAGAAAGAGGAACCAAAATTATTTTTATTCAAATCACTGTGATGATGTTTAGTAATGGAATTTTTTATGCAGGAAATGACACATCTTGCCAGATTATGGGCAGAAGTGACTGTGGCAGGCAGACAACCCCTGACCGATTCCATCCCAATGGAGCAAATTGATTCAGAAATTGAAGAAGGGACAAAAAAAAAAAAAAAAAACCAACCCAAACCAAAACTGGTTATATTTCCATGTGGTTTCATTTTAGTGAGACCAGTTTAGTCTGAATATGACCTTTTCAGTGATGGATGCCACGTCCTACACTCTTCTCCCCATGTCACAGTGTCCATCTGCACCGTATTACGGGGAACACCAAAGACTTTTGGCTGAGTGCTTAGAAAAATTTTCAGCTACAAGTGGAGGATTCAACAGCACGTCAATAAACAAAGATAATCCTTTTCCTGCATGTGTTCTCTCTCTGGTATAAAAGTGACATTCTTCTTTACCTTTGTTTTTGTGGATGGGGGGAAAAAAAGATTTTGATTTGAAGTGGAACATGATATTTTAATAAATCTGTCCTTATCTTCAAAAGATAGTAATTATGTTTCAGGCAGGTTTGTGAAGATTAATAAATTCATGCTTGTACAACAAAGATTCTTGGGAATGGGAGTGATAGTTATACAGAAATATACCAAATACTCTGAGTTTTATGCCAAAGTGAAAAAGAACAGCACAAGTGTCTTTAAAATAAGATCCTTTTTGTTCAATAGAGCGGTGTTTACTGACATTTAATCAATTTTTCTAATTACTTTGCAAGTCAGTTTCTGGAATAAGATGGTGGGATAGGATATCCCAAGGTTCAGTTTCCACTATCAAAGCATGTATCGAAGTATAAATTACAGTTTAGGAAACTTGGGCTGAGATAGTTATCTTTAAAGCAGATAATCTTGGCCAGGATACTTAAAAGTTTTTACTGGCCTTCCAGTGTGAGAAAAAGAAATTGAGACTGATATAAGAGACAGACCTTACAGAGGAGGAGGCTGCAGGACCTGACGGGCTGTCAGTGCATCCTGAGCCAGAAAATGATGACAGCTGAAAATCCTCCCTCAAAACTTGAGGATGGTGAAAGTCTGGATAAAAAAGCTCCTCGTGGCACTCAGTGTCACCATTTTTTGAGGAGGGATCTACAGTCAGTAGCTGTGCTGTGTTCTTTATCCTTTCCCCTGAGGCAGGCTGGACTCAGTACTTGGTTATTAAGAATTATTAGGATTATTTTCTCCTTATGTTGTTGGAGACTTGCAAATACTTTTTTTCCTCATTTTCATGTTTGAAAGGCCAGTGTACATGACAGCATGAAGGACATCCCTGTGCAGGCTGGAGCTCGTTTAAAGCTCTGAGAAAAACTGCAGAAATCCCATCTTAATGCAAACTCCAGGAAATAATTTTGTTTTGTATTTAGAGGGGGAGAAAAAAATGTCATTACCTGAGGCTAGAAAGTAATACAGTAATAGAAAAAAGTCCTTACAGTAGTAGCTCTGAAAATGTACTTAAAACATAAGAGAGAAAAAGAACTCTGGTAATATTTTTTTATGTGAAAACCAAGCTATATTAATATTGGTTAAGCTGTTTTTCTTCCTGCCAGCCACTGTACCAGTCTTGGGAAAATCTGGAAACATCTATTTAATATTTAATAAACATCCCTGCTTTTCTGCTTTTTTAGATTTAACACTATTATATAGCCCTATTCCAAGACCTTTCCTCTTGATTTATCCTGGGCTAAGCAAGAATAACAAAGTTGAGATCTTGGTGAAAGACACGAAATGTGAATTACTGCCAGTTGTCTGCAGAGAAAGGCCTGAGAGGTCTGGAGGTTATCAAGGAGGAGTTTGGCCGTGCAGAAGACAATGCTGGGAAAGTCAAGCTTGGCCTGGACCTTACCTGGAACGTGCTGACCTGACAGAGCCACTGGCAAAGGTTTGGAAAAGGCCTGGGAATGGTTTGGGTAAGACTTAGGGCAGGGACAGCATCACACTAAACCTCTCAAGGTGAATGTGAGAGGTGTTCTCTCTTTCCTAGGACTCTTGCCACACCTTTTTACTCCTGCTGATACCCCAGTATTCCAGAGGAAAACTCACTGCCTTGGCTGCTTGAGTGTGTCTGTGTCCAGCTGGGGAATAACACAGACAAAAATAAATACCTTTTAGAAGGTGGGAGTGTTAGGGCTTTGCCCTGCTTCCACAGCCAGTGGATATTTTGGTTTTGTTTTCTTTTAAATAAAATCTAGCAATTTAAGTTTATTTCTAGCAAATTAAGTTTATTTATGCTTTTGTGCTGGACAAGGCTGTTGTTGCCCAAGCCACTTACAAGAAGCCACATTCTGCATATTGAGAGGTTTTAGAGAGAAAATTATCATATGTAGCATGAGAGGTGCAAAAGTGAAAGACTTTGTCAGATACCTGCAGCCTCATTAGCCCTGCACTTGCCTGAAAAGGCTTTTCACTTTCTACATTGTTCCAAGCAGATTAATTAAACAAAAATCTGCCTGATATACCACCCTAATTTTGTACTGAGACTACATTAAAATGATTTTTCATTAAAAAAATCTTGATCAGAATTACCTAATCAATGCTGATGATGAGGTAAATGAAAAAAATTATAGCTATTTTTATCTGTTTTAAACTATATATATATATAGTTTATATATATAGTAATATATATAGTTTTTATATATAGTAATATATATAGTTTTTATATATAGTAATGTATTTGTAGTTATATATATAACTATATAACTATAGCTATATACATATATATATATGTATATATATATAAGGTTGCTGTTTACAAAGTTGCCCACCAGTTTATTCATCTGCAGCTTCAATTTTTCCTCTCCCTTTCTGAAGTTTCAGAAGCAGAATAATAAGTGTTTTATTCTCCTCAGGCAGACTTACCTGTTTTAAAATTCAAAACTCATATATTTGTATAGCTTGTGCATCAGCAAGAGGAACGACATGCCTGTGCTTTGCCACGCAACCCCCGTGACATCTTGCAATCCCAGTTCTGTAATGATGTGTCTGTTACAAGGATGAAAAGCAGAAGTGTGCTACAGGGAGTGAGAAAGATCTGCTGACCTGGAACCAGTCAAATCTGCAGAGACGTTGAGACTGGGTAATGCATGAGCCAGGAGCACTACTTAACAAAGCATAAATTAAAACTTGGGAGAGATCAATTTATTAAATGTGTAAAGCATCTGTGATTCCTACTTTGAAAAGCGCTTCAGCACTCATAAAAATGAGGCATGTCTCAAAGCAAGATCGAATGGCTTTGGAGATGCATAAATTTCAGTAACAATGCTCCTTTGAGCACTGATGAACCTAAGCTGTACATACAGTATAAAGAATTCCATTAAAAATTCACTGCCCATGTAGGTGGACAAAAGAGCTGATTTTTTCATAGGTAATTTGGAAGGGAGGATTGCAATTTCCCCGATTATGATTTCAGCTCATTTTTAGTAGTGAATTGCAAATTTTTTACATGGAAAAAGGAGGGGAAGGGATGTAACCAGAGGGACCTGGGCAGCCTGGAGAGGTGGGAACTTGTTGAAGTTCAACAAGTACTGGTGCTGCACGTGGGCCAGGGCAACCCCTGGGGTTGATCCAAACTGGGGATGAAGTAGGATGCAGTGATTATGATTGTGAGGATGACTATTATTAGATTTATTGCCAATACAGTTTCTGCATAACAGCTCTATCATCTATTAGGCACTATTGCAGTGTAATCAGGTTTGGTCCCTCCTGTTGAATTTGAAGCTTCAGTGACACCCCCCTGTCTGAACTACTCAGAGAAGTCTCAGATTAGTCTCAGATTTTGTTACAGTTTTAAAGGGTTACAATTCAAGCAGATTCAGCTGGACACATACAGATTTACTGTCTTTGCCTGTGCAGAATTCACAACTGCAAAGTATTTATGGAGTTGATTTTCCCTTTTGCAGGCCAGTGCGTACCACAGACAATGGCAAACATCTAAAGAGACCACAAGGGACATGGAGAGGGACTTTTGTCAAGGACATGGAGTGAGAGGACAAGGGAGAATGGCTTTAAGTGAGTTTAAGGGAGAATTGTTCCCTGGCTTGGTGGGCAGGCCCTGGCACAGGGTGCCCAGAGCAGCTGGGGCTGCCCCTGCATCCCTGGAAGTGTCCCAGACCAGGTTGGACAGGGCTTGGAGCAGCCTGGGACAGTGGGAGGTGTCCCTGCCATGGCAGGGATGGCACTAGATGGGCTCTAAGGTCCTTTCCAATCCAAACAGATGATCTTAGGTGGAAAGACACTTTTCCTATCTAGTAGCCTGTAAATGTGGCAATAATCTTTGAAGATACTCTAATAAGGTCTTCTACAGTGTCCTATCATCTTGCAGGTGAATCTCATATAAGTAATCAAAAAATAGTAGTTACAGCCATTGGGGCTGTGGTTTGCTTTTCAGCCCTGTGAGATCAGCATGATTTCTGTTTCCTTCTCATCAGTCTTGCTGATGTGTGATCTCACTGATGTTACCTGAATTTGAATGCTACAAAATTGGCCACACAGGGACAGAGAATCAGGATTGCATGTTGTCAGTACCATTTAGCACTCTTTGCTGCAAATAAATGCCCTTTGAGAGGGCAAAGTATGATCTGCTGTCCAAATGTAAGATTGTTGAGCTATCTGCCCTGCAGCAATACCTCTGGACAGCCTTCTTTACAGAGATAATTGTAAATTATTGTAATTAAAACTTTAATTACAAATTATTGTAATTAAAACATGTAAGCAAGTAGAGCATTGTCAAATGCTGTACTTGCGTGAGAAACAGCTTTTTCACTATTTTTATCAAGTATTTAAGTACACATGTGTAATTACATGCACAACACACACAGAGGTTTTATCTACAGGTGGACAAGTCCATGGCACTTTTTTGAGCAAAGCCTTTTCTATAAGGACCTTCCTGCAGGAGAGTGATTACAGTCATGTCCTCTTTTGATTCATTAGGAGAGAAATATCCCTGGTAGAAAGAGAGGAGTAGGACAATAAATATTTTCTTTCAGACAGCCAATCCCATGTATCTGTTTACTTTGTTTATGGCACAACCACTGAAATAACAGTGAGAATGCCTGGAATGGAAAATCAGCAGGTTTTAAAAAAAATTATGATCTGTTCTTTATTAATAGATATGAAGTTTTCTTGCTCAGTACATGGACTTTATATCTCTGGAGTGCAAGCACATCAATGCGGGTATGATTTTTGTTTTCCTGAAGTCATTGTAGTAACCTTTACTAACTTGCCTAGTACTTTGGAAGAGAGAATTGTTTTAATGCATTGCTCCTGCTTGCCTGAGATTTATCTCTAGGATGTAAAAAAACTCCTGCAATAAACTGAAGAGGGGTTTGGAAAAAAACCCATTATTTTCTGGATTTATAGCTGAATAATGGCCTTTATGCTGATTGCTGGTCGTTGCTGGTCATTTCTCTGTATGCTAGACTTTATTATCATTGTAAATCTAACCGGACTGTAACATAATTTGTAGTTGCAATGTACATATAAATGCTGTTTGTGTTCAGCTCATGTGAGTCTTGCTAGAATCAGCCCAACTGCAGTGATCCAGCCCAGCTGGGGGTTACATTTCCTGCCTGCAACTTTTATCTCTCGTGCTCTCTTTCTCTCTCTTTCTCTCTTTCTCTCTCTTTCTCTTCTCTCTTTCTCTCTCTCTCTTTCTCTCGCCTTGTCTCTCCCATTAACAGTTCAACAAAACCCAAAAAATTGGCTTTCCCAGATGGTCTCCAGCTGCCAGCCCCAAGGCTGGAGCTGCTCCGGCCACTCCCAGAGCCTTGGGCTGCTCAAGGGGTGCCAGGGTGGCCTTTGTGACACAGGCACCTTGTGTCACAGCCCCGGGTGACACTGCAGGACACTGTGGTGCCCAAAGCCCTTTGTGACACAGGCACCTTGTGTCACAGCCCTGGCTGACACTGTGGTGCCCAAAGCCCTTTGTGACACAGGCACCCTGTGTCACAGCCCTGGGTGACACTGTGGTGCCCCCCGGCTGGGTGTATATAAGGGCCACTGTGGGGCCTGGGCTGGCCGGTGCCAGCAGAGCGGCTGTGTCGCCGTGTCCCGGCCCTGTCTGTGCCACAGCACGGCAGCCATGGACAAGGACGAGGCACAGCCCAACTCGCAGCCCCCCAGGCCCTCGCCCGGCCCTGAGAGAGCCCAGGCCTTGAGTGGGGCTCAGGAGGAGGCCGAGAGGAGCTCAGGGGAAGGGAACAAAGGCCAGCAAGGCGTTCTCCTGCTGCCCTTGGATTGGGATGAGGGCCTTGAGCCAGAGCTGTGCCAGGAGGAATGTGGGAGCTACTGGGACTTCTCAGAGTGGGAAGAATGCAGGGAGCAAGGAACCTGCCCAGCAGTCTGTGGCTGGGAGGAGTGTGGGGAGCAAGAGCTGTGCCAGGGAGACCAGCACCCCTGCCGGGAATGCTCGGGTTGGGAGGAATCTGCTGAGTGGCTGCTGCCCCCAGGAGAAGGCACAAGCCCACTGGAACTGCCTGAGTGGAATTCTGGTGTCAAGCAAGAGCTGCCCCAGGAAGAAGCCAGGAGCCAACCAGAGGTTTCTGAAGGGGAAGAAGGCACGGAGCAGGGGCTGTTCGGAGGAGAATCGCCGAGCTCCCCCAGCGTGTCGGACTGGGAAGAACAGAGCCCACAAGAGCTGTTCCCCAGAAAGGGCGGCAGCTGCGAAGAGCACTCGGACTGGGAAGAGAGCATTTGCCAGGAGGTGCCCAAAGGCAAAGGAAGAGAAGACCCTCGGAGCAGTCCAGCAGGGAAGATGACAGCGACTGAGAGCTGTCCCCTCATGGCTGGGAATGCAGGGGCACCCTGAGGCCCTGGCTCAAGGCCTGGCTGTGGGAGGGCAATGAGGGATGAAATCGGCATCCTGGAGCAGAATGAGGGAGATGAGGAGGCCAAGCAGCAAAGACTGGCAGCGTTAGCCCGAGATGGGCTCCCTGTCCCACAGGAGGATCGGGCACAGTCCCAGGCAGCGGAGTCGTGCCCTGGGCAGGGGGTGCCCCGCAGGAAACGCCGCCGGCTCTTCAGGCGGGCGCTGCGGGTGCTGCGGGCGCTGTTCCGCTGCCCCTGCCTGGCGGCACGG
>NW_005054431.1:1205242-1208241 GCF_000277835.1 Geospiza fortis | reverse complement strand
CCTTCAAAGGCATCGCTCCCACTGCCGGCCTGGCACCGCCATCGTCAGCCCTGAACCCTTCCCCAGGGGCCACATCCACACGGCTCCTGCCCCTTCCAGGGACACTGACTGCAGCTCCTCCCTGCGGGAACTTCTTCCCAGGCCTGACCACCCTGTCAGGGAACAATTGTTTCTGATACTGAATCTGCACCTCCCCTGCTGGGATCCAAGGCCGTTTCCTCTCCTCCAGAAAGGATTTCATGCTGGTCCTTTGGCATTTTGTCCATGAGGATCAGGCACAGACAGGAGGTGTGTGGGAACCCAGGAAATTCCTCTGGATGCCCTGGAGGACGTGAGACCTTGTCAGGGGGCTCAGAGGCCTTGGCACAGAGCCCAAGACCCCTATGCCTTTGATTTAGCCCTTGGAAAAAACAATTACCAGCCTTATATGAAGAATTACAAGCCACGAAAGTTTAAGTAGAATGACAGTGAATTTGTCACGGGGTGAAAAATAGAAATTTTGGGGTTTTTAGAATGGGGGTTCAGGGGGCAAGGTGGAGGAAGCTGGGCGTGACCAGCCTTTCTCCTTCTTCTTCTTGGCCTCCATCTTCTGGGTGATGGTGGCACTTTCAGGTTTATAGTAGAAGCTCACTGTCTAACATCGGTGATAGGTATTGGAAAGTAACTGCAAATATTGCACATGTAGTTTTTAGTATAAAAAGATAACACCTCCCTGGGACAGGCAGTGTGCCTCTGTCTGTCCTGCTGAGCAGACCTGGGCAGGACAGGAGAAAGAATTTTATAGATTAGATACAATAAACAACCTTGAGACCGAGAAATGAAGAGCTCTGACTCCTTCTTCGAGCACCGGGCTCTGAAAAGAGACTTTCTAACTTATGTCGGAGTTACTGTGACCAGCTAGAGACCCCAAGAGAGGTGCTGCTCCCAGGACACGACCTCACAGTGCTGGACTGTGACACACCCAATTCCTACAAAACCAAAGAAACTGGGTTTAAAAAATAATAGTAGTATAGAAACAAACTCCAAAACCCTAAAAAAAAACCCCACAAAATAAAGCACAACCTCTCCCCCCCAAAACCCACAAAAAGACTAGGAATAAAAACCCAATAAGAAGAAGCTGAAGCAGATGAAAAAATAGTAGTACTACACAAGAATAAGAATAGGAACAGGCATGTGAACAGGAATAAGAATATGAATAAGAATACATCTAGAAATAAAAGTAAGAGTAATAAAAAGAATAAGAAAATAATCAGACTAAGAGTAGAAATTAGGAAAAGAATAAAAGAAAAAGAAATAAGATTAAAATAAGGATCAAAAGAATTATGGCAAGAAGAAAAAGAACAACACAAATAAGAACAAAAATATAAAAAGAAGAAGAGCAAGTATAACAAGATCAAGAAGAAGAAGAACAAGAATACCTAATGAAAACAAGAATGAGAGCAAGAACAAAAAGTATAGAAAGAGAAAGGGCAAGAAGAACAAGAACGAGAAGTATAACGAAGAGAACAAGAAGAACAAAAACAACAAGGAAAAGAAGAACAAGAAAAAGAATAGCAAGAAAAAGAAAAACAAGACCAAGAAGAAGAAGAAATATAAAAAGAAGATGAAAGAAGGAAGGAGGAGAAGGAGAAGAAGGAGAAGAAGATGAAGACAAAGAGGAAGACAAAGACAAAGAAGAAGAAGAAGACCAAGAAGATCAAGAAGAAGAAGACCAAGAAGAAGAAGAAGAAGACCAAAAAGAAGACCAAGAAGACCAAGATGAAGATGAAAAGGAGAAAATGAAGTAGTGTAACAAGAAGAAGCAGAGGCAGTGAGGACGAGTCGTAATCACCCTGAGAGCCCCAAAGCTCGCCTCCAGCTCACTGCTGAGGCCTTGCAGCACAGCACTGCATGAGATGCAAAGCCATGCAACAGATGCAGAGTCTGCTGCAAGAGACGGCTTCAAACTTCCCCCAGGCAGGGCAGGGACCTGGGTGTTCCCTGGCCCCAGGGTCTGTCCCTGTGCTGAGCTCCATGTTCTGGGGGACCCTCAGCACCAAGGAGAGCTGATGGAGAGCATCAATGGGACACGTTGGCAGGCATGTCCTGGTCTGTCCTCTTCCCTTCCCTTCCCTGAACTTCTCTTCCCTGAACTTCCCCCCTCTCTCCCCTTGTCTCTGCCATGCCTATTTCAATCAAACCCACAGCACTGCCTTTGACACAAGGTCTCCTTTGCCCCTTCCCTCGGGCACAGCCCTCACTGACCTTTTCCATCAGCACCTCACAACCAGGGGCTGCTCAAGGGGTGCTGGGGTGGCCTTTGTGACACAGACACCTTGTGTCACACACTGTGGGACACTGTGTTGCCCAAAGCCCTTTGTGACACAGGCATCCTGTGTCACAGCCCTGGGTGACACTGTGGGACACAGTGGTGCCCAAAGCCCTTTGTGACACAGGCACCTTGTGTCACAGCCCTGGGTGACACTGTGGTGCCCAAAGCCCTTTGTGACATGGCAGAGCCCCCCCGGCTGGGGGTATATAAGGGACACTGTGGGACACAGTGGTGCCCAAAGCCCTTTGTGACACAGGCACCCTGTGTCACAGCCCTGGGTGACACTGTGGTGCCCAAAGCCCTTTGTGACACGGCAGAGCCCCCCCGGCTGGGGGTATATAAGGGACACTGTGGGACACAGTGGTGCCCAAAGCCCTTTGTGACACAGGCACCCTGTGTCACAGCCCTGGGTGACACTGTGGTGCCCAAAGCCCTTTGTGACACGGCAGAGCCCCCCCGGCTGGGGGTATATAAGGGACACTGTGGGACACAGTGGTGCCCAAAGCCCTTTGTGACACAGGCACCCTGTGTCACAGCCCTGGGTGACACTGTGGTGCCCAAAGCCCTTTGTGACACGGCAGAGCCCCCCCGGCTGGGGGTATATAAGGGACACTGTGGGACACAGTGGTGCCCAAAGCCCTTTGTGACACAGGCACCCTGTGTCACAGCGCTGGGGGACACTGTGGGA
>NW_005054431.1:1202145-1204701 GCF_000277835.1 Geospiza fortis | reverse complement strand
CGTCCCCACCCTGTGTGCTGCCCCCGTGCCGTGTGGTGCCCCCACCCTGTGTGCTGCCCCCGTGCCGTGCGGTGTCCCCGTGCCTTGACGTGCCACCCTGCGTGCTGCCCGCGTGCTGTGGGGTGCCCGCATCCTGTGGGCTGCCCCCGTGCCGCCTGGCTTCCCCTTCCTCTGTGCTGCCCCCGTGCCGTGCGGCGTCCCCATCCTGTGTGCTGTCCCCGTGCCGACCGCTGTCCCCGTGGCCAGACCCAGTCGTGAATCGGTGTCACGTCGATGAAGATGTGCAAGTGCACTTCTGCCAAACAGAAAAGTACAAGAAAGAGCCAGAAGAAAAAGATTGCAGCGCCCTAGGGAAGGACAAAAAGGCCCAGCAGGGAGCTGCTGAGGGGGAAAATGCACCAGGTTCTCCAAATCCAAATGAGCCCAGCAGCAACCAGGAGACGTCCCAAAAGGAAGGCTCTGCTGAGCCCGGAGATGCTGGCACCCAGGGGGAAGCCCCCGCTGAGCAACAGTAGAAGAAAGAGTAGTAGTACCAAAAAAAGAATAAGGATAAGAATAGGAGTAAGAATAAGAACAGGAACAAGAATAAGAATAGAAATAAGAGTAATAATAAGAAAATAATTAGCCTAAGAGTAGAAATAACCAAAGGAATGAGTGAGAAAAAGAAATAAGATTAAGGATTGAAAGAAGAATAAGAACAAAAAGTATAAAAAGAAGAAGAAGAGCAGGAAGAACAAGAAATATAACAAGAATACCTAGAAGAGGAAGAAGAAGAAGAAAAAGCATAAAAAGAGAAGGAAGGACAAGGAAAACAAGAACATAAAGTAGAACAAGAAAAGGCGAAGAAGAACAAGAAGTAGAGGCAGTGAGGATGACTCTTCATCCCTCCAAGAGCCCCAAAACTCTCCTCAGGCTCAGTGCTGAGGCCTTGCAGCACAGCACTGCATGGGATGCAAAGCCATGCAACAGATGCAGAGTCTGCTGCAAGAGACGGCCTCAAACATCCCCCAGGCAGGGCAGGGACCCACCCGGGTGCTCCCCTGGCCCCAGGGTCTGTCCCTGTGCTGTGGTCTATGTTCTGGGGGACCCTCAGCACCAAGGAGAGCTGATGGAGAGCCTCAACCAGACATGCTGGCATGCACCGAGGGGAGAAATTGTCATCCTCCTTTGTCTCGTCTGTGAACTTCCCTGAACTTGCCTTCCCTTCCCTGAACTTGCCTTCCTTCCCCTGAACTTCCTTTCCCTGAACTTCCCTTTCCTGAACTTCCCTTCCCTCCCCTGAACTTCCCTTCCTTTCCCTGATCTTCCCTTCCTTTCCCTGATCTTCCCTTCCCTTTCCTGAACTTCCCTCTCCTGAACTTCCCTTCCCTGAACTTCCCTTCACTGAACTTCCCTTCCTTTCCCTGAATTTCCCTTCCCTCTCCACTTTGCCTTGCCTTGCCTTGGCTTTGCTTGCATTGGCTTGGCTTGCATTGGCTTGTGTTACCTGGAGTTGCCTGAACTCCCCTTCCCCTTCCCCTTCCCCTTCCCCTTCCCCTTCCCTTTCCCTTTCCCTTTCCCTTTCCCCTTCCCCTTCCCCTCTCCCTCTCCCTTTCCCCTTTCCCTCTCCCTTTTCCTCTTCCTTTCCCCTTTCCCTTTCCCTTTCCCTTTCCCTTTCCCTTTCCCTTTCCCCTTCCCCTTCCCCTCTCCCTCTCCCTTTCCCCTTTCCCTCTCCCTTTTCCTCTTCCTTTCCCCTTTCCCTTTCCCTTTCCCTTTCCCTTTCCCTTTCCCTTTCCCCTTCCCCTTCCCCTCTCCCTCTCCCTTTCCCCTTTCCCTCTCCCTTTTCCTCTTCCTTTCCCCTTTCCCTTTCCCTTTCCCTTTCCCTTTCCCTTTCCCTTTCCCCTTCCCCTTCCCCTCTCCCTCTCCCTTTCCCCTTTCCCTCTCCCTTTTCCTCTTCCTTTCCCCTTTCCCTTTCCCTTTCCCTTTCCCTTTCCCTTTCCCTTTCCCCTTCCCCTTCCCCTCTCCCTCTCCCTTTCCCCTTTCCCTCTCCCTTTTCCTCTTCCTTTCCCCTTTCCCTTTCCCTTTCCCTTTCCCTTTCCCTTTCCCTTTCCCCTTCCCCTTCCCCTCTCCCTCTCCCTTTCCCCTTTCCCTCTCCCTTTTCCTCTTCCTTTCCCCTTTCCCTTTCCCTTTCCCTTTCCCTTTCCCTTTCCCTTTCCCCTTCCCCTTCCCCTCTCCCTCTCCCTTTCCCCTTTCCCTCTCCCTTTTCCTCTTCCTTTCCCCTTTCCCTTTCCCTTTCCTCTCTCTCTCTCTCTTTCTTTCTTTCTTTCTTTCTTTCTCTCTCTCTCTCTCTCTTTCTTTCTTTCTTTCTTTCTCTCTCTTTCTCTCTTTCTTTCTTTCTTTCTTTCTCTCTCTTTCTCTCTTTCTTTCTTTCTTTCTTTCTCTCTCTCTCTCTCTTTCTTTCTTTCTTTCTTTCTTTCTCTCTCTCTCTCTCTCTTTCTTTCTTTCTTTCTTTCTCTCTCTTTCTCTCTTTCTTTCTTTCTTTCTTTCTTTCTTTCTTTCTTTCTTTCTTTCTTTCTT
>NW_005054431.1:1196056-1201910 GCF_000277835.1 Geospiza fortis | reverse complement strand
TCTTTCTCTCTCTCTTTCTTTCTTTCTTTCTCTCTCTCTTTCTTTCTTTCTCTCTCTCTTTCTCTCTTTCTCTCTTTCTCTCTTTCTCTCTCTCTCTCTCTCTTTCTCTCTTTCTTTCTCTCTCTTTCTCTCTCTCTCTTTCTTTCTTTCTTTCTTTCTTTTCTTTCTTTTCTTTCTTTTCTTTCTTTTCTTTCTTTCTTTTCTTTTTCTTTCTTTCTCTCTTTCTCTCTTTCTCTCTCTTTCTCTTTCGCTCTCTCTCTCTTTCTTTCTCTCTCTCTCTTTTTCTCTCCCCACTCTTTTCCATTTTCTTCCCCTCTTTCCTGTCTTTTCTCACCCTCTCTCCTCGAGCAACTCCCTCTATTTCCTTTACCAATAAATGCTGCACAGATACAGTTGTCTCTTGTGACTTAATTTCATCCTAGAACATATAGTTTTAAAAGAACTCCTCACTATTCCCCACAGTGGAACCCTTGAACCCTTCCCTCCTTCCTTCCCTCCTTCCTTCCCTCCTTCCCACCTTCCAACTTTTCTCTCCCTCTCTCATTTACTGTTAAATAACACCTACATTAAAACTGGAATGACTTTGAGAGTAGGAACCTGAGCCTTCCCCCTGCACAGTTGTACAAGGGACAATGACTTCACAGGTACCTGGCAAGAGTTAACCCTCTGCACTTCAAAAACCTTTCCAAAATTTTTTGATAGGAGTTGGCGCACGCGTGAAAAAAGTCAACGTCACCCTCAAGCTGTCCATGTCCGACAGCAGAGAGAGAGCCAGAGATGAAAAATCTTTGGATTTGGTCACTCTGAGTGTGCTCTGGCCCCGGGGGATCATGTTCCTCAATGTTAATGTGTTTATTTTGTGGTAGTTTTTATCTCGGGTAGCAGTGAGGGTTTAGTGAGGAGGAAAAGCAATGGGCGTGTATGTTCTCTAACATGTACACACGTAATCAATAACTTTATGCCAGCCCTGGAAATCAAGCAAAGAAGGCTCAGGAAATGGGCCATTTTAAGAGGTATTTGTTGGGCTTTTTCAGCCTGTGTGTGCTGACTTTAAGTGGGAAAGGCTTATTATATTAATAACTCAGGAAGCAACAAATAAATAACACGTGAGACAGTTAATCTACATTTAAGTGCCAGGGCTTGGGTCCAGCTTTGGACGATAACACAGGAAGCTCCAAAGCTTGTAGTGCTCTTTGCAGGGATGGTTTATCTCATTCTGGCTGTGTGGTAGAGAGGGGTGGGGGCCCCAGAGGTGATGGTTTGTGCAGCCAGGGCAGCCCAGGGGATGGGGTCGGCAGCTGAGGAGAGTCCCTGCCTGTGGTGTTTGAGTTTGTGAGGTCCCCAGGACAAGGTGAGAGATGAGAATCTGACTCCATGTTCTCAGAAGGCTGATGAATAGAATAGAATAGAATAGAATAGAATAGAATAGAATAGAATAGAATAGAATATTACATTACATTGTCATGCCATGTCATCTCATATATCATATGTTATGTTATGCTATGTTATGTTATATTTATTATATTATCCTATACTAAAACTATACCAAAGAGAAGGATACAGACAGAAGGCTTAGTAAGAATGAATAATAAAAACTCATGACTGACTTCTCAAAGTCAAACACAGCTGATGGTGATTGGTCATTAAGTAAAAACAATTCACTTGAAACCAATCAAACATTCACCTGTTGGTAAACAATGTCCAAACCACATTCCAAAGCAGCCAAACAGGGAGAAGCAATCAGATAATTATTGTTTTCATCCTTTTCTGAGGCTTTTCAGCTTCCCAGGAGAAGAAATCCTGGTGAAGGGATTTTTCAGGAAATATCACGGTGACACCTACCCTTCCATGCACCTCTATGGAAGCTGTGAGGGTTTCCAAGCTGACTGCCACCCGTGGGTTACTTCACTTTCCAAGAGGGCGAGACCAGTGGGAGAGGAAATCTGCTTGAGTGATGTGGTCTCTGCTTCTCCTGGATGGGGCTAGGGCCTTCCTCTGTTGCAGAGTTTAATGAAATTAGCCAGTGGAAGTTGTCTGATATTCTGAGATCTGTGATAACAACAGGCATCGATGGCCACCTTGCTGATGTGCTTGCAAGGACAATGATTAATGTTTAATGTAACAGCTCAGAATTGGGGTTTATCACACCTTATTTCCTATGAGTGCATTGCCTCTGATGGACATTTTGTTACTTCTAGCAGGCCAAAAGATGAAATTTACTATAAAAACACCCACCTGTAATATTTAGCATGAATGAATGTTAGCTAGAGCTAGTCAATTCTGAAAGCTACTTGCAAATGTAATGAAACCCTTTAAAGTAATTACTCCTGTGGAATTGCAGGGGTCCCCAGGATGAGGTGAGAGATGAGTGAATCTGACTCCATGTTCTTAGAAGGCTAATTTATTGTTTTATGATATGATATGATATATTAAAGAATGCTATACTAAAACTATGCTAAAGAATAGAGAAAGGATACAGACAGAAGGCTACAAAGAATGATCATGAAAACTCATGACTGCTGCCAGAGTCCCGACACAGCTGGCTGTGATTGGTCATTAAGTCAAAACAATTCACATGAAACCAATCAAACAACCACCTGTTGGATAAACAATCTCCAAACCACATTCCAAAGCAGCAAAACAGAGAGAAGCAATCAGATAATTATTGTTTTCATTTTTCTCTGAGGTTTCTCAGCTTCCCAGGAGAAGCAATCCTGGGAAAGGGATTTTTTACAGAAAATATGACGGTGACAGACTCCCTATGGAATTACCTGCTTTAAAGAGAAAAATTACCTTACACTCCTTTCTCCTATTAAAGGACCCTCAGGTGTGTCTCACACCCCTTCCAGGCCGTTCTTTACCCAAAACCTCGAAGAGTGTGATTTGGTCACTCTTCAAGTGACCAACATCTTTACACTGAAATTTGTACAGTAATTTTTGTGCAGAGTCCAAGCTATTCTCCAGGTCTTGGCCGAGTGAGGTCGTTCAGATGTTTTATTATTTCAGCAAGTCCCAAAGATCTGTAAAGTAACAGGGATCCTGAAAATAATAGGAATGACGTAGTAAGAGTAATAAAAATACCACTAGAGGCCAATATGGCTCCCTTAATAGAGTTGTATGGTACAGATTTTGTGAAATATTTAATATTTTGCAAGAACCCCATTAAAGTAGGTGTATTAAAATGAGGTGAAAGTCAACAGAGTTTAAAGACTTAGGTTTTGGTCTGTAATTATTGCAGTTTCATCAATGTTTTCAATTGTGGCTTTGCCAATCAAATACATTTTTCTTTCTGCTCCAGGTTGGGTTTTTTAAAAATCAACTGAGCTTGTATCCAGCTAGGTTTGGGGTATTTTTTTAGCTTTTAAGCTTTTCTCAGAGAAAAAATTATATTCATATTCCCTTGCATTTGAAATTCTCAGTAAGCTCAGACTCCTCGAGATTCTTCTGACAAAATGCTGCACTAAGAGTGGTGGAAAGTGAGATGGTAGCTTTCTAAAAAAATATTTCCATTATGGTGCCACAAAAGTGCTTTTTGGCTGTTTTTCTGATGCTGTTTCCAGCTCTTAGGGAGCTGACTTTAATTTCTTTCCCTCCGCCCCTCACATTTGCATTGATGTATGCAAATATGCAGATATGGAAATAGACCTAAAGTTGTTTATTTATACGCAAAAAATAACACAAACGATGGTGTTTGTAGCATGTCACATGTGTTCTCTAAAACTGTGATTCCACATAATTTTTTGGCCATTTTCTAGGTTGTACCTGTCTTTTACAGATATTTTTCCCCATCAGTCTTGGAGTTGAGGTTATTTTTGATGATGATCCAACTCCTTCCACCCCAACATTGAAAACTTCTTGGTCTTTCAGTGATTTTATTTTTGAGCCACAGTAGTTACCAGGAGAAAAATATGTTATTTTGCTTTACAGATTTTGAACTTTTATTTTTTGTGTAGTATCTGCCAACACTTAATTTAAAAATATTTCAAACTTCATATATTGAATTTCTGGGAATCTTCCAGCAGTTGTTAAAGCTTTTTCAGAGGCATTGCTTCAAATTTGTGAAACATACTATTTCATTGGTGACTGCTGGGGTAAGATTAATCACAGTTGCATCCTTGAGTGAGAATTATGTACCTTTGTGACATACCTTTTGACAGCAGGTGTGTAACAATAAGACAAACTTTCATGTTGTGACTCCATTCCTGGTTTTCCCTCTGCCTTGTTTCACCAGGATTTGATTCACATCTGCACAAAAAAAAAAAAAAAATTAAATGTATTTTCTCATCTCCTGCACCAAATTCATTTCAGAGGAACGGAAGGCATTAAATATGTTTTGTGCTCGTGTTAGGCAGACAAATGTTTTTGATTTCCTTTCCTGTTATGTGATATAGCCCCAAAAAGGGAAAGACTCAGCTTCTTAGAGTCACTTCATTATTTTCTGAAACTGGAAAAGAATCTAACAATGTTACTTGATATTGAATCAATTTTTCTGCAGTTTACTGTCTTCATCTCCTAGGAATGAAGGAAAAATTACCATTTTCTTGCCCCAGCTGTCCGTGGGGGAATAAGGCTGCACTGCATCACTACATGAGAGGAACCCTTCCATGCCAGAGCTCAGGATTTCACCATTTTCTTTGCAAGATCTGTGAACTGAACATGACAAATATTTTAAAATCTTCATTCCTGTTCAATTGTGGGATGTCTACAGCAAAAATAATTTTCCCGTGTGAAAGGCCTGAGATTATAATTTGGATTAATATGCTTTATTATCTAGCTGAAATACTTTTAGGAACTCATTTTACGCAGGTTTTCCTGGGCTACCAACTGGGAGCTGCTAAGAGAAACTTTCATTTGTTGTAAAAAATTATTGCTTTTGCAGAATAGTAACTATAAGTAATCAAACCAACAGCTACTGGTTGTACCAAGTGTTTTTTAAAGATTTGTTAATGAGCTGCATTTGTTTGGTAGTATACATGGTAGTTTCATACAATACTAAGGATTTAAAGATTTTATAAAAAATTGTCTTAATTTTTTAAAGGTTTTTCTTAACTTTTTCTTGCTAATTTCTTGATTTTTCTTAAGGTGAGAAAGTTACCATTTCTTTCTATTATGTCTTTGTCCCCTTTTCACTGATGACATGACCAAGAGCAGAGGGAGAGTAAGAGGCAGAATCTGGGGTTACAGATTCTCAATATCCATTTCAGGGTAATTTTCAATCTATTCCCAGGCAAAATAAATAAACAATTGTAAACCAAAGCAGAAAACCAGATATATAGAGTATTGAAGCAGGGGAATATGACTAAAATATCATGTGAAGTGAGATAAAGTTCCAAAGGATTTTAGGTGTTTTGAGTCATCTCCTGATCCAGATTTAGAGTTTGGATGAAATGGACCTAACCAGAAGCAAATTTTTCTTTTAATGCAAGTTCATGAAGTTCTGTGCAAACAGCTGTATGCAGTGAAGGTATTTAGGGGCTTTTTAAATGTAGATAGGAAAAATTAATGTTGCTAGGTCATTCCTGTGGTATAGTGGTCACGCAGGGCCACTGGCGGGTGAGTTTTTCGGAATTCAAATGAAGAGAAGGTTCAGGGAATGAAGTGTTGCTGTATGCCAAGGTCCCAATAATTCAGGCTTATTTTTAAAATACCTTATGGCCCAAATTGTATTGTTTCCAGTTGGTTGTACAAAACCTGTACCTATAACAAATTAGCTTTTTGGGACCCAGTTAGTAAGTTTGCTTCTTCCTCTGTGGGTGCTGCACTGATGCATTGATGAGAGAATTCAATTTGTTTAAAGAGATCCCATTCCCAGGGCTCACCTCCTTGGCTACATTTTCAACACATCACCTGTTTA
>NW_005054431.1:1127208-1196046 GCF_000277835.1 Geospiza fortis | reverse complement strand
GAAACTTTCTGAAAATTATAATTTAATTTAAAAAAATTAATTTATTTCTAACATCCCTAAACATACAGAGTTTAAAAGTTTGGTGAAAGCTAAAATTTTCTTGAGCTTATGCTTTTCATGAGTGATTACACTGAAAAATAAGAGAAAAAAAGGCTTATGGGCAATCCAATATAGAAATTTAAAGGAGTATTAGAAAGATTATGGGGCATCAAAACAAAGAGATCGATTATTCTCTCCCTTCCCATAAAACCAGGTAGAGAGAAAAAAGAACTCCACATCTGAAATAAAATAGAATTCACTTTGCATAGCTATTTTGAAGGAATACATACACGATTCTCTGCATTATTTGGCATAACTATTGACACAAAAGCCTCTGTTTTAGAACGGAATTGTTCTTGGGAAAGAAAATGGTGTAAATTAAAGGAATGACATTTTTTACATTCATGCTAGTTTGAAAACCCAGACCATTGCAAGGTGTGGACTTTGCAGCATTCATCCATTCTGGCTATTTAGGATTATCCTAAGCTCTGTGGAATACAGAGATGATCAGAAATGCTCAACAAACTGGAGGTTTAGCTCTATGGCTGCTAGAAAAACAAGAAAATGTTTGAATGGGGTTTGATCATTCTGAAAGCATTTGGAGGAAGGGCCCATGGTAAATTTGGGTGGTTTTGGTATTTGTCTGATTTCCTGTCGAGTTTCCACCTGCAGTTGTTTACCTTTGGAGACATTACTTCCCCTAAATGATCCAGAAGAAAATATCTCTTCCATCAGGATGGCAGAACTCCTTTGTTCAGCTTTTATTCAGGCCTCCAACACCAGCTAAATTTGCATGGTAAATTTTGGTTTTGTGCCAGAAAGAAACTGAGCAGTGATGTCTGGCTGCAGCTGACAATTACAAGTTATCTGTGAAAGTGGGTGCCCAGATTCATTGTGAATTCAACGATAAATAATTCAGTTTATCCACATTGAAATACCCTCCAAATTTAACAACATGATAAACCAATTTCCTTGAGGAAATGCATTTCTCTGCAATAGTCTGTGGCTATTTTAGTAGCCCTTGTGCTTCTCTGGGTGATGGCAACTCAGCTTTTGGATGCTGTTTATTTTCTCAATTGTCCAGTAGAGCCAGAGCTGTTTGTTGACAGGGGGAGTGGATTGTGGTGGGTATCACCTATGCCAGATTTAAAACGCCTGCTGGAAAGTCACTGAAACAGGGAAATGTCTGATTTATTTCCAGGGAATACATTGCATACTCTGCATAAAGATCTGGGAGTGCTTGGCCAACATTGAGCTTGGTGGCCCACTCACTACTTCTACACTGTATTTTTTTAAAGTTGAAAATATGTTTATTTTTGGCCATGGAATGCACTTTGGAGAAACATTGCTTTCTAATTTTCCTCCCACAGCCCAATCTGCCTCTGCTCAGCGGCTCTGCGGTTTCCCTCTCTCGAGTGAGCTGCTCAGTTGTGTAGAGAGGGAAAGAGATATTTGGAAAGCTTTTACCTCTTTCTCTCTTCAGGTTTTAATTTGAAATCCTGATACTCTTCCTGACTACGTTTTCCTGCTGCAGAATTTGGAATTTTAGATTTTATTATGTCAAGAAACATCATCGATATGTATATCTCCAGACATGTGTATCCTATTTGCAATCTCAAAAGGTATTTAATGAAAGCATTGAATAAATAAAAATAAATTACCAGGTAAGCAGCAAAATATGTTTTCTGATGAATATTTTTTGTGAAGGTGAGGGCAGGTGCAGAGTAAGGTCACAACACGTTCAGAGGAAATAATTAAATAATTTCCAGGATCAAACGAGGAATCAGCAGATCTGTGCAGAATGTGAAAATGTGTAACTCAGATCCACCTCAGCTATGAATAAAGACTGTAACTGAGTAATTTTCACAGCAATTGCTATTGCAACAATATTCTTGAGTCCAGAACCATTCTATGTAGAAGTTGTAAACACTTGGTAAAAGTGTTTGTCCAAAACCGCAATAATACTGTAAAATTAAAAAAAAGAATAAATTATTTGTCTGCTTTCAATAAATATTTATGTGCTCAGTGTTCCATTCCCACGTAATAAACTCAGAGGAATTCCAAGACACCCAGAGACTGGTGAGAGTCCATGAAACTTGAGTGTAACAGAATTCATACAATAGGAATAAAGCCACATACTCATCATGCTGCATGAGCTGAAGGCTGTGGTATGTCTGGAAATTAGGAGTGCTCTGGGGATTTTTAGGGAGAAACACATTTTGCTTTGTGGAATGCAAGAATTATTAATTCGTAATCTCCTTCTAATTGAATTTCCAAACCACATAGATTAGCAATATATTTATGGTATCTTGATTCATCATGGTGCAGTTGATTTTTCCAGCCTGTACTTAGCAATTTTCAAAGAATCCCTCTCACTGGTGAAGTTTCACAGGGGAAAAAGAAAATAAGATTTAGACCGTGAAAATTCTTAACAAGGTTGCAAGCCTTTCCCCCCCACTTTTTCTATAAAATGATTTTGACATGGTTGCTACATACTGAGAGATGTACTGTGGTTTGTGGCTTGGATTTCCATGCACTTTTATGCTTCATTATTTCCTTTCCTGGTGGCTTTTCATGATACCAGAAAATTAAAATATCCACGGGCCTGTAATTTTTTGGGTAGGATGCAGCCTAAGGTAAATGCATGGCCGTGTTTCTGATTAGGGTTCCACCAGGCACATCATGTGTACAACAAAGGTTTTGGGAAGAATTTTGCTGCTTTCCTCCTCATGGATTTCCTCTGCTAAAAGGCTGCTGCAAAGCTGTGGCTAAAAACAAACAAGTTTTCATGCCCTGGGCATGGGGCAGAATGTCAACTGCTGTAGTGCAGCTGTTTCTGTCATGTGAATATATTTACCTTTACCAGTAATATTTATAATCTCATGACAAATGTGTTTTTTTTTTTTTCCTGCCAAGATGCATTTCCCATAAAACTAACATGATTGGCATTGACATTAACCATGCTGCTGCTTTCTGTGTGAATACCTCTCATATCAGCCTTTCACACATTTTATTTCGATCCAAATCATTCTAGCTAGGCTCTGGTATGTTGTGTGTGCTTATTAAATTCTAGCACAATATTCCATTTTTTTTTCCCTAAACATTTGAAATTTCATAGTCATCCAGAACTTTGTTAAAGGTATTTTTCTCTACCTGTAAGGAGTTCAGTTATTCCCTTGATGCTATTGACGTTTTTGTTTTAATGAGTAACAATTGTTATTTTTACCTTAACACCTTCATAGTTGATTCTAGAATGCCTGTCTAGATATCAATATCTACTTCTGCACTGAGATGACATGAGACCTTTTTCCTCCTGCACTGTGATGGACAAGACATCATCCTTATTTGGGACTGGAAAAGTCATAAGGTAAGATTTTATTTATTTCCTTGTGGCTAAACCCTACACCTCTATCACCTGGCTGTCTCTTCATTTGTTGCTGCCAAGTGTCCTCATTTGGTATAAGTATTTAATTTCACTTCCATCTCCTTTATTAACTACATTTGCACTGGGGAAGCCTTCCCTAATGAGGAATTTGGTGTTTCCCTTGGTTAATTTTTTTTCTATTTCCCCCTAAATGAATTTATTCTAGTAGAACAGATTGCCAATTTCCTTCTTCTTCTTTTTTTTTTTTTTTTAATCCAACAATTTATGACCGTTTTTCCAGCCTACTCATGGCTGGGTGAACTAAACCATTTGGAGCTGTCTTTAGAACAATTTGTATTCAAATAAAAACACAGTGATAAGTGCTGAAAGTCCTACAAAAGATATTGGAGATGCAAATAACTTATAAAGCAGTATATATCTTTGCTTTTCTATGTCTGTCATGTGAGTCTTGGCAGTTTGGAAACTTAAATGCAGAAAAATAAGGGGTAAAAAGTTTTCTGGTTGGGTTGTTTTTTACCCATAGAAAAGTGATATTGGCCTGGGTAGGAATTACATCTAAATGTTTGCTGCTTTATCAATAAAAAATTTTATTCCTTCCTCCCATTTTTGAGAACCAGCTGGGAACGACAGGTAAAAAAATGATGACCTTTTGTGTTAATATCAGCATTAAGTGGATTTTGATGTAGAAAGAGGTAATGTCATGGGTCATAAGGGAGTGGTACTAATTGGCAGCTTTATTAAGAATCTCTACTTGCTTACACAGATTTTAGCAGCTCTTGCAAGACCCTTTATAATTAGAAACAACAGCAGAGCCATGGCTTCAGATTTCTCTCTTCCCTATCAGTACAAAGAGCTTTTCCTTTCTCTGTCACAGTGCAATGGATTGCTTTATTTTCACACATTCCTTGAAAATTAAAGAGGGACAAATACAAATATTTATAAATAAGAAACTGCCCCCAGGACAGAGGGGATTTTATGCTGTACCTTTTGGGCTGGACCCTCTGTCAGGAGTGTGGCTCTTGCTTCCAATTTCATGAATTTTGCACAATTTTATGAATTATAGCAGCCCTTAATGAGCTTCCTCTGGGGCAGATGGAAAAACTACGCACCCAGGGAGATGTGATGGCGTCTGGAAGATGGTTCTAGAAAGGAGCCACAGTCTTCCTCTGTTTTCTCTGTGTTGATTTGGGGCCAGATTTGCTTTCTGAGGATGCTCTACTCCTCCTCCTCCTCCTCCTCTTCCTCCTCGTCCTCCTGTCCAAACTCAGCCAGACCATGCAGGACCACAGGGATGGGAATGGCCCAACCCTGCCCTGTGCATGGCAGGCAAAATTAGCAATGTGTAAACTTGGAGAACAATCATCTGGATTGTGGTAGTGCTATTGTGAAGAAAACGTAGAGTAATAAAACAAACAAACAAACAAACAAACCAACAACAACAACAAAAAAAAAAAAAAAAAAAAAAGGAAGAAAGGAGGAGATTTAAAAAAAGCCTTCAGGAACTACAAGGGAAAATCTCCAGAGTTTAGCAGCATAAAGGGAACCTTTAACAGAGAAAAGAAAAAGCCTTCCAAATCAGAAACAAAGAAGATTTAAGAAAAAAAAAACTCACAGCTCTTCTGACTTTGCTTTTGAAAATCAGTTACCAGAGGTGACTGTATTTCTAATATGGTTTTATTTAAAAGCTTTTAAACAATGTTGGGGGAGAAAAAAAACCTGCTACTCGGCTTGACCTTAGCTTGGTGTGTTAGCAGTACACATGGTAGGAGGCCTTTTTGGTAATGAGAAGCAGCTGTTACTGCCCTCAGCACATAATCTACAAAGCTATTCACTGGAAGTGAATAACTATTTATTATCCCTTTTCTTGCAAAACTTTTAGGGCTAAACAGTAGGTTCATAAGCGTGCCAGGAATAGCACCTCATTTTCCATTGAATAAGGTCAAAACAAGTCATTGGAAACTGATGATCACCTACTTTAGCAAATAAGAAATGCATGAAATATCCAGTGCAAATCAACCACTGAGAACATTGTGCTGTCCAGCATTGCAAAGTGGGCAGCTCCTGGTACCCAACAGTTGGGATTTTTCCTGGATGACCTCACCAATGGATTTACAGTTTTGTCAATGTTACGTCATATATCTCCATTTCAAAGGAGATTTTAAAAAAATACTGAAAAGAACCTCAGGAAGACCAAAGAAAACAGTCTCAGGACATAGTTTCTGCTCCCCTTTTCTCCATGGGGGCATTGAGAATTAAAAATTATTAGGATTTTAACATCATTTTTGTCCAAAAAATGAGGTGTTTTATCCACAGAAGAAGGTGTTTCACCCACAAAATCTTATACCTCTCACAGGTCTTTGTGAAAATCCAAAAGAAAGTTAAATTTCTCCTCAGTAGGATGTAGTTGCTGTCTCAGAGAAGTCTGAGCCCAAAGTTTCCTTTGCTGTGGCAGTCTGAGCAGGAAGAGGCTTCCTGAACCCATGTGTATGAAAAGGATTAAATCTGATCTAATAACTTCAGGAGGATTAGAATAACCTGAATTAAAGACATTAAATCATACGGAACCCTGTCACCATCAGCTACAACGACCTCCAGAACTTCCTAGCACAGCAAATTAAAAGTAAGGAACTTGTGTAAGAGTGCAACGTGGCTCATCTGGATCAGGTTCTGGGTACTAAATTCTCAGAAATACACAAATAAAGAGTTTTCAACATAATTTCTTAAATTCTGATTTAGTGGATGTGTTTGTTAAATTGGAAAGTATTTTTAATAACCACTTTCTCCCTGCTCTGTTCTCACCAAGATGTCTGGTATCCCTTGGAGTCTATCAGGGTGAAACCTGCCATCCTGCACTGACTGTTTTGGTACTGGAGAGGTGAACAGATAAATTTGTGACTTTGTGGGCAGGCGAGTGGAGGACAGAAACAGCTGGGGAACCAACTGAGAGGTTTGGAAATCTGGGAACCAGCTGAAAAGACATAAACCTCTGGAGATGTTGGATAAAACACAGAGATTTTGCATTGCAGAATGATGGAATTATTTTTCCCGCAAGAAAGAAATAATATCCCCAAACCAACAGGCAAAAAAACCCCCCAAAACCCCCACCAAACCCAAAATCAAAGACTCCTGATATTTCTCTAAAATAAAAGTGAGTAGATTTTTGACTGCATTGTTACAAGTTGATTTCTCTACCTAAAACCCAGCAAATTTGGTTTCGTTTGGCAGGTTTTTGGATATACATTTGGGTTAATAAAAGTGATGTTTTATTTTAAAAAGAGTATTTTAACTCACTTTTGTCATGTAATAGGGAATGTAATAAAGGTGACTCTCTTTGAGGAAGTCCTAATATGTCTTTATCCTGGGTTGCAGATTATATTTGACTTGAATGACTAACACAGTCCTGAATTTGAATTAAATAACTAAATATCTATTGAAGTACTTGAGGTGTTTTTATGCTCTAAGTTTTAATTAACATAAGACTACGGCACAAAGAATTTTTGTTTCCACAATAGTTGCCTCAGAAACATGACCCACCTCTAACCTTATATACTGCAGAATAAATATGAAAATGGTTAATGGCAGAGCAGTATTTTCCATTTACTAGTTCTGAGAAAATTGGAAGCATATGTTTAAACTGTGTGTCTTTTTCCCCCCCCCTTTTCATTTATCTGATAAAGTACAAATGAGAGAAGGTTCAGGTCTTATTAGCTCCTTCAGTAACTGAAGGATTCCTATTTATACCTGGCTGCTTTGGCTTTCATATTTCCCTGGCTGCCTAATTAGGTAGGAAAATGGGATCCCTGAGCTGGGGTGAGAGGGCACAGCTGAGGCTGGGCTGCACCCAGCAGAGATGCTCTGGGGGAGCATCTCTGTGCAAACTGGGGGAGATCTCCTGCTCCTGAGGGGCTGCAGGGTTTTGGGAAGGTTTTTGGGCTGTTGGTCACAAGTGCTGAAGGGATGGGCACAGTCTGTGAGGTCCTTGGGGGAAAACACCCTCCTTTTGCTCAGGATAGCACCAGTGCAGAGCGTGGCAGCTTCATCACCTCGTGCCTGCTGCTAATGAGACATCACCCCCTTCCCTCTTAGTCTTAATTAATATGAAGTCATTAATAACAGCGAAACACACCTGGGCTATGAGGAGCCTTGGGTGCGTGTTAGAGTTGTGTGGAAAAGGGGCTGGTTTTAATTAGTCCTCATTATCCTGAGGGAAGCTCAAGAAGGAGCAAAGCCACAAGGACAGATGTCAGGCACAGGCTGATGTTTTATTGGTTATTCTGCAGCTGTTTGTGCCATCAGAAGGGTCTCACTTGGGTATTGCACAAAGATCACCACACTCACGGCTGTGCAGACCCTCACTAGGAGATATCTGAAATACCAAACCCCAGTTTTGCATCCAGTGCTTTTTTACAGCTCCTGGGCCGTGATGCTGGAGCCTCTGGTGATTGTGCACCATTTCCATTCTACTAAAATTTTTTTGGGAATATAGACCTGAAAGCACCATCCTCCCACTTGATTTGTGCATGTCTGGGATAGCAGACCTGATGCAGAAGATAAAGTAGCAGAATGAGCTTAAAGCTTTGGAGGTTATATGTTTTGGAAAAAAAAAGCGCCCTTTAGAGAATAAAATTTATTTAGTTGTCACTGGAGGGAGTGGCACATTAGAAATGAGGAGTGCTGAGTTTTGGGCATAATTTTGCAACCAAGATCTTTGACTGACTATTTGTACTTATTTGTGTGAGGCAGGGTAGTGAATTGAATGCTCCATCCACCAGAAACAAGTGAAGGGCGTGATTTTGCAAACCCTGAGTAGTACTGTTGGCATTTTCTGTGGACGTGCAACATGGATCTGTTCTTTAGAGGTTTTTCTGGGTGTTTTTGCACTGCAGAGCACACTGACCCAGCACCTGCATGGGGCACACATGTGGGGGGGCACACCCATGCTCAAAGGCTGGTCTGTGTGGCTCTTCAAAGACCTGTGATGCTCTGTCTAGTTTTTTTTTTACTATTTTTTTTTTTTTTAAGCTCCCAAGCTCTAGATTTTACTTTTGAAATTTGACTGCCAGCACAGGTCAGGGAGTCGAGTCACAAATCCCTCATGCTGATGTCTCCCTTTCAGGTATCAAACACAAGCATGTTTGAGGAACAGAGCCCTCCAGGCTAGAAAAATAAACACTCAGATGAGACCCTTTTCCCACTGCTACCACAACCCTAACTCACAGACAAATGAAAACCCGATGAAGGATATATGACAGGACCCTCTCCACCCCCCCTCCACGACCTCAATCTATCACGGATGTAACTGGCCTGTGTCATGGCAAGCAACCCAGATAACTGTCAGTGCTGCCCATAAATCACCTCCATCCTGCACTCATGAGCTCCCCACAAATGTTGCCAAAACTCCTGCTCTTCAAGCAGCCACACGCCTCAGGGCTGCAAAATCTTGAGCGGGGTTTGCTGGTGCTGTGCTGGTTGGATCAAATGTACCCTCCTCACAGAGGGAGGGGTGGGAACAGGTTTTTTGTGGCTTCATTCTCGGGGCAAAAAGTCTCCTTTGTTCTGCTGCTGAGGCACCCAGCACCGCGGGGAGCATACAACAGATGCCTCTGGTTCCTGGGAGAACAGAAGGTTTTCTAAAAGAAACAGGGCTCCTGGTGGCTCTGCAGGAGTTGCCATGTGGGCAGGGGTTGGCAGGTAGAGCTGTGCTGCAGGAAGATTATCATATCCCATCCTGTCCTGCTCTACAGCTCCAGTGATGCCTTAGGATTTTGGCTTTTATGTTTTTCAGATCCTCTACTGCATTAGTGGATAACTCTGAACTCCATATAGAGTGTTAGCGGCAGTCTTCACATTTTGGTCAGACAAAATTCCTCTGGGCCTGAAACTCAAGGACACCCTACAGCCTCAGGCCCTGAAAGTATAAATATAAGTGAGCTGGGGGGGGAGCAAACGGGGGGTAAATGACTTCATTAGCTGAAGCTGGAATTGGAGGATTAATCCCTGATATGTAAATGGACCAAACTTATAAATGAGTGGAACACTTGTGACAATTGTCCATTTTGGGTGTAGCCCCTCTCAGAGCCTTCTGACTGCCCAAGATGTACCTTTTGAAGGCCTTTAATAAATACCCACTTTTATTTTCGTAACCTTGTCTAGCCTCTGTTCTAGGTAGCCACTCCAAGGCATCAGGAGCCTGGCTGAGCACTTTTAATTATCACACTCCTTTTTTGCCTCTTTCATCCCACCCATCATGAAACGCAGGCAGTTTTTTCAAAAAAAAAAAAAAAAAAGCAGAAACTTTCTTTTCCACATTTTATCTACTGATTCTCCATGCTGACATAATAGTCCCAATAATAACATGGTCATAATTCTCTTTTACATCCATTTCTGCAGTGTAAATGTGATTCCTGTTGGTCCAACACAGTAAGTTTCAACAGACCTAGCCCAGAGAATATTCCACACAGGAATAATATCAGTATTCCCCACAGATGGCCCCATGGCCAGTCCTTGCATTACACCACAGAGCCCTGAGCCCTTTGTACAGCACAGAACAGGGAGCAAGGTGTTCCTACCTTTGTCCATTCCTAACAGGACTTTGCTGTTGCATTGCATCATTCTAATTTTTTTTTTAAGTGATCAACACAGCAATTGCTTCTGTGCTGAAAATAGAGATGCTTGTGACTGTTGGATATTTCAGTTCAATTTTTTTTCCCTTTTTCTTTTCCACTTTAATGGCATTATGATCAAGGAACAGAGCACCTCTCTTGATATCCTCGTCCTACATGCTGGCTGTCATTTCTGTCACTTTGCTTCCTCCAGGATGACAGATACATTGCTCTGAGCAAGCAGGGGCTTCTTATCAATCAGTCAAATGTAGTTCTGCTTACACTGAATGAGCTATACATTTACTGGCACACACCAGAATAAAAAGACAAGGGAAAATAAAACCTGTGTTTGTTTTTTTTTTAACAAGCCTTTCCAGATGTGATAAGGAAACATCAGTCTTCTGCAAGAAACAGGAACTGAACATCCAATTTTAAAATCTGCTTTGAAATATGGTAGTAAGAATTTTGTTGTGGGTAGGAAGATGTAGGAATAGAAATAGGAGGAGCTATAGTATTTGTTAAATCAACTGGTAGAATACTAAAAGAAACAAGCTTCAGGGCATGGGGAAAAAAAGAAAAAAATGAGTTTTTTCAGGGTCTGAAATGCAAGTATGAAATACCAGACTAGGGAGTAACCAAATGCTCTGCTCTTTCTTTGATTGTAGTAATCAATTTCTGATTTGTGAGCAAAGAAGGCAGCAACATCTGAGAAGTGAGCTAGTGGAAATACTGGTCAACTATTCCTTGGGTGAAGTCATTATCCCAAGAACTCAGCAAAGAGCAATATATCTAACATACTTAGGGAAAACTGTTAAGTAAGAGAAGAGTCACCGAGTATGGTCTGCTTAAAAGGGAAGAAAAAGCTCTTTTTGCATCCTATCCTGAAACAAAGTCATAGCACAGAGTCTGAAAACACCATTACAAAATTATCAATCTGTGCTAAAAGAATTGGGCATAATTTTGTTAATTTTATTTTGCCTTCTCTTTTCCCTATGACATAAGGTTAATCATAACAACCCTTCAACTATCTTCTCCTAAAAATCCTGGAAGACCCAGGCATGGATGAAGGCTCTTAACTAGAGCCCCTGATTGTCCTCAAGGTCTCCTCAAGTGCTTTTAACATCAAAAAATGCCTGTACAGTGTGCAGGTCAAGGCACATATTTACAAAATTGGCTTGAAACTCGCATTATTTTGCCAAAAATACCTTGCTGCTACCTTTATAGATAACTCCACCTTGTCATTTCTGTGTTTTGAGTCTCTCACAGTGTTTTTGGGTGGAGTCAGGCAAGGGATGGAGGGATCCACATCACCCCCTCCTCTCCTCCTGATGGATCCACATCACCTCCTCCTCTCCCAGCCACGAGTGGAGCTGTGCCAGTGGGAAAATACTGCCCCTAAATCCCATGGCAGAAAAGTCCTTTGTGAGGGTCAGAGGAGGGACTTTCCCCCACCCCCTCCCTTGTCCTGCTACAGCTGGATAAACAGGGTTAATTTCAATGTCTCTCGTTACTCAGATCCTATTCCATATGTCCTAATTAACCCTGTCTAATTCTGGCTAAAGGTTTCTGTTAACACCTTCTTTTCAGTGATCCTGGCGTGCTGAATAAACAGCCCCGTGCACAAAGCCCCATTAACATGCAAATTCCCGAGTTGCACTTTGTGCTGGGACTCATTAGTATGGAGAGATGCATTTCCCACTGGGAGGTCCCTGGGACATGGAATTAGTGCAATTATGCAGTTTGGGTGACAGCTCAATATCACGCGGGTGGGTGAGCACTGCAACATTTTCTTGGTGTCTGAAAATGAATTTTCTTTGAGGAAAACGAAAATGAAAAAATGAAATTAAAAAAATTAATTTTCTTTCAGGAAAATGAAAATATGAAATGGAAAAAAAAATAAAATGAATTTTCTTTGAGGATGCATGGCACCCATTTGCTCAGCTTTTCTGCTACATGTGCCAAGAAATCCCCACAAATTTGAAATCAGTTTACAGGGAAGGTTTGTGTCAGGTAATTTTTGAATGTGTAAGAAGAGTTTTCCAGGGTCAAATTGAAGAACTGTACTTTCAGAATAATTTTTAACTAGTCAGCAAGTGTAGATATGTGCATGTCCAGTAAAATAAATTTGCCTTGGATTTTGCTGCTGCTCTTCCAATCAATCAAAGAGAATTCTAGTGATACATCTTCAATATTAAAAACACACCCAAAATGCAAACAACAGAAATATCCCCCACAGGTAATTATAATTTATCATGTAATTGTAGATTTTAAGATCTGAGTGGTTTAGAATTCATACACACAAAGTGAAGATAAATTGATTAATCTAACAATTTTATTACTTGTACTCCTTTCCTCCTCATTATAAATTACTCTCTCTCTGTGGTGAATGTAGAACATCATTACTGGTTATCTTTAATTTTAATTTACAAAGCAAGATATTTTCATTATCTTATTAATTTTATTGTATAATAAAGATATCATATTTGGCCTGGAATGTTATAATGGGCTCAGCTGGGTTCATAAGTAAGTGTCTAACCATGGGTGTTTACATGATTAATGTAGGGATGTAAAATTAGCTGTGTGACCAGTTAAAAATGTTCTAAGACCGGCTGTGATCCTGAGGAGAATGAGAGTCTCCCTAAGAGTGGTTTTGCTGCTTTTTATATAATTTGAGATAATTACGTTATTTGCAGGAAGTTGTATGCATTTTGGACCTGTGGTATGTTTTGTGCTGCACTACTGCCCAGTGACAATCAATTTCACACCTTTATTATTATACTGTGTAGAATAAAGCATTGTAGCCTTTAATTAATTGCTGCCAGGCCATCCAACAGTCTATGGTTTTATAATGATTTTGAGAAAACACAAGGCAATGGCTCTTTCAGTCAATGCACTCCTGAAATACATCTATCAGTTATCTTCCCTGAGTACCCTCTCTGAAATAAATGTGCCAGATATTGCCAGTTTCTCTTCTTGTGGAGCCTTTGCCATGTTTTTATGCCATCCTTTTGAGACCCTTCTGTTAAGTTTTTTGTAGTAGTGTTGCAGATGAGTTCTCCACTAATCTACTGACTCCATAATCCCTTTTGCATGATTTTATGTGCATGTGCTTTATGTATCCTTAAAACCCCACATCTGTCCCTGCACATTTCAAAAGATATTTGCACAGATGTCTCCATGGTGTCACCAGATTTTTTTCCATTATTTGTTTTCCTGATGTATAAGACATTATTTCTTACAGTACCTACAGGTTGTTATCTCTTTCACCCAGCCATGTTGGTGTATAACTGTAGCTTTTTCAAATTGCCTGTGTTCTCTCATCTCAGCAAATTGGAATAATTTTGCCTCTATTCCTAACTGTTTTTTTTTCTCTTCTAATGGCTCTTTCTACCATACTTGAATTCTTTCTTTAGAGATGTTCTTGAAAAGCTCTCTACTGCTAAGTACAGTGCCTTTGCAGAATAGCATCTATTTCTGTCCTAACTATTCCTTCTCCTTGTCTGACATTTCCTGTGAAAATAATCTATTGAAACATTGAATATGTATACTACATGGAAAAATTTAGGGTAATAGGTTTTTCTCAAGGTATTAATTTCTTTGTTTTATGCCAATATTGGGGGTCTATCACAGAGCCGTGGTTTGTGCAACACCACAAACATTTCCCAGGGGACAAGAGGACAGGCTGCTCTACAGATGAAATATTGAATATTAAATATATTAAATAAAATATTAACTTTCTGCATAGTGTCAAGAGAGGTATAATTTTACCTGCCTTCTTTAGACTGACAACTGTTCCTGTTTCTGGTAGACCTAATTTTCAGCTGGGTAATGACTGAGCTGGCTGGGGAACGAAGCAAGGGAAGACTGCAGGAGTTTCCCAGTTAATTACTTAGAGTATTAAAAAAAAAGCAAAACTGTGGAATGTTCCAGACTGAATTGCATTGGAGCAACTGGGAAACACACGTCTTGTGTTTGCTGTGGAATTTTATTTTGGGGGAGATCTTGAGGCATCAGCAGTGCCAGCACCTTGCTACCTTGCACTGTGAACAGTTTACTCAAGTGAGAAGTTTGCCAGGATTGCCAGAACAATTTCAACTTTCAAGTCTCTGTTTCCACCCTCTCCAGAGAGCTCCAGCTGCCTCAGGGTCCAACTGCATTTATTTCACCTTGTGCTGTGTGTCAGAATTCCCCCAGCTCCAGTCGTGCCTCGCTGGGTTTTGACTGGAGTTGCCCCTCAAATGGCAGCACTGGAATTTCTCCTGATTTATTGGAGGGTCTGGGTGCAGAACCCCTCAAGAGTGTCCCTGCTCCAACCCAGGGCATTGTCAGATAAAAGGGAGATGGAGCTGTGCCTCGGGGCAGAGACAGAAAATGGGTGGGAAATCTGAATAAGCTGTTAAATAAAAAGCTTTCAATTTCATTTTCGACAGCTTCAGAATGGACAAATGTGAATTAAAGCCTAAATCACATTGTAGATAATTTAGATAATCTCAATTATCTACAACATAATAATTCTACAAATAATAATAACATAATAATCTAAATGTACGATTTATCTAATAATCAACAATTATCAACCTGCTTCCAGGTAAGTAATTAAAAAAGATAACACTGTCCCCCACAACCCCTTCCTCTATGATAAGAATAGTAGCATAAAACAAAAAAAAACCAACATAGTTCCAATGTAGACAAAAAGGCACTAGTTTTGCAAAATCCCTCTTCTTTTTCTTAAGGGGAAACTTTCCTAATTTTCCAAGTTTGTGTGCTGGTAGCAATATACTGTGCAGGAGTATTTTTCCACTGTACACAATTTTACAATACCTCCTACTTGCTAAGAGATTAAAAATTCAGTATTTTTTGTTCCTTAAAAATTGAGAGCTGGCTTGAGATTAAAATACTTCCACCATTTTTTTCCCTTGAAAAAATGAAAATTTTCTTCGAAATTTTAATGAAATCAAAAGCAAAATCATAATTGTTTTTGTATCTCAGAAGAACAAAGATTTTATCACTACTTTAAAATTTTTTGGTTTTTAAAATCCTATAATGGTTGCTGGGAATATCTTCATTAACAAATCTGCAATATAGGAATCTGAAGTTTTATCAATTCGCATTATTCCAGTACTTTACAACACAAAATAATTAGTATCTCTAGGAAATTCTTATAGGGAATTGACTTATCAGAGGAAGCTCTAAAAGAAAAAAAAGGAAAACTGTCCACACTTTATTTGGAGGAAACTCTTCCGTGGTCATACCATTTTCTTTAAAGGAATCCCTCGCAACTGCAATTCTTTGATGAGGTGGTGCTCTGATATTGGGATAAATTTAGTATGGAGACAGGCCATTATGGAGTCAAAGTCAAATATATCTTCAAAAATAAAATGAATACAACGTTCAGAAATAAAAACATCTGTTTTCTTCTGCCCATGTTGCTCAGCATATCAAGATGTTCATATTTAGGGAGCTAAGTTTTGGTGTTTGCAAATTGTTTTGAACTCCTCCTTGGGGTTCTCTCCTGAGCTCCTAGCACATGTAGAAACAACTGCAGAAAGAAAAGTCTGCCAAAATCCTCATTTTGGATGGGGGGAGGACCTCCTCATACCTCTCCAAGTCACAGCAACAGCTCATTTCTAGCACTTAACATCACAGTAAGTGCACATTACATGTGTACTCTGCATGAACTGCATTTTGAAGTAAATGGAGTTACAAGCCCTGTTCTTTAAATTCATCTGACTCCCAGCAGAGCATATGTAATGTCTCATAACAGACTGCAGACAGGATAATATTTCTGCTGTTTGGATTACCAACAAATCTAATTCATGAGTTTTAGTCCATTTTTAAAAGAGTGCTTGGCCAAGTGGTTTTGTTTTCTTGTTAAATATTATGCACACGGTTCCTTGAAAAGTTACCAAGGTCATGTTAATAAAATCTTACCTTTTAGCAGATTTATTTCAATTGTATGATATGGGGGGAAATGAGGTTTTCAAGCAGTTTGAAAAGAAAAAAAAAAACCCAACAAAACAACAAACTTACAACAAACCTGTTAGCATAAGGACCATTATGAGACATTTTAAATTAATCCAGTTTAAGACAGTTTGATTTCTGCACTGTAGCAGCACCCAAAGCTGCTGCCCCATGGCAATTTGGGGATGCTGTAACTCAGTTTCAGAGGAGTCCCCAGGTGTGCAATCAGTCAACGCCAGAATCTGCACCAGGATCTAATTTTGGGCTGAATCTGGGTTTTCCTGATGCCTGCACTTGTTCACAGTTATGGATTTGGAGCAGCACAACCAAACTATGCATTTCTGTGATTCAGCATGTGTTGAAATGAGCTACATCATCCATGTAAGGATTTGAAGGGGTCAGCTGAGCAATCCTATAACTCTGAGTGCGTACTGAAATGTCACTATAAATCTGGGTCGTGAGATGGGACTGCAACCAAGGCTGGATTTTGCTGTGAAGAACTGCAACAATGGTTGTGTTTCACCTCTACAGATGGGCTGAAGAGCTGAAAAGACAATTTTATTTTTTTTGTAGGGGGAATATAAGGCTGGATAAATTTGGCCTGGATATATTTGAATTTTTCAAGTGAAAAAAACCAAACAAAAAACCAACCAACCAAAAAAAAACCCCAAAAACCAAATAAACAAACAAACAAAACTCACAAAAAAACCCCACACCAAACCAAAACTAAAAAAAAACCCCAAAACCCCACAAAAAACCAAAAACAAAACAAAAAACCCCAACAAAATCAAACAAAAACCCCAAGCAAATAAACAAACAAAAAATATGAAAATGTGTTTTAGCTTAAATAGCAGTTTAATTAATATTTAATTTAACCCATTCTCACCCCCAAAAAAGCAAGCGAACAAAAAAGCATTTAAAAGTGAAACATTCACATGTGCTGTTAGGAAAAAAGAAAATATTTAAAAAATTGAAATGAAGAGGTGAATTTTTCTTTCTTTTACTTGGTTAAAAGCTTTTGTAGGCAGTTGACCATGGTCTTTATTATGATTTTGCATTATAGATTAGGAATTTTAATGTAAGTTTCTGCCCACAACTGCAAAAATAATGGTCCAGGGACCCTGTTTTCCATAGACATGAGGGCAGAGAGGGATGCCAGTCCAGAGGGAACTCTTTCTAGCACAGAAATTATGGAAACATTACTTGTTTGAGCAAAGTAAGACAGCTAGAAATAAGTGATTTTATAGCCCTAATGCATCCATTTATTGGAGACAGAGAGAAAGGCCTTGAATCTTTGAGCTGTGGTGATGTTTAGATGCTGAGTATATTTTAAATAATTTTGAATCCTAGTGAATATTGAAATATTTACTGAAATTTTTGGTGTTTGCAGGGTTTTCATTTACAGTGTGATATCCAATTCTTTACCTTCAGCCTTGGCACAATGGCTGGAGGCTATTGATATAAGACCACTATTGCTGCAGATATCAAATCTCTGGTAACTCACCTCACTCGGGACTTTTGCCCTTTAAAAGTCTTATTAAAACCATTTGAATGACAATTCCACCCCACAAAATGCAGTAGCGCAGCTCAAGCTTCACACTGTGCTTTGAAACTTTATCCCTTCCTGGGGAAGCTGTTACACTAAAGAAACATATTTTTCAACCTTAATCATCTTGCGATTCCATAAAATCCGCCTCAAGGTCTTATTTTGTATACAGCTGAGGGGGTGAGGAAACAGAGGATGCAGCAAGATTTTATCCTTAATTTGTTTCTTGAATGTCTGAAAAAATAAATTTATTGTTTTGATCGTATTAGAGAGTAACAAAGAGTTACAAGCTGGTGCTTTATTGTGCTTTTTGGGTTCTTACTCAGCGTTGCGGCCTGTACACTTTCTCACCGACTTTCATCCAGGGATCTGCCTAGGGACAATTAAGCAAGCACTCATTTTGAGCATGCATTATGAGGCAATTAAATGAGAGCTGCACTCCTCAGAGGGGAGATGGAGCGAGATCTGGGGCATTAATTACCGAGATGTCATGAGAAGCTGTGGGGAATTAACTCATCTGTTTCCAGGCCTGGACGCCCAGCCAAGGCCGCAAACCCTCTGCAACGTGATCCCGTGGCTCGGGGGGGAAAAAGGCAGGCCGAGAAAGGAATAGAAACTCCTCTCAAACCTCCTGGAGCTCCTCAGGAACACATGAAGTGGCTGCTGTGTTCCCTTCAGAAAGAAAATGAGGGAAACGCTGATGGCACCCATCGGTTTTAATTTTCATGTAGGCCGTGGTGAGGAAAGGCGGGGAGAACTGGGAATGTCCAGCCTGGGGAGGAGAAGGCTGTGGGGAAACCTCAGGAAAAAGGGCTAAAAGGGGCTCCGGGAGAGCTGGAGAGGGACTGGGTTTGAAATAGGGCTCTCCTTGAGCCAGGTCTCATAAGCTCTTGGAGATCTATTTCACACTGAAGATAGCTCGGCTGCCTTAGAAGGCATAAAAAAGGCTTCTGTGGTAGTGTTGGAAACAAAAACGTTTTACTAAAAGGCAAAATAACAAAACTCTATACAGAGAAAAGCCAAACGAGGTGCAAGAGGTTCTTGCTCCTGGTACAACACCTCACGAAAGTGATTAATTTCTTTGTTCTCTTCTTTTTCTAGTAAATTGCTTAGTCAAGACTTTATACCTTCTGTCCAACTGGCTATCCTCAAGTTTGAGGTGAAGTCCTCCAGGTGCTATGGGGTGTCTTTTTTGCTAATTGAGGAAATAAACTTCTGGGCTTTTTTCCTTTTTAAGGAGACAAAGGATAGTTTTGTCGCTCTGTCAACAGGGGGCACATTCCTACAGGGGGGCTGCAGGGACAGCAGCCAGGGAATGGCTGCCAGTGCCAGAGGGCAGGGCTGGCTGGGATCTTGGCAATGAGGAATTGTTCCCTGGCAGGGTGGGCAGGCCCTGGCACAGGGTGCCCAGAGCAGCTGGGGCTGCCCCTGCATCCCTGGCAGTGCCCAAGGCCAGGCTGGACACTGGCACAGTGGGAGGTGTCCCTGCCATGGCTGGGGTGGAATGAGACAGAGTTTAATGTCCCTCCCAGCTCAAACCATTTTGTGACTCTGAATCTGTGATTCTATGCTCTAGCAAGCTGTTTAACCTAAGGAGATCCAAAATCTGCAGTTTAACAAGTTCTTGGTGCGTCAGGCTGCTTGCTTGTACCTTACACACATGTTCTTGTGGTTAATAATATTAGAAAAGTACAATTAAAAAAAGCTTTCCAAATTAATCAAAGGGTGAGTTTTAAGTAGCAAAACCTTGAAGCATCCAACTGCTGCAAAGCGCCCTGTAAGGCACACTTTAAAGGATTTAGCCTGAGATCTCCATGACTGTGAGGGCCAAACCGCTGAGGAGGTGGCTGTAAAACTGGTGATTTATTTCATGCTTTTCAAGACAGTCACGTTTGGTCTATTTTTTTTTTTCCTGAGTATTTCGGGTCTGACTTATAACTTTAACAACTCCTTCCTGCTGTCTGTGTGATGAGATGTCAGGCATGATGGCTGCAAGAAGGCATTCATGTCTGATGAAGAGGAGGAGAAGGATGCAGAGGATGCTGCTGCTGCTGGAGTACCAGGCCATGATCAGCAGCAGCAATATTTTGAGTGGAGGTGAGAATTGTGAGTCACAGTGACACAGCTGATGCCACGGCCACAGGAAAAGCTGTCATAGGTGTCTGGGCAGCAGCAAAGGCCACGTTAGCTCGGGCACAGCATTCCTAAAATGCTTCTGCAGGGTTTTGAGGCTCAGCTGCCTCATGCCTTGGAAAGTCAGTGCTTGCCTGACACCACCACTGTGTGTAGACATACAGGGATAATACAGTCCTAAATAAATTGTATGCAGGAATGATTTAATATTCAGATATTCTCAATCTGGAGGTGGCAGGTGAAGGGCAGGACCTGCAGAGTGTGGACTGACAGCAGTGCTCAGGTTATGAGCTTTTGATGGGAATGTGGGGGAACCACCCATGATGATGCTGGAAATGAAGGAAGAGGTGGGGAGGACAAGATCAGAGCTTGTGTCTGAGAAGTTTAAGGTGGCAGATAGACCTGCAGCAGTGGGTACTCTCCGGGTGGTGAGTGTGTTATGAAGTGGGTGTAGCCTTGTCAAGGATGGACTTGTGAACTTCCTCTGAACAGACATCATGGAGCTGTTCTCAGAGCAGTGTGGGAAACCAGAATGGTGGCACCCAAGAACCCTGCTGTATTTCCTTTTATTATATAAATTATTTGGACACGATTTGATTACTTTGCCCGTGCATTGGGTGTGTCCAGAAATTCAGCCTCCCACAGTGCCCCGTGGTCTCACCAAACCATTGTTAGCAGAGAAATACCACTGTGAGAGTTTTGAAGAAATTTTGAATGAGTTAGAGATGGGATTTCTGAGTTGTTTTAGATGGTGCAATTTATTTCTTTTAATCTCCGACATAGGCAGGAAGTGTGAGTTCGGCTCACATCTTCACTGCATGGCTCAGAAGGTCACAAGACCTTTACTTACCAGACCTTTGAAGGATTTATTGACTAATAAAACACTGCCAACAAGGATATTTATGCTTTTGGCCCAATCCTTAAATAATTTGTTCCATTTTGTAAATATGGGCTCGTGCTACAGTGTAAGCGTTCTTAGCCAATCGTGTTATGGCACACAAACTTACTACACTTTAAAACTCTAAACTTTCCTTTGTTTAACATGTCCCTGCTTTAAATTATAAATCCATATTCTCACTTCTAGCATCTGAGTTTGGAAGCCTTTTCCAAGGTCTCAGATCAAATCCTGTGTTTAATCCTAAGCTTTGGCTTACAGGCAAAAATCAGAGAGTTCCTTGCATTTGGGATTCCAGCATATCACAAGAATCAGAGAATTCCAGACTGGTTTGGGCTGGGAGGGACCTTAAGGTCTATCTCATTCCAAACCCTGCTATGGGCAGGGACACCTTCCACCATCCCAGCGTGCTCCAAACCTCATCCAGCCTGGCCTTGGACACTGCCAGGGATCCAGGGGCAGCCACAGCTTCTCTGGGCACCCTATGCCAGGGCCTCACCAGCCTCTGAGTAAAGAACTTCATCCTAACATCCAGCCTAAATCTCTTCTCTTTTAGTTTAACTCCCTTTCTCCATGTCCTTTCACCATCTGTTCACAGGAAGAAAACTGATTGTGACTCAAAACCAAGGTTCAGCCCGAACCTGTGGACACCTGACACTGGCAGCAGAGCTGAGCAGCACAGGGAAGAATTTAAATGTCCTGTATTTCAGTGCGTGGAAGCTGACTTCTGCAAAAAAGCAGCAAAACATCACCAAAATGGACAAATTGAGCTGCTCCTTCCAGGCAGCAAAAGAGCTCTGTGCACAGGTGAGTGGAACTCAACACCCAAAATTTGTCAGGAATATTCTTTTTTTTCTGCACAACCCGTTCAGATCTGGTTGTCAGAAGCATTAGCTATTGGGTAGATACTTACAGCTGAGTCTTTACATTTTTGGGGACAAAAAAAAAAAGAAAAAGGAAAGGAACAATAAAATCTTGCAAACTCATAGCTCAGCTCCCTCTTCTATTAGGTTTGGAGCAAAAAGCAAGGAATCTTGAAAGCCCACAAATTATTTAGCAATTCAGTGGTTTTATCTCTGCATGAGACCAGGCTAGGATAGAGAATGCCTTGGAAACACAGATTAAAACAGCTCCTTAAATAGTGGCTCACAACACCCTCCCTGAAGTTTCTCATGGCAGTTTAATTAAATTAAGAGACTGAGTCTGACTAACACCTCTGAAACTCAGGGACTGAAATACCTGGAACTCCACTCCACTTATGCAATGTGCCTCAGTACAAATACTGAGCAATGTTTTAGTATGGGTCCCATCTCTGCATGCCAGACTGCTTGAAAATGTGTCTTCTATTATTATTATATCTGAGTTCTCCATCTAGGAAAGCCAGTGGGAAACAAAATATATTTGTTTAAAGCAGTCCAAAAAGCCCTGCCTGTGAACAAGCTGTCTTCAGACCAAGCCTGGAGCTAGCCTGCAGTCTGACAAGCCTTTGAATTAATTGCACCCTCTCTTTGCTAGCAAATGAGAGGCTTTCAAACGTCCTTTTAAGCTTGCTGAGTGATTTTCTGAAGTTTTCATAGTGTGCTGCTGCAGAATATTGTGATTTTCATTATGTAATTAGCGATTGTTCAGGTTTGTGATAATTGGCATCAGCCAGGGTGTGCTGCACCCAGTTTGCTGACCCAAAGAATTTATCTGTGGTGATCTCTGCTGTGGGCTGAGGGCAACCCAGGGCAGGTTCCTTGATCCCTGTGGCATTTTCAGGGACATCTCTGGGCATGAGAAGGGTTGTGAGAGAAAACTTTTTATCCCTGAGCACTTATCACATGCATTGGTTCATCTGTCCTTGTAGTTTCCAGTCAATCTTTTCACCTTGGTATCAAGGTGCCAGAGGAAAGAGCCTCAAGTTCCAGCAGGGGAGGTTTAAATTGGATGTTTTTTGTCACTGAAAGGGCTGAAAAGCATTGGAATGCAGTGGTGGAGTCACCAGCCCTGGAAGTGTTCAAAAGGCTTGTGGATTTGATGCCTGGGGATGTGGGTTGTGGTGGGCTTGACAGCACTGGGGAAACAGATGGACTCAATGGTCTCAGGGGACTTTTCCACCCTTAATAAATCTGTGATTCCCATATGACAGTGCTGGCATGGCAGGGGAGGTCACAGGGCTGAGCTGCAGTGGCTGGGAGCTGGAAATGAAGAGAAGCAGACACTTCCAGAGGGGATTTTTCACACCCGTCCTGGCTGAGGACAGGACACATCAGTCATCAGGAGGGCAATTCTCTGCCCTCTGACCACAGAGGAAGAGGAGGCTGCTGATTTAGGCAGGACTGTGGGTTTCCAGTGAATGGAATTGGGTGGGATGAGGCTTGCCCTCAGGAAATACATGACATTTGCTATGGCAAATAGGCTGAAAGCAGTGTCACTGTCCTGGAAGCCAGGAAGCCACAAGATTTCTGTTCACACTTAATAATGCCTAAAGCAGCCATTGTTTTGGGATGCAATTCCTCTTGCCACTCATACTGTCCCCGCACAGCATCCACACGAGTCTCTGCATCTGGTTCTCAGCATCGAAAGGTGTTTTCAGGCTTTGCCCAAATTCAGCAGGCTTTTATTTTTTTGTTTTTCCTAAATTCAACAGCCATCCTCCTCCCCCTGGAGTCACCACGAGCACAGTTAGATGGACCTCAGGTACCAAATGCACCAAACTGGAGACTGCAGCCAATAATTCACTTTGTCGTGACTTGTGAAAGCCTCAGGTGTGTATCTGCATGGAAATCCACAGCCACTTTTCTTTGCCCAACTCCACCTACTTTGATTTTCCTGATTTTCCTCAATTAGAGAACCCTTAATTGGTCAACACCTCAAGGAGAGGGGTTCTCCCTCACCAGGATAATGTGATGTTTTCTCATATTTTTATGATGTGCCGGATTTTCTGAGTGCAAAATATCCAACGCCTCCTGCCAGATGCATTAAAGATGGTTTAAAACTAAACTGTCTTGTTCTGAGCATTGATTGCTCTGTGGTCACTGATCTAAAAGGGAGAGAAATAATTCATTCAGTGATTATCTTGATGTAAGAAAGAGTTTCTTGGTGTTGTCCCATAAATAATCCCTTAAAACAGTACATAAAAAGTGGAGATGTGAGAGAAAATGCAAGGCTCGCAAATTCATACTCCTGGGTGGAAAACAGCTGTGGAAATGTCTATGAGAACCAACTCTGCCACCAGACATCCCCATGAACTGGCACTGGAAGCCAGTGGCACAGGCTCAGCCTTGACTAATCTTGTTTAAAGGATCTGGCTTGCAAAGGAGAAAATAAAAGGGATTCTAATAAAAGCATCCAAGGATTTCAAAACCCAGCACAAAATTGCTGATGCAAGGGAAAATGTGAAATAATTCCAGTGTGGGTCTGTAAAGTCACACACTCAAAGGACCTGAGCAACTGCAAATGCAGTTCACACATCCAATGTGAGGAATAATTAACAATATTAAATGAAAAATGGAAGCTGAGCCCACATTAAAAAAAGGGGGAACCAGCATGAAATGCCTTACTGCTTCCCATAAAACCTCTTTCATGGGCAGCCAAAATATGTCCCTTCACAATACTTTTTTGACACAAAAGGTAGTATTTGGTGCTCTGAATGGCCATTCAGCTGCACAGGGGGTGAATGGAAGAGACAAACACACAAATTTGGAATCACAACATCTATTTTTCACTTCCATAGCTTTTACAAGATGTTTTTAGTATTTGTCTTACTGAAAATAGCAGGATTTTTTCTTTATAAATGAGTGAAAAGCTCCTTATTTGAGCCACATAGCCTAAAAAATCAGGAGCCAGCAATCAAATCCAATGTGAATACACTAATTCAGAATTCTTAACATAAATGATAAAATTTTATGTAAAAAACATTTGAACATCTCCTTTTTCTAATTGAGATCTACCCTTCTGCCTCTAGACATTTATGTTTATGATGAATAACAAGTTTTGGCTGTATTTAATAGACTTTATTAATATTGTCATACTGGCATGCATTTCTGTTCCACTAAAGATGCCAGGACATAGGAAAGCCTTTCTAAGAACACAGAGTTTTATCCAAACACAACTGATTTCAAAATTAATTGCTTTGCTTCATGAAAAAAAAATAAAGAAAAAAGAAAAAAAAGTTTGGAGCTAGCATCTTGTTTAATTTTGTGGGTTGGAAGACATTAGTATTAATTTTGTACTGATATCTATTTTTTGTTTATATCTGGTCATAGCAAAATGCACATCAAAGGGATAGTCTCATTGCATTTTAATTATGGAATTATAAAATATTTTAAAATGCTTTATATTGCAATACTTAATTTATTATTTGGTTTATAATTTAAAACCATTTTATTGTTTTCATTTGTGCAATGGCAGTGGCCAGAAGCAAGAACACTTCTGAGCTGAGTGCTCTCCAACCCAAGAATGAAAAGATGATTCTCTCCCTCCAAAATCTCACATTAAGGAAAAAATAAGCCTGTATGATTTGGCAGGAGTCCCTGTAATCACAGCATTTCTGCAACTGAGCTTATATCAAGTGACTTTTATGCCAGTTCCTGAGGAGAAGAGAGTGCCTGTGAGAAATCAGCAATTTACCTGACACCTGTGAGACTTAAGAACATTCCTTATTCTTTTAGAAAGCTCAGAACAAGTCATTTTGAATTTTGATGCTTAAAATAATTCTAGGGTTAACTGAAGCTCCTGCATCAATTAAAAAAAAAATTACTTTGTGAGATGAATTGGGGTTCTTTTCAACGTTAAGAAACCCCCTGATTTCCGAACTGTTGTTGTGGTGAATTTTACTCAGTTCCAAGTGAGGAGGACATCAAGTCACTGCCTGCATGGACAACTCACTTGTGCATGTGCACACACACACAGAGACAATTCCCTCTCAGTTTTGGTCTCATATTTTGACTTAAAGGAGAATGCTACCCAATAAACAAACAAACAAACAAACAAACAAATAATCTCCAGTGTTTTCTGTTCTCTCTGTCCAGAGGCTCCCCTGAAGAGCAAGTCTGACCAGGAATGACAAAACCCCTGCAGATGGAAAAAGGCAGAGCACCTATTTCTCAGCTCCAAAGAAATGGTAACAATATGCCACTAATAGACCATTTTGAGCCCATAAACCCCTCCCTGTGGCTCAAAACACTGACATTTCCAACAGCTATGTGGAAAACCAGCTTTAGCCATGTCAGTGGTTACCCAGTGGAGGTTTGAACTGGGCTGCCCACTGTGCCAGGGGATGTAAAACTCTGCCCCTTGGGACAATCAGGAGCAGCCTGATTGTGAGGTCTGGAGTGCTTCCCCCAGCCCACAAAAAGGCTGAACAACACTGGAAACTCATGGAGCAGCAAGTCAATCCCCCCTTTTCTCTTTTTTTTTCTTTTTTCTTTTTTTTTTTTTTTTTTTTGCAAGAGTCTACCATGTTTCAAGTAGTTCTCCCCTTTGGCGCCAATAACATTCCAGGAAAGCAGATGGGAGACGTGTACCACCTTTCTGCTGAAAGAATAAGTGATATATTCCTTTGGGTGGGAATCAGGCTGCACTGTGCAGTTCTCTCTTCTTAGCTGGACAGGCTAAAACAAAGTTAATCAATCAGCACTGCTCTCAAGTAGAAAAATGCAGTTAAGTTATCAGTTTTATGGCAGAGCTTACATGAGCCTGTGTATAACTGCATGTAAAATTGTGTGTGTGGATTTTTTGGGTTTTTTTGTGGTGTTGTTTTTTTTTTTTCCTTTTTGGTGTGTGTGTGTGTGTTTTGGTTTTCTTTTTTGTTTGGTTTTTTTTTTTGCTTTTTTGGGTTTTTTTGCTTTGTTTTTTGCTTTTTTATTTTGTTTTTTTTTTGTTTTGGGGATTTTTTGCTTTTTTTTGTTTTGTTGATTTTTGTTTTGTTTTGGTTTTTTTGGGGTTTTTTGGGGTTTTTTTTGTGCAATACAGGTTCTGGATCCTTGAGGTTGAGCCCTGTTGGGGTAAGCAGAAAAAAAAAAAAAAAAGGTTTACTGAGTTGGTAATGCTTCAAAGCTTTAAAACTGTCTCTCCTCACCCAGAAACAGCTTGGCTGAGGTGAGACCTTGTGGGCCTGCTGGAAATCTCCTTTGTTTTTTCTGGGATGTAAGGGAGCTCATGGGAAAAGCTGTGCCTGAAGATGTGATCTGAAACCACCAGCATATTTCAATGGAAAAAGCCATTATTTGTGCTCATATGTGTGTGTAGGTGAGTGCTCTTTTAGAATGGTTCTAGGGATCAAAACTGGGGAATTAGATTTGCACGTGCTCAACCAAAAAAGCTGCAAACCAAGCTTATCTCTTGTCCTTCAGCAACCTTTATCTGACTTCTGTTATGAAGCTGATGTTCCCTCAGGCAAGGAAGAGAAATCTACACTGTTCTCAAATGTGATTACAAATTAGGTGAATGCTATGAATAAGCCAAGAATTCAGGCTGATCTAAACCCTTATTTTAACCAAGTTATCTAAACTGGTCAATTAAATGACTATAAAGCAATTTAAGGCCTGGTTTCCTATGGTTCTTTGAACTCTCTTGAGTGAATAAATTTAGAAATAATTTATGAAAATGCAGTGCACTGGAAAATATATTCACCCAGTTCTTTTCTCAGCTGCACTATTTTGCAGTCTGCAGCAAATTGGCATTACTCCCCCCCTGTTTCTGCAAAATGTTCAGTGAGTTCAAATGGCTCTCAAATCTACTGAGACAGTTGAATTATTGCAAAAGTCTGTCTAGGGCTGTAGACATGTGTTCTTTTGACTCCCCCTCCATCCTACTGAAAAATAAACTACTGTTCTTCATGGCTTATTTTGTCTCTGTCAAGGAAACTTTCTGCTCCCATCTCAGGAGGATTGTACAATAGCAATCTGATCCTGACCTTTCTACCTCTTCCTTGAATAACAGATGAAAATTGGACAGTGAGAAGTGGTGTTTGCTCCATAACTTGTATCCCAGGCACAATCTAATGACACTCTTCTCCTAGTAAAAACAACAGTTGCAGCAAAGGTTAAGGTAAACAGGTTTAGCTAATTACCTCTTAATCAAATCCAGCTATAATTTACTGCTGTCCTCTGAAGCTCTCTGCCTGCTAAACCGTGGGCTCTGGTTGGATTAGCTTATCTCTGATAAATGCAGTGTGATTAATTTCCCCCACAGCACAGCAGCACGTAAATATCAAGTGAGAATAATGTATGACCAAATAAACTCAGCTCACACACCATCACAGCAGAACTCTCCAAAGCCCCCACGTACCAGGCACCAAAATAGAATCCCCCTTTTTTACTTTTTCTTTTCTTTTTTTTTTTTTTTTATACAGAAGGTGATGGTGGGGAAGAAATCATTTTTGTGTTACTCTTTGTTTCAGGGACAAGAAAGAAAACACCAGAAGTGAAACACACTGGTGCTTTCAGGATTTAAAAAGTCCCTCTGCATTCAAGTAATGTGCACTTTGGTGTGTGAAAATACCTGCCACAAGTAAATCAGGTGTATATGTGTGACAGAAACATGGATTTGTCCTATCAAGATTTGAAATTGTGGCTGTGGACACCTCGAGTGCTTACTTTCTGTAAGTTTTCTTTCTAAAATATGAAATAGTATGTTTCTCAAGGAAGTGAGAGGAAATAAAGAGAGCTCAATTAAAAATCCATTTGAAATGTTTATGTGAGATCTGAAAATACATATACTTCTTGAGTTTATACTTTGGTTTCAAGCTCAGACTGGTTTAATCAAAACATTTGTTACTTCTTGAGCAAACTTTAGGCTATTTTTTAAGGAAGCAGCTCAGAGGTAAAGTTCTGTGTCAAAATAGTAAGGAAGTTGTAATCCCCAGGGCTTTCCTAGAAGCCCTGTGAAATGCAGCAGTTTTGATTCAGCTGCAGTTTGTTTTTTTAACTTTATACAAATCCAAAACCTGAGGCAGACAGAGAATGTGGCAGGAAGCAGCAGGGCTGGATATGTCTCTGTGTCACCCTCAGTGGGGTAGAACCAATTTATGTGATTTTAAATGGAAATCTCACCTTGATTTGGCATTAGCTTCCCTTCAGTGCCACTCCTGCTGCAAAGCAGCAAGTTGTTTGTAGTGTGCAAAATAATTATTTTACTAAAATGTTGCCCTCACTCTCAGCACTGTAGGTTTGGATTGGACAGCAGGAGAAATTTCTTCATGGAACAGAGGAAAGGTAGATTCTCTGGAAATGTTCAAAAGCATGTTTGAACATTTGAGGACATGGTTAATGCTGCGCACAGGGATTGTGCTGGGTTGACAGCTGGACTTGATGGTCTCAAGGTCTTTTCCAGCTTTCATGGTTCTGGGATTCTGTGTCCTTTCCCTGAGATGGTGAAGAGCTGCTGCAACACTCAGCAAATTTTGAACATAAATTTTCATTTCCTCATTGTCAACCATAGAGTGATTGATTTTTTTCTTGTGGTTTGTTGGTTGTTTTTTTTTTCACTAGCAAAAGCCAGGACAAATTGTTTTTCAAATCCCAGCATCAGCCTACATTTGGTGTGCTGGGTATCCTGATGGGCAGGGACACTTTCCACTGTCCCAGGCTGCTCCAAGCCCTGTCCAACCTGGTCTTGGACACTTACAGGGATCCAGGGGCAGCCACAGCTGTTCTGGGCAATTCACACTTTGTCTCTGCTCCTCTACAGTCACCAGGGTCCAGCGTTTGAAGGGAGCAGTGAAAGGAAAGTGAGAAACTCAAACCGGGCACAGCAGGTTTGAGTATTTTCTGCACAAAGACCTAAACTTCTCTACTATGTCTACTCTGCAGCTCAGAACTAAACGTGACAGGTTTTCTGCACTGTTGAACTGGCCAACCTGCTGAAGGAAGGCAAAATTCAAAAAGAAAGAACTGGATGTAAAAGTGGTCCTGAAGCAGCTGTGGTGGAAAATGAAACAGATCCACGTCCTTTCACAGAAATTATTAAATCCCTTCACTGGGGTTGTTTCATAGTGGCATGCACACTATAAATAAGTGATGGGCCGAGTTATAGGAGCATTTGTACCTTCTCTTTGCTGGGCAGAGCTGCAGTTGTCACCACCCTTTGGCTTTCTCCTGCTTACATATATTTTTTATATAAATAAAAGTTCCAGCTCTTCTGTCATGCACCTCATGAAAAGAGAGCTCAAGTTCAAGGCTGTGTGGGATTTTTCTCAAGCCATTGGAGTTCCAGCCAGTAAGCAAGCATCCCAGCACACAGGCCAAATTAATTCCATCATCATCAAATGGAAACAAAGTGCCTGAGACAAAGTGACTGAGAGGTCAAGGAAATGTGCAGCTGAGAATCAACCCGGGAATTCAATACGTTAAAGGTGAACGAGGGGGCATTTTTGGAGCTTGGGGTACACTCCAGTGATTGCACACAGTCCTTCATGCTTCTTGTGGCTTTATCTCAGATTTATTGTTGACTGATGCGCGAGATGAGACAACAAGGGCTGTTCTGGTATGTGAGTTTCCTCCTCTGAATTAATTCTGTACCGCTGACGCGATCTCTCTACGAAGTGACTCCTTAGAAAACATTTTTAAATTCTACACCAGTGCGGGAAAGCTTTAGTGCGTCTGACAGCTCTGGAACTGCCTGGTCAGAAGACAGGTCAGGGTTCAGCCTATTAAACTTTTGGTAGCTGCAAGATGCGACATGAGCTGAATTGCCCATCCACCAACACAGACCTGATTGCTTGCTCCCATTTCCTGATGCAGCAAAGGACAAAGCATGAAAGAAACTAATGCACACATTTTATCCCCTGCAGGGCTGACATCTTTCTGGCTGACTGATGAAAACCCCCTCAGATGATCAGATAGGAGAACTTTCTCAGCTGCATGGTTGGTTTGCCTCAGAGCAGCACTGTTCTTTTAGAGTCGCTTCCAGTCAATGGCAGCTCTGGGAAAATAGGCAAAAAACCACAAGCTAGCTTTTGGGTGAAAACAGCTGTGTGTTTTCAGTGCAATTGTAATCTGGCACCTTGAATTCGTGACCCTTTAAATTTGGTGTCATGTGAACCCTGATTACTCATCCCTTGGGGGAGAGGAAGCCTATCTGAGAAGCTCTCACACTTCCAAACTGCCCCACTCTCCATGGCTTTAAGCCACATAAAAGTAATAACCTTTCCATAAGATACTGCTCAGTGGATCTTGGAAATGCCTTGGAATAGGACTTACTCAGCAGATTTGAATAAAACCCAATCTCTTGTTTTTACAGTGTCTGTGGATTAAAGTGTGAAATGTAATCATTCTGACAGAAATCTGTGCCTTTCCACAGCCCTGCTTCATATCAAACCTGGAGCATTTGGGGTGCCTGTTGTGGGATGCCTTCTGGCTCTGTTCTGCCCTAACTGGGGTTGTGAACATCGTTCATGTTTCCAAAAATCATCTTTTGTACCTGCCCAAGCCACCCAACACAGCCTTGCTAGACCTGAGTATTCTCCTCTGGCCTCCTTTCTTGAATCCTTGCTCCTGTTTCTTTTAGCTCCTCTTTGCACACCCTCACACAGCAGTGGCCTCATAATTTAGTTAATCTCACCTCAGCCAGAATCTTCTTTCAGAGCTTTGTCTCTTGGCCCAGGCTCCCCCTCCACACAAGGCGTGGAGGGAATTCTGTGGAGAGGGTGATTTAACCTGTCACCACCCAGATGCAGGGTTAATTATGCTGCAAGGCTCCAGGACACTCCAACTTTTCATTGCTTTATTAGGGACTCATGCATCTGCTCTAATCACCTTAGATATCCTCCACAGCTAAGGAGGCCAAAAAAGCTTCGGGGTTTTTTTCGTTTGTTTGTTTGTTTTTTGTTTTTTAAGGTTTTGTTTCATCTCACAACTGAAGTTAGGGAGATAAATCCCTCTCTGGTGTTCCCAGGGGACAGTGGCATTGCAGGGGGACATGGATCTGAGGTGAACTGTGGCATCTGGCTATACTTGGGGTCCCCAGTTTGCTGGGAAATCTCATCCTGGAGTGATTGGGTTTTGAAGTCAGGAGCCTCCAGTAAAATTCTGATAGTTTTTTAGGAGGAACCTTGGCAAACAGAAACTGTTTTTTTTCAAAATGGCACCTCTGTGGGACAATTAACTCTATTGAACTATGATAAGTCTTTTTAAAATAGATAATTCTTGGCAGATGTTAAAAGAGTAAGTGTTGCATGTTATTTGCATTTAATTGTGGAATCCTATTGAGCTAAGTAAATTTTATCTTTCCTTTACCCTTCTCATTAATGCACAGAAATAAATACTTCCTTTCCACACGGCCTGTTTAGTTTCTCCTTGGCAGTTTTCAAACCTGGTTTGTAAGGTTTGGACAGATTGCCAGCTGACCACGAAGCAGAAGAATTTGGAGGTTTTCATAAACATAACCTGCACTGGGAGGGTTCCATCAGCTGGAATTTTGAGTGCTTAGCTCCAGTGACACCAGAATTAAGAGAATAAAACCAGATACATTTAATGAAGAGCCTTCAGGTACTACAGGTGACAGAAGCTCTGAAGAGCCTTTCACTTTTGAAAGAGCATGGAATTCTTCTTCTGGTGTCTCTGGCAAAAAACACAGATTTAAATTTTTTTGTAGATTAAGATTTTTAGTGTTTTTTGTGCTCTTCCCTGGGGGAAAGCACAAAATTCCCTGTGTGGGGGAATGGCCTGTATGTTTATGGCAGAGGGCTCTGTCACTTGTTTGTCAACACCCATGGGCTTGTTCTGTGACGCTCAAGGAACAGGGGAGAGGATGATGCTCTGGCTCTTCTCATCCTGAGCTCATCCAGGAGCTTTTCCTCATTGTGGATCTCCTCCTCTGCTCCATGAGGGCCCTAGATACAGCTCCATGGGTCCTGGTAGGAGTGAGCTGCTGAAAAGCTGAACCTAAATCCCCTTTGTGAATCCAGCCCCTTTGTAGATGCCAGCTGCGCTTGGAAATTTGGCTTAGGATCTTAAAATCACTTTGTAGATCCAGGCCTCAGGCACCTTTGACAATCCCTCCATAGGAAATGAGGTTTTTTTCACCATAAGTGTGAAATAGGGTATAACTCCAACTGGTTTTAGTGCAGCTAAGATCATGTAGCACTTTTTATAGACTGCCAAAGGGTCTAAATATGGTCAGTAAACCAGAAGGTGTTTTAAGGGGAGTAGACAGAAAGGGGTTAGGTCTGCATGGGCTCATTGACATCTGTATTTAAGGCATGGGGGGTACAGTGATGCCTTTGGGGAAGAATGCAGCTACTTGCGCTTTATTTCATTCCTGCAATTTCAGTGCCAAGCCACTGGACTCGAGGAGAGATGATTCTTTTCCTTTTTCTTGCCTCTGAACACACAGGCAAGCAAATAATGAGGCATTATACTCTGGTCCACTGTACAGAAAACCAATTCATTGAAGATCTTGGCCTTTTAATGATTACTTTTACCTCCAATTCATTCCTTTAAGCAAGTTGGGTTTTCAGCACTGAGCCTCCCCTAGGAGAAAAACAAACCAACACTTTCATACGTGAAGGTGTGTACAGGAATTTTGAGGCAAAGCTGACTGTGGAGCATTGAAGGCCCAAGCTGAAAACAGCCCAAGCTATGCAGCTGAATGGATGCATGCTTTGCTGTAGAGAAGGGCTCTTACAAGCAGGCTGCTGTCGTCTACCCCTTGGAACCTGAGGTCTCGTGGATTCAACAATCACCTTTGTTTTGCCAAGGAAAAATAGGTAACAGTATATTTGTTTTAACAAAGAAAGGTATCCTGTGAAGTGCGCTCCCGGGGACGTGAGTTTTTACCATACGGACTCCAGGTTGCAACTGCAAGAAGGTTTGGGATGGTTTGTGGTCTACAGACGCACTGACAAATGTGTGTGATTTAATGTGGAGAAACACCAGCACAATGACCCTTTCAGAGACCTCTTTAAAACATTATTGTTTCCTGTCTTCCAGCAGCCACTTCTGGAAACCCGAACGTAACGCTGAACCCTTCGCTGGTTTTAATGTCACCTTCACATAACTGCTCCCCTCTGGAAAGAGATGCACAGGTGTTAATCTACTTATGCTTTTCATCTGTTTTACAGGGAAACAAGAAAATGAGAGAAAATGCTCTCTGTGTTTCACATCCACCAGCTTCCTTTGCCTTGTGATACAAGAAGGCTTTGTGAGCACTCCCGAAGAGTTTTCCTTATGCAGGTCCCTGGAATCTTCAGAGGAATTGCTTCCTGAGTTTTATTTTGTGCAGCAAGGGCCGTGGGAAAGCCATGTCAAAACCATCTTCGCTTTGAAGTTGGCCGATGTTTTCTGGAAGAGGGTTTTGATACTGGAGCTGAGGACAAATTGGCAAAATTTCTTCTTGTATCCACACAAAATCTCATTTGTGAGACTCAGTTACATCCCAAGCTTGTTGCTCAAGTCCTTAGATGACACAGTCACTAAAAATCTAAATTAAATCACTAAAACTGCTTTTACTACCAACTTACACCCCAGTTTACTTATTACCCTTGAGGTTTTTAACTCAAATTTTGATATCAACAGGTGGGGGCATTGAAACCCTAGCACTGTGTGCTGTGTGTTTTCTTGTCCCCTTTTTATGCTGTCTAGAAGGAGTTTAGTTGCTTAAGGGACACATGGGTAGGCTAAGGGCTGGACTTGGTGATCTTAAAGGTATTTTCCAACATGATTCTCTGATTCTATTGTGTGAATATGAAAATGTGAAGTTGTTGGAGCACATGAGCCTTGTCCAGGGGGAACAAACTAATAAAATAGATTTTTTTCCCCCCCCACAGGGCTACAATAGCAGTTTTTCACTATCCTTCCTTGCAGCAGAAAAATTTGTTTCCACAGAACCCCCTTGATCAGCTCATTGGCTCAGCACCAGCCCAAGCCAGAGGGAGTCAGAGGGCACGAGGTTGCACCAAACATGGACTTCAGAGGTACAAGGAGGTGTCTGTGCTCCGGAGGGCTCAGGCAGTGACACCAGGGAGAAAATGTGCTGGGGGGGCTGTGGCTGCCCAGAGCTGCTTGGGCAGGGGGCATCACTTCTGTGCCAGGGCAGGTGGGGCCTCTGATGCCTTTTCTGGGCTCATCTAAAACCTGAGGCTAGACAGAATTATGAGAATAAAACCAGATTTAATTTAATAAAGAGCCTTCAGGTCATTAGGGCAGATGAAGCCTTCACAGGGGCTACCCCCATAATGGACAATGGTCACGCATTTTTCAGGCAATTTTAAGTTTGCTTTATTTGCAATTCAGGGGTTAATCCTCTAATTCCAGCTTCAGCTAATGAAGTCATTTACCCCAGTTTGCTCCCCAACAATTCACTTTTGTTTATACTTTCAGGGCCTGAGGCTGTAGGGTGCCCTTGAGTTTCAGGCCCAGAGAGATTGTGTTGTCTGACCAAAACATGAAGACAGCAACTAACACTGTGTATGGAGTTTAGAGTTATACCCTAAAGCAGCACAGGATTTGAAAAATATAAAAGCTGAAATCTGAAGGCATCCTCTGTTCCTGGATGGCACCAGGACCCCCAGCCCCATCCTGTGCCAGGGTCTCTGGCTCCTGCCAGGCATCAGAGCCTCTTGCAGGTGCCAGGGCAGGGTCTGCTGGAGCTGCTGGGCTGTGCACGCTGCTTTTTTTTTGCCCACCAGAGACCTGTCAGCTCCATGCCCACCATCTGCCTCCCCTTTTATCACATCTGTTTGATTTGCCAGGGGCTGGGAGGATAAATGAGGTGTGATTGCTGCGAGCACTGCTCAGAGGGGCAGAGGAGCTGGTCAGTGAGGTCAGGATGCAGCTTTAGGGTCCTGACAGTCCAAACCCTGCTTATCAGACCCAGATAATAATCCTTTCTAGGTCTGCAGTTTGATTTCAGCATCTCATGACATCCCCTTGCCTTGGATCACACCTCCACCCGTGCAGTGCTTTTATTTCAGGTACAGATGAGGCTGGGAACTTTAAGGTCAGAGAGGAATTAGGCAGAACAAGATGTACAGTTCTTCTAGATGTGTGTTCTTTTTTTTATTGATGTGCACTTTCTACTCCTAAACCGAGAGGTTTACCTAAAAACTTTCAAAAATTAAAGTAAAATCCCCCCATCTTTCCCCAGGTCTTTGACTATTCTGTCAGGAAAGCACAGGAGAACAGAGGCAAACCTGATACTGGGCTCATCAATGACACATTCAGATTTTGAAGGTGTGTTCACTGAAAAACTAGGAAACCTTATTTTGAATTGTTTCAACAAATGTTTTATTTTAACCTTTAAATTCACAAAGAGGATCTGAGGACAAGGAAACCCAAACAACAGCTTCATAAATGAAGAAGTCAGTTTACTCTGTCACTGCCAGCTGAAAAAGTCTTCTTTCTATACTTTGTCTGTGCACAATAATTAAATGTGGGTGTTAATTGGAGCCTCAGCTGAGGCATTAGCAGCTTTTACTGTCATGTAAGTGTCAGAAATAAGTGAAGGGGTCTTCAGCTACACATGTGGACAAGAAGGAGAAGACAACCAATGCCCCAAACCAGCTGAAAACAATGAATCTTGTGGCAGGAGAGAGGGAAAATCATCTTGTGAAGGATGGGGAAGACATGGGAACAGGGATGGTTCCTGAGGTCAGCATGAGCATGTCTGACAGGGGAGCAGGGCCACAGAAACCTCACGTGCCAGGAAAACATCACACTGCCACTCCAGGAGTGAGAAGAAACAGGTTTAGATTAGCAGAAAAGTGCTCTGCCAGAAATGAAAAGCAAAAAGGGATTGTTTAGCAGGGTGTCTGACCTGATCCCAGCCTTCAGCCTGAAAGCCAGGGGTGAGCAGGAGATCCCAGATGGACTGAGCTTTGTCCCAGTGCCTGGGAGGTGGGAGATGGCCTTTCACAAGGAGGTGGCTGGAGAGGAGACAAAATAGTTTAGGTATGTCAAATTAAGCAAAAGGAGACAAATCAGAGCAGAGAATATCTGCAAGGAGCCAGCGTGGTGGTGCCAGTGGAATCAATGGGAGTGACAGATCTTCAAGAGGGGCACGGGGCTCCCTGAGCTGCACGTAAGGATTTTTAGTGCAGGAAATAAAGAAATAGATATATAAAATCTGTAATGTTCTCATTGTAAAGGTACCCTCTTTTCCCAAAGAACGTAAAAATGAGTACTGTGGCAGCAGCTGCCATGATGGAGATTTATGTGAGGTGAAAAGGAGTTTTGCAGCCAGCTGTGCTCTGTGATCTATCAAACAGGGACTCCTTATACATGAAATACCACCGTACCTCAGCACAGGAGAAATCACATAACTGTTTTCTGAGGAGTAAAATACCACAGTCCTCCCATTGTTACAAATAGCTCTCGGTTGCAACTGGGAAAGCTTGGAGATAGTTAATCTTTTGTCATGTTCTGCACAAATGGAGAAAAAACTGAATATATTTCCAGTATTGAATTACTTGTTCATTTATTCCAAGTTAAAGATGCTAATTACTATCTGTATTTTCACAGCCTTATCTGATTATATTATTAACCTGACAAAAGGGCAGCCAAAATCCAAGATTAAGTTTCCAGATAATGCTAATAGATTCGTTTTCCCCCATCTCTTCTGTCTTTTGGCTGATTTTCATTCGTTCATTTGTAAGGCTCCTATTAGCCCGTGGTTATTTCAACACAAAGTGCAACATAGATGTGGAACTTGATCTTGCTGTTATTCTCCACTATTTAAAATCTGACTTCAGATCTGTCTGTCGCCTGAGGAAAGCAGGAGAATGCAAATAATGATCTGAGATTCAGGAAAAACAAATAGGCAGAGAAACAGGGGAGCCTGCTTTGGGAAGGAAGGAAGGAAGGAAGGAAGGAAGGAAGGAAGGAAGGAAGGAAGGAAGGAAGGAAGGAAGGAAGGTTGGGAAGGAAGGAAGGAAGGAAGGAAGGAAGGAAGGAAGGAAGGAAGGAAGGAAGGAAGGAAGGAAGGAAGGAAGGAAGGAAGGAAGGAAGGAAGATCTCTCATGTCAGTGGCCCTGATGCTCTCTATGGGATGTGTGAACTGCAAAAAGGCAGGAGAAGACAGCAGTTTTGTCAGTGCTTTCAGAGTTATTATCAGCTTTAGGATTAAAGACTCAGCTCCCAAATTTTGCTCTGAGGTCGAAACCACATTTTGTGTCGAAGGAAGGGTACATTGCTGACCCTCAAAAACCTGTTTACAAGAAGCTGAGTCTGTCAAAAAAACCAACACTATTTTTAAAATTCCCATGGAGCTGCAGCCAATGCTCTGAGGGCCTAAATCAAGATCTTTAGATGACGACTGTTGGCGCTCGGGAAATTATGAATTTTGTCTGATTTTTGTCAGAATTAATGGTAAGTCATAGCTGGAATCAACTTATTCCACTGGCTGGTCAGATTTCCAACCATTTGGGGATTTCAGCCATTTGGGATTTTCAACATTGGGAAGATGCTGATGTCCTGCAAGTGCCTTTGTACCTCCAGAGCTCAGGAGCTTGCTGGCACATGGGTGGGTGTGTGTGCCTTGAAATGAAGGTGGTGGGAGTTTCTGTAGAGACAAAAGTAAAAACATGGGATGCAGAAACACCTGAGGGAAAAGAAGAATAGGAATTAATGGGCTGTGACTGCCTATTCTGAGGGGATGAAATTTATTCCTATGTATATTTGCCATGTTTGTATAATCCTTCCCCAAAAGGGACCAAGCTCTGATTGTTCCTTACACTCAAGGAGATGTTTTACATGAAGAATGATGAAAAACATAATTTCTTTTTTGCTGCTCGGACACGGTGAGAACACCAAATTACATAATTGTGTCTAGAACATGTTCTGTCTCAAGCCCTGTACCTGCTGCTCATGGAAAAGTGAAATTATTGTTTCCTATGGAAGAGTTGTAACATTCAGGAAATCTACATCCCATCCACTGAAGGCTCATTTGTCTGGCTCTGTCCTTGGTGAAAAATGTGATTTTTACACAAAATTAATGTATTCCCACAGCTCTTGCACACAGGGCAGCACAGAGCTCCCTCCTCCTGGTGTTTCTCTGCCCTGCTTGCCCTGCCAGGAGAGGATCCCTGTGCAAATCCAGCCACAGTGAGCTGAGATCCATCTCCCCAGCCCTGGGGAGGTGGACATGCACACAAAGAGCTCATTTCTGCCCTTGGATGAGGGAGAAAGTTCAGGTGGAGGGTTCAGAGGTTGGGTTTTATTTTTGGGGTGATGGGTGGAGGGTTGTGCAGGGTGAAGGCTGCTAGGGCTGCTCTCCTCCCTCCTCCTGAAATTTGCAGCTATGAACACTCCTAAATTTTTTTTTTTTTGCAGACTCATTTTGACTCCAGTCAAAAAAACCCAAAAAAACCAAACCAAAACAAAAAAAAAAACCAAAACCCCCAAAAAAACCCCCAAAAACCACAAAACAAACCAACAAACTAAAAACAAAACGAAACAAAACACCAAAAAACCCCCAAAAGACCCCCCCAGGAAAAACCCAAAAAAACCCACAAAACAAACAAACAAACAAAACTAAAAAACAAAACAAAAACTCAAAAAAAACCCCAAAAAAACCCAAAACCCAAAAAACCAAACCAAACCAAACCAAACCAAACCAAACCAAACCAAACCAAACCAAACCAAACCAAACCAAACCAAACCAAACCAAACCAAACCAAACCAAACCAAACCAAACCAAACCAAACCAAACCAAACCAAACCAAAACAAAACAAAACAAAACAAAACACAACAAAAAACCCCAACCAACCAACCAACCAACCAAAAAAAAAAACCCAAACAACAAAAACAAAACCCTACCCCAACTTTGCCTGCCCCAAAGGGCATTTTAGGGGATTTTCACAGGTGGGGGCAGCCAAGGGGACGGTGCTGGGACACTGGGGTGGTCTGGGACCCCCGACCCAGGTCCCTGCCCAAGGGCCACCATCTGCCACAGGCTGAAATCAATCAGTTCCCTTCTAAATGGTTTCATTTCTTCAAGGAAAAATGAGGTCAGATGGAGGCTTTTGGTGTGGGTTTCACTCGTCTGGCTGGTGAAAAAAGGAGAAATAAGTTTTGCCGTGGATGCTGAAACAGGAGCAGAGGATCTGGAGCAGGCAGAGTCCCCTCAGTGAGTGACTACGTGTGCTAGTTTGCTTCCCTGGCAAAAAGTGGAAACAATCTGTCCTTCTTCAGATGGTCCAAAAACCTACTTAAAAAATCAAACATTGGGGTTGGGTTTAGTTCAAATCATCTGCGGCGGATCCATTTTATGTTTTCAAAAGGATTTGTAGACTCTATACGTATATATGGCTTTATATTAAATATTATATAAAAAAAATGCAAACACTGGTGAAACCACCTCTGAATTGATTACAGAATGCATTATTTTACTGAAAGTAATATTTTTCATTGTACCAAGAAGACCAACAGTCAGAAATTGGCAACAATATATTTATTTAAATTATTTCCTAAAGTGCTGATAAGGAAAGAATAAAATCAAAAACGTGCATTACTCAATGTAAATGCTTTCACAAACCAGGGCCTTTTTTTGGAGAGAAGTATTTCCCACCTGAGATGCCCATCTCAAAATTTTACTGATTAATTTAGGAATGTGTGTGTTCGTGTCTGCTGATATCAGAAATTTGCTCCTCCAGCAATCTGCTTTCATTATCACTCCTCTTTCTGCCATATCTGCAGATCGGTGCGCTGCTACACCCACAGCCTTGGCACTGAAACCTCGAGATTCTGTAGAACAAAATTGTTTTTACATTGATACACGTTCTGGGTGAGTTATACGTAAGATTTTTAGCACTGTCATATTTTGTGTGAGATGAGCACAAATGCTTGGGCATCCTGTACACAAGGGCAGGAGGTAAAATATTACCTGTTTGTGTTTTGCCAGCAGGGGCCAAATCTGGGATTTCTGTAGAGAGCTGGGAAAACTGTGGCTTAATAAAAAAGGAGAGGCCAGTTCCTCTTAACTGTGAACCTGTATTTACAGTCTGCCTTTCTACTATTCCAGGTTAATAATAATGATAATAATGATAATAATAATGATAATAATGATAATAATAATGATAATAATGATAATAATAATGATAATAATGATAATAATAATGATAATAATGATAATAATAATGATAATAATGATAATAATAATGATAATAATGATAATAAATAATAATAATGTAATGCTACTACTACTGCTAATAATATCAGGTAAAGACAATAATAATATCAGGTAAAAAGAATAATAATATCAGGTAACATAATAATAATAGTAATAACAATAATAATAATATTAAGGTAAATATAATAATAATGATAATGATAATAATGATGATAATAATGATAGCAGTAATAATGTAATACTACTACTACTAATAATAATATCAGGTAAAAATAATAATAATAATATCAGGTAAAAAATAGGAATAATGATAATAATAATAATAAGGTAAATAGAATAAGGTAATAATAATAAAAAAATAATAATAATGACGTGGAAAGGCATTGATTAGGGCATGTGTGGCAGACTGGTGCCGGTACAACATCCAAACTTATCCAAGCATGCTGCCCACGGCACCCTGAGCCCTCTGATTCCAGGATTTCCAGGTTTTCACTCCAGGAGCTGGATCCAGAGAGCACTAGAGGGCAGGCTAGACTAGAGCTACCCCCCCAAAAAACAGCAATGAAAGGATTCAAGTGCACAATTCCACTCCAAAATACAGCTGGAACCGGAATGAAAGCCTCGCATCTTGCTAAAAGCCTTGAAGGGGAATCAAGCCACTTCACCAGGATTATTTTGCTCTTGTTTGTGGCGTTTTATTTCAGAGCACAATGACAAGAGGCTCTGCGAGGAAGCAGGCAGAGGTTGGAGGTTGGTGCAGCTCCCCTGGGGGGTTTTCTCTTCCCTCCCCACCCAAGGAGATGCTGAGAGCCTCTGCCCTTCCATCCTCCTCCTCCTCCACCCTCCCTGGACCAGTTCTGAGCCATGCTGGTACAACAAGAACCCACCTGACTATTTGAAATTCTTTTTATTTTATTTTATTTTATTTTATTTTATTTTATTTTAATTTTATTTTTTTTTAATTTTTTTTTTTTTATTTTGCTATTAATGTCCTGATTCTGCAAGTGTTCCCATCTGCAAAGCTCTGCTTGCTTCTGCCTCAGCCACAGATTGGGGCAGAACGAGGAAAAAATAAGGAGTTTTTTGCAAGTGTGTGAAAGCAATCCTATTAATTCCCAAGATGTGTGTCTAGACACTGAACAGAGTATTTGCCACTTCGAAATTCATCCAGTCACTGAGAGAGGAAAAAATACTGGTTATGACCAATATAATCCCATACAGTAATTTATTAAAATACCAGTACATTAATGTATTAAAATAAATTGCCCCTGCAGCAGTTCACAGGGTTGGAATAGAAGTGAATATATGTTTTTTGTTTGTTGGGGGTTTTTTGTTTGGTTGGTTGGGGTTTGTTGTTGTTGTTGTTGTTGTTGTTGTTCTCTCTCTTGCATTTCATATTCAGCCCTTATCACTTTCTGTCCAGATTAACCAACCATCCCAAAACATCAAGGGAACCTTAGGCCTGGGAAGTTATATACTTCAAGTGTACTTTTAAAAAACATAACCTTACTGTGAAGGAGATGTGTTCTTATCCACCCCTCAGTCAAGACACATTTTTTGGTTATAGTGCGTTTCTTACCACCCTGTGCAGCCTGAAATTGCCTTTAAGAGCTTATTCCAGCATTTTTGAGGCCAAATTTGTCCCTGGTGTTGCACAAATTATTGAAACTGTCTGGTCCTTGGTCAGAGTAAAAGAGATCTGAATTAAGACTAGAGGTTCAAGGTCTATTTCCTGGTTTCTTATGATGTCCTTTCCAGATTTTCCCACTGCTGCTCAGCCTATCTAGGCTATCAGTTCCTCTTTTACCTCCCAATGCCAAACTGGAATAATTGTCCTGGATAGAAAACAGAATTAACCAATTTTCACATCACTGCCAGGAACACATAATTTGAAAAGTACATTGCTCTGCCCTGTCTTTTCTGACACAGCAGTGATGGACAGAATGAGATGAATTATCAGTATTTAGTTTATTCTGTTTATTAGATCAATTTATTTACTCCTATTTTAGTTTTTTTCTTGGGGTTTTCCTTGCGGAGTAGAACAAATCCTGAGTTCCCAGGATAAACAGGAATTTTAGCTGAGCACCAGCCAAATAAAACCTCCCTTAACACCTTCAGATTGTGCCCTGGCTGCACAAACATCCTGGAGGGAGTTTTCTGAAGCTTTCTGCCTTCTCTTGACCTCGTGTCATGGGAACTGGAGGAGGTTTGAGGTTGGTTTTGGGGAGTGGGTTTGTTCTGGTGGTGACTTCTCAGTCTTCACAACACAAGCTAGTGGCTAAGCCAGGCTGAGGGTTGGTTAGAGCTCAGGGGAAAAGGATTTCCTGCTAAGGAGACGTCAAAAGCATCAAAAAGTTCCACTTTTCCTTGTAAAATTTGCAGTTACCTGCCGTGGTGCTGGGGATGGAAGTGAGAGTGCAACAGATGAAAAATGGAGAGCACACACTGGAGCCTGTTGGAGGTGGTGGATCGATCCTCATGGATTTTGAGGGGCTGGAGCAGGGAATGGAGCTGGGAAGGGGCTGGAGAATCCCTGAGGAGCTGGGAAGGGGCTCAGCCTGGAGCAAAGGAGGCTCAGGGGCCCTTGTGGCTCTGCACAGCTCCTGCCAGGAGGGCACAGCCGGGGGGTCGGGCTGTGCTCCAGGGAACGGGGACAGGAGCAGAGGGAACGGCCTCAGGCTGGGCCAGGGCAGGATTTTGGGAAGGGATGGAAGGGCTGGGAAAGGTTGGAATGGGCTGCCTGAGGAATGGTGGAATCACTGCCCCTGGGAGACCTCCAGAAGTGTGTGGATGTGGCTGGACTTGATGACACCAGAGGGCTTTTCCAGGCTAAAAATAATCCTGGGATTGTCTAAGCCCAGCTCAAAGGCCAAGAGCTGTGGTGCTGTTCACAGGGGTCCCAGGATGAGGGAAGAGATGAGAATCTTGACCCCATGTTTCAGAAGGCTAGTTCATTATTTTATGATATATATTATATTAAAAGAAAATGATATATTAAAACTACACTAAAGAATAGGAGAAAGGATTTCATCAGAAGGCTTGAAAGGAAAGGAAGGAATGATAATAAAATCTTGTGACTGACCAGAGAGTCTGAGCCAGCTGACTGTGATTGGCCATTAATTAAAAACAACCACATGAGACCAATCACAGATGCACCTGTTGCATTCCACAGCAGCAGATAACCATTGTTTACATTTTGTTTCTGAGGCCTCTCATCTTCTCAGGAGAGAAAATCCTAGCAAAAGGATTTTTCATAAAATATGCCCGTGACAAAGAGCAGGACCCTCACTTGCTCAGCCCCTGCCAGACTCCAGGCTGAGGATGAATTAAATACCTGACCATCCTCAGAGTGCCTTTATTTCCTGTCCTGCACAGCTCCATGGAGTACCAGAGAGGTTTTTTCTTTTGTAAGCCAGCTGCCTCCTGGCTCTCAAGGAATCCATACCATAATGTCTTGAAACCCTGTGTGAGCACAGCTAACCTGTGAGATTTTACAGGGCACCTGGTGTGTTACTGCCCAGCCCTTCTGAAACTCTTCTGCACAGCCCCACACTGAAATTTAAAAGAATTATTCCCTGTAAATAAATTTCAGCAAAACATTTCAGCATGAACATAGCGTCTTTATGAGGTTTTACTTCACCCTTGTGCTACTAAATTCCATTTTAGTCTCTTTTTACTACAGCACCCCTTCCATGGATCATTAGAGAATTTATGGCCTCTGTGCTATATTAAACAAGCCTGTTATTATAAATTATATATTATTTCTTATACATTAGATATTACATAGAATAAACCAGAGCAGTAAAATATCTTATATAATATACAATGTATCAGTCAAAATTAATAATAAATAATACATCATCTATTATCTACAATATAAAATACATCATATGTAACATATAATGATATTGCATAACTCATAATATACATATTATATATAGGATTCAAATTATTACAATGTTATAGATCCATTTTTATATTATATATTGCATTTTACATATTATATATTACATAGTAATTAGTAATATATGACTCATATTACAGCATAATACTTTGCATTTATATAGCATATGCAATATTTGCAGCTATTATATTTCTGTATTAATCGTTATTTATTTTACATGTAATTTGTAATGCATAATTTCATATGGAGTAGTAGATAACATTTAGCATAAAATTCAACATATATATCATAATATGTAATTTATGTACCCTATATATGGTGTGTAGCAGTGATTGCATTGCTATACATCATATATAGGTTATATAAATTACATTAATTATGTTACCTGCATTTTACACCCACGTTTGACATTTTAAACTTCTTAACATTTGTTCCTCCAGGTTAGCTTTCCAACTATTGTCCAGTTTGGTGCATACAAAGGTTTCATTAAATCCCAGCTTTTCCACTTTTTTAGTTGGTCCAGTATTTTTCCTCTTGCAGGAAGGAGGTGTAAGAGCAATGAGGGAATAAATGTATGAATGAAGTTGTGGTGAAAAACTCTGGTGGGCTTTAGTCACCGTAGGATTGTTTAATTTCCTGTGGTTTTCTCGGTTGGTTTTGTTTGTGTTTTTGTTTTTGGGTTGTGTTTTTTTGGTTTGGTTGATCTGAATGAAAATTTCTTCAGAATGGAGAAACAGCTCTAATCCATGAAATTAAAGTAATTAAAAATAACAAATTACATGTGAGTTACACTCATAGTAACCCATTTTCCTATAGAGAGCCAAAATTCTCTATTAATGAAGTCAAGATTACGTGCTTGAAGCAAAAAGCTCTTCTTGAGGCCATTCCAGAACCTTCCAACCCCATCCCTTGAAACCTGTGCCTACACAACACCCACGTCCCGCAGCCCATTCCTGTTTTTGTACCTCCCCTTGCAGGAAAAGCAGAGAATGTTCCTGCAGTTTAATCACAAGTTTGATCCTTGTTCTCAGGAACAAGCTCCAGCTATTGTGGCTGCACGATTTGTTGGGCAAATGGAACCTCCTCCTGGATAAATATTTTTAAAAGTTTCTCTGTATTTATAAGGGCCATTCCCCTGGGGGGAGGCAGAGCCTCTCAGGGCAGGAGTTAATTCAGAGCCAGGGCACAGCAGCTGATTTTTCCTATCACCCAACGCTACTGAAATGTTGATTGATTCAGGAGCTGCTCTGGAAAGTGACGGCGTTGATGTTTGAAAAATTGAAAAATAAATAAAATTACTGGCCCTTGGTGAAATACACAGAGAAGGGAACCCCACAGCCAGGTCTAATCCCAGCTGAGGTGTCACACAGGAGAATTTCTGAGGAGGGAAAAGTGCCTGGAGGGTTTTTTTTGGGCAGATTTATGCTTTTTGTCCTTGCTCTAGGCACACTGGGGCTCATCAGGAGGGAAGGGCTTGGAGACCTCCTGCTCAAGGTGGAGCCTGTTCTTGGGGTAAAAGCATGGATTTTACCATCCCACAGACTGGCCTGGGGATACTCAGCACTTTGGGAAGGAGCATGCTCTGAAAAAGAGCTGAAAACCAGCAGGGGAGTGATTTGGACAAGAACTGCAATTAAACGGAACATTTTCTACCCCCACAACTTGGTCAATATCAACACAATTTGCACAATTTCTACTTAACGCTACAGCAGTGCCCCAGACTTCTCTGTGGTGACATCAGAGAGGAGCAGAAATGCAATTATGCTGGAGAAAATTCAGATTTAATCTTCCCAAGGCACACTTTCACTGTTAAAAAAGAAGGTAGTGTTAATAAAATTTTAAAAAACCCAAAACCTTAGTCGGCTGGAGACACCTGTCTGCAATCTTTAATAAAAAATGCTCCTTCATTAAAGTAATACTGTTCTTAGAGTTCAGAAAATTTTTTTAATAATAAGTTAAGCTCTATATATAATGACCTACTGCAAGGAAGCATTAATAATTTTTTGCCATAATTTTAAGCCAAAAATATGTGTGGAAGTTAAAAGGGATTAGAATGTCATTTTTAATATTGAATCACAATTTATAACTTAAGTTTTGGAGAAAATGTGAAAGCACTTTCAAAAAAAAAAGTTTTGCAGCAGAAGAATATCTTGTGTTGGAAAAAAAATTAAATATTTTTCATTTTTTTCATTAAAAATAGCAAATACAAACCTTCCCTTCCAGATATTCTGCTGTGGGCAATGCTATTCCTAAGGCTTGGCTCTTTGGTGTGTTGTTGTACCTGGGAAGAAAAATCAACAACAATCATCTTTACCAAAAGCAAATTGTAGCATCTTTTTATTCTTAGTTATTGCTGCAGTATTTTAGGATTATGGAAGTGCCTGTTCTTCTCAAAATGTTACATACAGAACATCAGAAGAAATCCTGTCTAAATTTTTAATTTTTACTGGTCTTGTAGAGATTCTGGTTTTCAAATTTTAAGCATTGAAGCCTTAAGCACAGCACTGGGAGGCACCTGTGGTGAAATGGGTAAGTTTTTATTGATTCCCTTGCTGCAGGGCTTACCTGAGGTGAGAACACAACTGTGCTTGGAACCGTGGAAACCCTTTGGGATGAGTTTTGGCCTGTTAAACCCAGCAAGTGATGCCCTTTTGGGGCTAAAAACAGAGGCCAGACAGAATGAAGGGAATTAAAAGTGGTTATGTTTATTGAAGGACCTTCAGGTACATTTTGGGCAGGGAAAGCTCCCCAGGGCCTACAACCAAAGTAGGCCACAGGTCACAGGTTTTCATAATTTTATAATTTTGATTCCTTTGCATGTTGGGGTTTAATCTGTTCCAATTAGAGCTTCAGGTAATGGGGTAATTTACCCCGAATTTGCCCACCCAACTCACTTTTGTTTAATTTCTGGGCCCTGAGGCAGTGAGGTGTCCTTGGTTCCCAGGCCTGGAGAGGAATTGTTGTGTCTGCCCAAAATGGAGCAGCAGCAGCTGACACTGAATGTGGAGTTTGGAGTTACACACTAAAGAATCACAAACACATGGAAATGACAAAAGCTAAAAGCCCAAGGAATCACCAAAAATCCCTTTTGCTTCCATGGCACCAAGGTTTCACTCACAGAGAGAGATGGTTCTTGCCTGGAACTCCAGACTCAAACCTCAAGACTCAAACCTCAAACCTCTTCAGCCATCATCCCACTGTGTAAAGGCTCAAATAGAAAACCAGACAGAACCAAAAACCAAACAAAAATCCAAGGATGGTCTCTTTGTCTCTTCTCTGGCATTCCTTGCAGGCTCCTCCACTTCTAGTGGGAGTCTGTGAAATGACAAACTCGTTATTATGATTATTTTTTTGTGTCTCTCCCTGGTGTTTCTGGGCAGAGGCTGTTGCATGTCACTGCTGCTATCACACATTTGGACACATCCATGCTGACTTCATTTACTGTTGGACAACACCTCTCCCTGCAGTTTACTGTTTGTTTGTTTGGCTGTGGGGTTTTGGCTTTTCTTTCTTTCTTTCTTTCTTTCTTTCTTTCTCTCTTTCTCTCTTTCTCTCTTTCTTTCTTTCTTTCTTTCTTTCTTTCTTTCTTTCTTTCTTTCTTTCTTTCTTTCTTTCTCTCTTTCTCTCTTTCTCTCTTTCTCTCTTTCTCTCTTTCTCTCTTTCTCTCTTTCTCTCTTTCTCTCTTTCTTTCTCTCTTTCTCTCTTTCTCTCTTTCTCTCTTTCTCTCTTTCTCTCTTTCTCTCTTTCTTTCTTTCTTTCTTTCTTTCTTTCTTTCTTCTTTCTTTCTTTCTTTCTTTCTTTCTTTCTTTCTTTCTTTCTTTCTTTCTTTCTTTCTTTCTTTCTTTCTTTCTTTCTTTCTTTCTTTCTTTCTTTCTTTCTTTCTTTCTTTCTTTCTTTCTTTCTTTCTTTCTTTCTTTCTTTCTTTCTTTCTTTCTTTCTTTCTTTCTTTCTTTCTTTCTTTCTTTCTTTCTTTCTTTCTTTCTTTCTTTCTTTCTTTCTTTCTTTCTTTCTTTCTTTCTTTCTTTCTTTCTTTCTTTCTTTCTTTCTTTCTTTCTTTCTTTCTTTCTTTCTTTCTTTCTTTCTTTCTTTCTTTCTTTCTTTCTTTCTTTCTTTCTTTCTTTCTTTCTTTCTTTCTTTCTTTCTTTCTTTCTTTCTTTCTTTCTTTCTTTCTTTCTTTCTTTCTTTCTTTCTTTCTTTCTTTCTTTCTTTCTTTCTTTCTTTCTTTCTTTCTTTCTTTCTTTCTTTCTTTCTTTTCTCTCTTTCTCTCTCTCTTTCTCTCTTTCTCTCTTTCTCTCTTTCTCTCTTTCTTTCTCTCTTTCTTTCTTTCTCTTTCAACGGGAACTCCTTACATCTTTTATCTCCTCTTTTGGAAATACCTTCCCAGTAGGAAACCCCCAAGCTCAGTGTCTGCAGCTTGTAAGGTTTTCAACATATCTTATATTTTAAGCCTGGATAATTCTGCTGAGTGGGAAAAGTCACAGGTGGGCACGTGCTGTGTCTCGTTTGTGGTGGAGATGCAGGGGGGTAAATTCAAAAGTGAAAGAAACAGGGTATTCATCTATTTTCCTTTCCAAGTGCCTCTTGCTGCTCCAGATGCATTTCAGAGGAAGCAGGATGACTCCACTGCATTTATGGGTGCCAGCTTCCACCTGAATTAACTTTTCTAGATAGGAGAAATACAAATACAAACAAATCATGCTGTCAACCCAGCCCATCCATCTTTTCTTCCGGCAAATCTTTTCTTGCCTGAGATGAATTAACACCTGCAGCAGGTTTGTGTGAAAAATTAAAAAAAAAATAACAGTTTCAGTCAGAAAAAAAGGGGCAACGATCTTGGATATGTAAGTTAACTGGCTACCTCAGCTATTTATTGGCTCTTCCCTGAAAATGTTGTCTCAGTTATAACCTAAGGGCATCACACCCACCAATAAAAGCACATTCACTGTGCTCTGTCTGTCCATGCACATGGCATTCCTTGGGAATTCCTCTGAGAAACTGGTAAAGTCCCAAACTCCACATTTCCAACTCTTTGGTCCATGTTCTCCTGCAGAATGTAAACAGGTGAGGCTCTGATCCATCTGCAGGGTTCCAAAAGCAATCCAGCTGATCTTTTCACTCATTTGTGGGTTCACTCATTTATCTTTTTTCAGGCAATTTGTGCTGATTTGTTTCCCAAAATTTGTATCCCATTTGTTGCATTGTGAAGCTTCAGAAGAATGGATTATTGAAACTCTTGAAACTGTTTTTTAATCACATCTTATCCTGTCAGCAGATTGCCTGTTTCAGTAGGCTTCTGCACATTTCAGTTCCATCATTGTTCCCAGAGCTCAAGTGGAAACCAGCCAGGGATGGCTGAGAAACATGAAAGGAAAATATGAGCAAAATAATCATCCTAAGCCAAGTGTTGGTGGGAGGTGCCATGCAAAATGGGGTAAGCCCACGTTCCTGCAATAAAACATCCACATGATAGAGGATGAAGAGGAGTCACACATAATGGTGGGAAAGCCTTCTGTAGAGAGCTTCAAGAACAAATGTAATTACCAAAGGAGTTTTTAATTGTGGGGGAAAAGCACTTTGACCAGCCTTTCCTATGGTTTGGAGTGTTTACCAGTGGTGCACTCTCAACTGTTCAAGCCAGTGGGAGCCAAAGGCTGTAAAAGTGACAGCAGAGGGAGGAGGAGCCTCTGTGTGTGACTCCAAGGACATTTTGGTGGTGCTGAACTGTCCCCCTGATTCACCCAAGCTTGATTCATCCTGTGCCTGGAGCAGCGTGTGATGTAACCTTGCCATATATATATGAAATATACCTATAAAAAAACCTATTTTGTGTCTGAAGCTACCTCTCCACAGTACCAGCTGGTGTTTCCTCCCTGTTCCCAGCAGCATAATCCATGTGGTCTAATGGAAGGTGGCAGGGGTGGACCAAGAGGAGACTTAGGGTCACTTCCAACCCATTCTATTCTATTCCATTCTATTCTATTCTATTCTATTCTATTCTATTCTATTCTATTCTATTCTATTCTATTCTATTCTATTCTATTCTATTCTACTCTATTCCATTCCATTCCATTCCATTCCATTCCATTCCATTCCATTCCATTCTATTCTATTCTATTCTATTCTGTTCCCCATCCCATCCTGAAACTTGCCTGACAAAAATCTCAGCACCCTTTACGCTCATTTTGCAAATCCCTGCACCATGCTCATCACATTAATTGATGTTGATATGGTCAGGGCTAAGTTAGTTGTCACTAGCTAAAAAACCACATTTTTATATATCTCACAGTGTCACAAGGATATATGGTCATCTTTGCAAGTCTCAAGATAAATCACAATATTTCTTAATGTTATTTTTAGCTGTAACGGTCTGAACTATTCCCTGCCATCAACTGGTGAAAAAGGAAGTGAAGTCACAAAAGATTTTAAGCCAAATGAAATGCAGTCTGGGGAAGATCTCTTTGAAGAAATACACACTAATTGGGCAGAAAAATACTGTTCCTGGTCCCAGTGACTAGAAATCTGGAAAATTTATCATGTACAGAACTCCAGCTTCTTGCAAAAACGGTATGTAATCCCGATTTAAATACATAAATTCTGTGTAATACTTGAATGGGAAAGGTCAGCACTTTCATGGGTGAATTGTACCAGAGAGCCTGGGGCCTGTTTCAGTGCTAAACTCCACATACTTTTACAGTGCTATCACAGGGCTGGCTGCACAGAAAGCTCATTGTTTGCAAGCTGCGGAGAGGAGCCCACTCCTTCATGGAACAAAACAGCTTTTAACTCCGTGGCACATCCCTCAGCAGCAGCAGCAGCATGTCCACAGAACGGCAATCCATCACTGAGAAATGGCAACTGGGCCGGGGGGCTTGACAGCGGCGTCCTCTGCAAAGGACCCACTTCCCAAAAATCGCCGCTTCCTGGGCCAAAGGAAAGCTGGAAAACGCCAAAAAAAGCCCCTTGTGGCTCCTTGCAAGGGACCATGCCCACTGCAGAGAGCTTCCAGACAGCTGCCAGCATTTATCTCACTGAGCCCCTCGCTTCATCCTCCTGTGCAATCGCACGGGGAGCGAGGAAAAGGCACACACACAACTTTACGAGCTCTGAGCCCACACCAGGGACATTTGATATTTTGGCAGCCAGCTTTCCATTTTCCAGCTGTGCCAAGTCAAGAAACATGCTAGGAAAAGAAACTAGTGCATAATTAAGCCTTCCTTTTTTTTTCTTTTTCCCTTGGAGACTTCTCAGTTGACTTTTATTATTCTTCTTCTCTTTTTGTCTCCTGTCTTGAGAATTTGCTTTGTTTTCGATTTTTTTTCGAGGGAGCTTTTCTCGCCAAACAGGTTTGTTGCAATTTCTCACCATTCTCCTGATTACTAACAAAACAACTCAGCTTTCAAATGCCAGGCCAGAAGAAGAGTTATTTTGTGGGGAAAGGGAAATGGGGATGCAATAATTATCTTATTACAATTGATGTGACATTGTCAGTGCTGTTACATGACTCCTGCTGCTGGTGCCATTTCAGTTTTGGGTCCTCCCCCTTTGCTTCCTGCTCCTGCTCATGCTCTGTGTCCCTTCCTCTGTCCCTTAGGTGAGATTTTCCTCCTGTCATCTTAACACTCATCTCCTTTATGATGTGATTGGTTTGGCTCCTTGGGCAGATAAGAGGGGCCACTGTAGGAAAAGACAACAAAGATGTTAATAGCACAAGTTCTTGTGCTGCGCCCTGCCTTGGTCGTGGTATCCTTCCTTTCAAACAGAGCTGAATCCAGATCAGGGGGCACTCTGAAATATAATTATTAATAAAGGAAGTTTTGGGGCATGACTGCAAACCTCCTAGCTGAAGGTCCAATGTAATTGTGATCCTGAGGACCCTGGAGCAGAACACACACACCCCATCCCATTATTTTCCTCTCCTGCCTGCCACGCTGGGGAATTGTTATGTTTCTGCTCATTTAAAGGAAAAACAACAATTTTCACTACCTGAAAGTGTGACTTCTCATGGAAGGGATTCTTCCTGGTAAAACCCAGGACAGTGAGAGCCAGGTTTGTGCTGCTGGGCACTCGCTGCAGCTGTTTTGGGGCTGTGCTGGTTTTGGCTGGGTAGAGCTCCTCTTCCTCCCCAGTGGGGCAGAGTTTGGGTTTGTGCTGAGGGCAGAGGAGGAAGGGGATGTTGATGAGGAAGAGGAGGGCAGAGGAGGAAGGGGATGTTGGCAGGGTGAGGAAGAGGAGGGCAGAGGAGGAAGGGGATGTTGATGAGGAAGAGGAGGGCAGGGGAGGAAGGGGATGTTGATGAGGAAGAGGAGGGCAGAGGAGGAAGGGGATGATGGCAGGGTGAGGAAGAGGAGGGCAGAGGAGGAAGGGGATGATGGCAGGGTGAGGAAGAGGAGGGCAGAGGAGGAAGGGGATGTTGATGAGGAAGAGGAGGGCAGAGGGAGGAAGGGGATGTTGGCAGGGTGAGGAAGAGGAGGGCAGAGGAGGGAGGGGGTGTTGATGAGGAAGAGGAGGGCAGGGGAGGAAGGGGATGTTGATGAGGAAGAGGAGGGCAGAGGAGGAAGGGGATGATGGCAGGGTGAGGAAGAGGAGGGCAGAGGAGGAAGGGGATGTTGATGAGGAAGAGGAGGGCAGAGGGAGGAAGGGGATGATGGCAGGGTGCTGTTTGTCCTCCCAGGTCACTGTCACTGCCCTGCTCCCTGGGAGGTGCTGAAGGGAGGCAGGGAATGAATTCTCCTCTTGCTTTGCCTGCGTGCACGGCTCTGCCTCCCTTGTCTTTATCTCAGCCCAGAGTTCCCTGTGTTTCACCCACCCAGTTCTCAAGTGGAGACATCCAGCTGCTGATATGGAGTGAAATAAAAAGAGGTTTGTTTGTGATTCAGCTCTTTGCCCACTCCTGCAATAGCATAATTTTATTTACATCCTCACCAGTTTGTGGGTTCTTTGTTTCTTTCTTTTTTTTTTTTTTTAACTTCTATTGGGGTTGGGTTTGAAGATATTTGAGCTTATATTTTGCATTCAGACTCAGGTGTTTATTGCTTCCTATCAATGTTACAGCTTCACAGCAGTGAGTTCTGTAGTCTTTTATTAGCAAGGCACAAAATGGCCAAGTATCTTTTTTTACAGGGTCTTTTAAGGCTGAACTATCTAATTAAGAATGATACTTTAATTATTTTTCTTTTTAACTCAATAACTGATCACTCAAAGTTTGCAATGTGGACTTTTCTGTGTAATAACAAAATATCACCCAAACCCATGAAGAAGCAGGAAGAAGGTAAAGAAGTACAACCTGCCTCCACCCTAAAACCTGCATCTTGCTTCATATTTATTTCTATATTCAAAAACCCCAAACTCTTAAGTTTTCCACCCTGTGATATTACACACTTCTAACTAATCACACACCCATAATCCCAGTGCTATCAATCAATTTTGGGAGGCTTCTCCACAGCCTCAGGTCAAATGCAGTGCTCTCTTGTGGGTCTGTGCCTTTCAGCAGAGAAAATTTAAAATTCTCAGCACCCAGGGTTCCGATGGGTCCAGATCAATTAATGTGGATGCTGTTAATGAATCACCAGGCTTAGTTTTAGTTCAGGGTTGCATTGGGGAATCTCTGGTCCTTCTACTCATGGGAATAGAACCGTGTAATCATACAAGTGTCAAAAGTTGCTTTTCACAGGATGGACTTGCAGGCAAATCCAGCTGATAATTTAGCTAAGAAAAGGAAGGTTTTTTTAAAATGTTGAAATATATGAAACAAATTTTTAAAAATTGTCAAAGCATATTGTCCTTTAAAAAGAAAATATTTGTTTTTTTCTTTTTTTATCTTTTTTTTTCCAAATTATGTAAGTTCAGAAGACAGAAAGGTCTTCTGAGCTAAATGAAAGAGGTGTCTTGCCTCAAAATGTAAAGTTTTCTGAGTGATCCTTAAAAAAACAAAAAAAATGCTTGAAGATCTGTCTTTTCAGCCTCACCATATTTTCTTCCTCTTTTAAGAAAAAGCTGTTCATGGAAAGCCAGGAATTGTTTTTCCCCAGGTGTAATTAGGATCTCCTGTGCTGTCATCCACACTAAAAGCTCCCTTTGTCTCATGTCTTCCTGAACACAAAGCCAAGGGATTAAAAAGAGAACCTATGCAAAACTACTGCTTTGTTGGCCAAAACCTTCTAATGCTTAGGGGGAAAAAGAAGTGCTAGGGAGATATTTTGTACCCTGAAAGCTGTGGAGGAGAACGCTGACATTTCCCTGCTCTGCAAAATTCAGCTGTAAATGTTCAGTTGCTCTGTCACTGCCTTCTGACTCCTGCCCTCATACTCAGATAAGATTTTTCTTGGGATTCCAGGAAGAAAGGACTGCCAAGCGCTCGAATTTGATTTTTACAGCCACATTTCAGCTGAGGCTGATTTTTGCAGAGCTGCCTGGGCGATCCAGATGCTTCTTTTCAAGAAAAACGACCACTAACTTAGAATTACCAGATAAAGTGCTTTCACTCCATTCAAGAATAACATCTTTTTACATATTCAGAGTATCAGGCAAGCATCTGCTGTGGGTAATTTTGTTTTCTTAATTTCTTTTATATGTTCTGTGCAAGGAAGAGGGGCCTGGATCTTGCGCCACGGACAGGAGAGGCAGCTCAGGGTACTCAGAATAACAATATATAACAATAATATATATAATATTAAGAATATTCAGAATAACAATATATAACAATAACTCAAGAATAACATCTTGAGTTAACATATAATATATTTAATATTAAGAATATTCAGAATAAAAATATATAACAATAACTCAAGAATAACATCTTGAGTTAACATATAATATATTTACTATTAAGAATATTCACAATAACAATATATAACAATAACTCAAGAATAACATCTTTTTACATATTCAGAGTACTAGGGAAGAATCTGCTGTGGGTAATTTTGTTTTCTTCATTTCTTTCATATGTTCTGTACAAGGAAGAGGGGCCTGGATCTCTCACCACAGACAGGAGAGCCGGCTCAGGCAATAAACAACAGGGAGGAGGAATACATCCACAAAACCAGCCAGGAGAGGCACTTCTGCCCACCAGAGGAGAATTCCCCTTGGCCAGCTGTGATACCATCTAACAGCTCTCTGGTTTGGGCAGTGCAGCATGTGCTCTCCGTGCCTGATTTGCAAACTCTCCACCAGAAAATGATTTAAAAGTCATTTCAATGACTTTATCCTGCCCTCCCCTGCTCTGCCCGCGGTGGCTTCTGTGACACCACGGAGGTGAAAGGATTTGTGTCCTCCCAGAGAGAATCCCCAAAACATTGGACCCATCCCTGGCTATCACTAGCTGGGGTCTGTGTACAAATCCCAAACAGGACAGGGCTGCAGGGAAGGTGCCTTGAGCTGTTTGATTTTCCAGCATCACTCTCATTCCATGGTGATGACAATGGGAAGCTGCCAGCAGCTCACATCCCAGGCAGCAGACACAGAACTCAATGGCACAACTCACTTGATGAGTTTTTTGCCCAATCACACAAGGCAAAAGCACACTGACAGTATTTATATCTGTACAGTATCTATTCTATATTGACAGTAGTTCTGTCCAACCACTGTAAGCACAGGTACCTGTGGTTAAACAATGCTTGCTTATTTCAAATGCAATACCTGCTTGTGAGCCTTCAAACACAACACACAGAGCTCCATTATTAAGTGTCAACCTTCCTAATATCTTGCTAGATAAACTTTCTGTAGCTTAGAGAGTTATTCTAGACAAGTGTTAATACACAGACCATTGCTCTATTTGTCCTTGCTTTTCTACATTTTAAATAACTTTTCTGCTGACCAATCTCATGGCTGCTGCTTAGCTCCAATCCCAGTTCTGCTGTCTCTGAGGCCTGCCTTTTGCAGCTTTCCCAAAACCCTCTGATTTTGTGGATTCCCACACCTGGCCAGCAAGAGCTGGGGATAAGTTTCCTCCATGGGTGGCCTGGAGAATTGGGCACCTCCCTTTGACTTTTGGGGACAAGGTTCCAGATGGGACAGCAGCTCCCCCTGAGGTTCTGCCCTGGCAGCATCACAGATGTTTTCACCTCTCTGAAAACATTTTCCTTTGGGAATGGCAGGGGCTGGAGAGGCTCCCATGAACTCTGTCACCCCTTCCTGTGCCCACCCCTCTGCAAGCTCAGCCTGGGAGCAGCCAGCGTGTGTCTGATGGAAAAAACAAAAAGCCACCAAAGCATCGTGTGCTCACCCTGCACTGGGCGAGGGTATTTACATGGCTCAAGGAATGCTTGGCCTTTCTCAGGGCCAAGAAAAACAAAGCCACCAGCCACCCCCCACCCCCGATGTTGAAAAATGAGGTGCTGCTCCCAGCCATCTGCAGCCAGCTTTGCTTGATTGTTTGTTTGTTTTATTTATTTTTTTAAATAACCTTCTAAAGCTTGGTTCAGATTGTTTTCATTCCAAAGCCTTTGCCCATAAAGAAGCAAATAACCTTTTTTTTTCTCTCTTTTCCAAAGAAATAGATGTATCTCTGCCTATTTTGTGAAGAGCATGGCTCATGAGAAAGCAGGTTAGCCTGGGACAGCTGGAACTGCAGGCTGCCAGCAGGAGGTGGGAAGAGAAGCATTGTCTTTGTCAAAAATTATTGAAAGCTGGAAGAAATTTTATCCTTATGTTGAAAACAGCATCATCCAAGGAGTTTGCAGCATTAGTTAAACCACCTATCTCTAAAATACAATAATTTCAATTTTGGGTGCTGGGCAAGAGTTATCAGCATGACATGCCCTGAGCACGAGCAGGTGAGGATGTGTTTGACCACAGGATTGCCATTTATGAAAGCCTTGGACAAGGGAGAGGGGGAAGGAAGGGAAAATCCTAATCCACAACATCAATCACCACAAACCAAGCTTTGCTGGGAGCTCAGCCTGCAGGAGAGGAGCTGCAATCCCTGCTGCAAACAATAGAGGAAGTAAAAAAAATCACTGACCTGAGAGATTCTGATTTTCTCTTCTTAAATTCAGGGTGAACATTATCTTGTGGCAGCACAAAACCTGCTGAGAGGAATAAGGAAAGGCTCTCCAGAAATGAAAGCTCTAAAAACCATTTACATTCAGAAAAGGGGAGTGTTTTGCTGCAGGTTTAATCCACATCTGCACCTGCAGCTGTGGTGTTTGGGTCCAGCTGTGTTCTGCCTCTTGAGCTGGGCACCACAGCCTGCTGCCCCTCCATGAAAGGGAGAAAAACTGCTGTGCTGTAGGAAATATGTGCTTGCAAAGGAGCCCAGGACATGAGAGAGATGACAACTCCCACCACGAGAGAGATAACAACTCCCAAAATCCATGGAATTTCACACTGTGTGTGCAAAGGAAGGAAAACTTCATTACAAGTCCAAACCTGCAGGTAATTCCTGGTCAACTCCAGTGACTGATTGGTGCTCTAAGATGTGAAGTTTGATGTGATTCCCCCCCAAAAAAAGCAAATTCTCTATGCAGTATAGATGCTCAGCTGTGCAAAATGCTAAAGCATAATTAGGGTTATCCTAAAACAGAGCCTGAACATTTCTTGGGGGAGTTAAAAAATAATAATTTACTGAATTAACTGGAGCAGCTGAAAAAGCTGCCCAAGAGATGGTGGATTTATCTTCACTCTGAGTGTTTGAGGCAAACCTTAATTTCCCAGCAAAGGCTGGAATCACAGATAGCTGGAAGAAACAGAGGTATTATAATGGTTTATTTCTTCCTAGTGAAGATCACAGGCCCGGAAGGATTTGGGTTGGGAGAAACATTAAAACTCATGCCATTCCACCCCTGCCTTGGGCAGGGACACCTTGCACTGGACCAGGCTGCTCCAACCCTGTCCCAGCCAGCCTTGGACGCTCCCAGGGATGGGGCAGGATGTTTGTACTAAAATCTCCATTTTTCACCCCATCACTTGTGTGCTCCCCTCTGCCAGAATCCCTCTCAGAAAGAGAAATGAATAGAACTGGATTGTTCACCCCAAGTCTTCTGACTGGAACAGGCAAAAAATTCCCTTCCCAGAGCTCCCTCTGAATTTCCAATGTGTTTTTGAGGCTGATCAAGGAAAATACATGACCTGACTAGATGCAAGAGCTGCATGAGGCAGCTCTCCTTGCCTGGGATCTCCCATCATGAGCCTGCATCAGGGTTGTGTTCAGAGGGCATGGGAACTCAAAAACTCCTCCTGGGGACATCCCCTGTTTGCCTATGAGCCCCTTGGAAATGTTTTTAATTAATTTTGGGAGTCTGTGCTCTGGGCTCCATCAGCCACACAGCTATAAGGATTTTAATTGTAGCATTTTACTGTAAGAGTCTTCCATAACTTGCAATAAAATAGGAGATTTCTCCAAGTCTTGAGTCAAATGAGGGTTAAATTTTAAATGCCCTTCTCTTTGCAAACATAACTTTGCTAGTTTTGTGTAAAGTACAGGTATAAGATAGCATTTTTTTTGTTGCATATTAAAAAATACATTCAGATACTAAATATATTCCATTATTTTAATAAATTGACCTAGAAGGGGTAGCAGGCTTAGAAAAGATGAACCCATCCTTCTGCTTTGCTGAGGGCTCCTCCATGCTGGGAGTGGAGGAGGAAAGGCAGGAGGCAGAGCATGAAGTCTAAAAGAAGGCATTAAAAAATTTGTATTTCCTTTGCCACAAATCTGCTCAATAATATTTAGCCACTCTTCTTCTTGTTATCACAAAGCAGAAATTATGGAAATAAAGGGAAATTGACCAGGTTTCTAAATGTCTGATTATTAATACATGAAATTAAGGGCAAAGATGAGCCAGGCTGTGTGAAGTAAGAGTAAAATACCTGATGGAGCAGTTCAGAGCTTGATTTAATTGTTGTTAAAAGAGATAAAAAGTGGCAAATCCCACTTTCCACTGTTCTCAACAGCCTGGTGGCTCGTGCACAGGAGACAGAAAGGCACAGAAGGCTTTGGGTTGGGAGGGACCTTAAAGATCATCTGTGGGAATCCACAGAATTGGGAAAGCTGCAAAATGCAGGCCCCAGAGACAGCAGAACTGGGATTGGAGCTAAGCAGCAGCCATGAGATTGGTCAGCAGAAAAATTATGTAAAATGTAGAAAAGCAAGGACAAGTGGAGCGATGGTCTGTGTATTAATGCTTGTCTAGAATAACTCCCTAGGCTACAGAAAAGTTTATCTAGCAAGATATTAGGAAGGTTGAAGCTTAATAATGGAGCTCTGTGTGTTGTGTTTGAAGGCTCACAAGCAGGTATTGCATTTGAAATAAGCAAGCATTGTTTAACCACAGGTACCTGTGCTTACAGTGGTTGGACAGAACTACTGTCAATATAGAATAGATACTGTACAGATATAAATACTGTCAATGTGCTTTTGCTTTGTGTGATTGGGCAAAAAACTCATCAAGTGAGTTGTGCCATTGAGTTCTGTGTCTGCTGCCTGGGATGTGAGCTGCTGGCAGCTTCCCATTGTCATCACCATGGAATGAGAGTGATGCTGGAAAATCAAACAGCTCAAGGCACCTTCCCTGCAGCCCTGTCCTGTTTGGGATTTGTACAGAGATCCCAGCCAGCGATAATCATCCCGTTCCAGCCCAAAATACGTGCAAAACTAGGATTTCTTGTCCATCTGTGTGACATCCTGGCTCTGGAGGGGTTTTTACACAACCCAGGGGTGGTGTGGGGTGGTGGGGCAAGGGCTGAGACCCTCTGAGTGCACAGGGCTGCTGTGCACAATGAACAGTGACAAACCATGGGCTGCCAGACGCAGGAGCAGCTGGATTGCAGGGAAAATATCCTGGTCTTTGTTCAAACAGTTCAAATATCAGGATTTCACCTTTGGCTCATCCTTACTAATTAGGAGAACTCACCTTACAGCGCTGGGCAATGCCCATTGAAGAAAATTCTCTGATGTGAGAATGAGCGGAGTTCTGGTTGCACCCAATATGGTGTTTTCTGTCTCTTCACATGTTTTTTTGCAAGCACAGCACATCTCTTCCAGGAATTTATGGAGAGGAATACTCCTGGCTTTGGGCTGTTGTGTCTCCAAGCCGCAGCAACCCGGACTCATCCCACACCTTTTGCCACGGCCAGGTTCTGACACAGTAAAATAAATAATAATGGCCAATAAATAATAATGGCCAATAAAACGAGCCATTTCTTGTCCTTCCTGCAACTCCTTCGCCCAGCATTTCCCAGGCCTTCCCCAAATGTGAGTGTTTCACAATAGCATCTGGCGTGTGGAAGGAGGTAAAGCCGCGTTTGTGGGGCACAAGAACAATAAACGGATGTCGCGTTCTGTGTAATATTTGAGCTTTAATTGCATCCCTTCCCTCGGAAAGGGAGGGGAGCTGGTTGCGACAACAGGCTGTTCATCTCACATTTGTCAGCAATTAGCCTGAGAAGGTGCCTGTCCTGACAGTTTTCTGAGCAGGAGCAAAGGCGCAAGGAGAAGTGTTTGGTCACGGCGCATTTTCTCAGCGCTGTTAATCCCCTCCCTTTGATTGATTATTGGCCACATGGGTTGTTAGCAGGGGTGGGATTATGCTCAGCGCTGATAACAAAAGGCAGAGGGGATCTGGTTTGTTTCTTGCTTGATCTGCAGAGGAGGGAGGGAAGGAGCAGTGTGTGGATGTGCCGCTTTGGGAGTGCTCGCTGCAGCCTCAGCTGCTCCGTCTGGGATTGATCCCAGCAGGGTCCACCCAGCACCCAGAGCTGTCCTTGCTGAGGCCACGTGCAACCACAGAAGGAAAAGCCACTGAAAAAATAAAAATTAAAAAAAAAAAATAAATCCCCAGACAACCTGGTCTAGTGGAAGGTGTCCCTGCCTATGGCAGAGGGGCTGGAATTAGATGATTGTTAAGGTCCCTTCAACCCCAGTCATTCTGTGTTTCTATGATTCTATGGTTCTATGATTCTGTGACAACTTGTCTTTGCCCCTTCTTAGGGGCCAGTTTGATATTTGTCAAACCACTGCAGCCACTGAAATTTCAGCTACTGAAATGAAGTGGGAGAGGCTAGGAAGAAGGACCTGACTTCTCCAGTTTGCAATGTTGTCATAAAAAATTTGTAAAAGAGCCATTAATGCAACTCGATGTACCTACTAGAAGAGGACTTGGGTTTACAACTTGTGCTAATAAATCATCATTGTTGCTCATCTAGTTAGACTAATGTGTATTCCTGTTGTCATTCTGCTGTTTAATGATATGATCTCTGTTGAAATACCACATGTAAAGTAGGAAGTCCTGGAGGTCTTCCTTTCAATATTGTATATTAACAGGACCATACAGGGCAAAGATAACTGCAAAATGATAAGTAGCCTCACTGAACACTTGGAAGTGGATAGTAAAAGGAGGCCCTCTTCTCATAAATTTCTAAGTAAGTGTGGGAGATATTTATTTGCCCAAGCTAAGCACTTAAAAAAAAATTAAAGCTTGTTTAAACATAACAAAAATGAAGAGAATGGGAGGAAAAAAGTCTGACTGAAACATACCAACCTAGACATCAATAGATCATTCTATTCCTTAGGGAAGAAAGCTAGTGTTTAAACTTAATGCTCTGCTTGTAATTTAATGGAAAATCATAAAAAACAACAACAACAAAAAAAAAAACCCGCAAAACCCCAAAAAACCACAAAAAACCCCAAACCCCAAAACCAACCAAAACCAAACAAGAACCAAACCAAAACAAAAAAACCCAAAAAACAAAACCCAAAAAAACCACCCAAAAAGCTGCAAAAATACCCCAACCTCCAAACCAACCAAAACAAAACAGGAACCAAAACAAAAAGCAAAAACCCATAAAAACCCCCAAAAACCCACCAAAAAAACCCCAAACCCCAAAACCAACCAAAACTAACCAAGAACCAAAACAAAACAAAACAAAAAAACCCCAAAAAACCAAAAAACCACCAAAAAAACCCAAACCCCAAAACCAACCAAAACCCAAACCAAAACAAAAAACAAAAACAACAACAAAAAAGCAAAAACTGAAAAAAAAAACACCCCACAAAAGCAAACCAAAACCAAAAACCACCAAAAAAAAAAAAAACAAAACAAGAAAACCTCCAACAAAACAAAAAAAATTAAAACTCCAAACCAAACAGGTTAAAATAGTTTTTTCTTAAATTCCATAGCTGTTGTGTTGACTTTGCTGGCTAGGAGGCTGACAGAGTGCAGAAGGCTTTCAGAAGCAAGGCAGGCTGGGGGCAGACAGGTGATGTTTTGAGGATGGAGTGTTTTGAGCTCTCTCGCAGCAGTAAATCATAAGGACAGGGTATCACCTCTCCTTTCTCCCCTGCCTGAGTTTTGCCCTGAGACAACCTCGCTGATGGGCAGCTCTGGGTGTTTTCCACTTGCTCCAAAAGCCACTCGTCTGACACGGCTGGAAATATTTACAAATCTTGGGACACCGTGTCTCGAGTCAGCTGATGAGGTATTACAGGTGACATCAGTGCAAGTTTGCCTGACCATGGAAGGGGGAAAAAAAGGAATCAATGTGAAATTGTGCTGTGCTGAACCTCTGAATGAGTCAAGGTTGCAGAGTTTCGAGTGGTTTCATTCTTTCCAAAAGCAGCTTTGAAGGGAAGCTCCCCTCTCCTAAGGTTTGGGTGAACTATTTTAAGGAAAATTTAAAATAACCTTGATTAATGCTAAGGAAGAAATTAATGACAAGCACTAAATAATAATATCAGAACAGATGAATAGGTTTCTTTATCTGTTATTTAGTTAAGGTGACAGAAAGTGTATGACAATTTTTCTGGAGTTCTTTTGCTAACACCTGTTTATCTGCTGTTTTCTACAACAGTTAATTTTAAAAGGGCACATTTGAAGAGTTCAGATTAAAATCTGGGGTCAGATTTAGAAATTAGGGTTATAAAATAATGGGAATCACCCTTTTGACAATGCACTGATAGATCATAATCACTCAGGTTTAGCACCTGGTTTATAAATTCTGGCTCATGAATTTGTGATATAAATTGATATTTTTCTCTCACAGGTACCAGAATCAAAGTTGCCACTTTGAGAAGTTTGAGTGATGTTTTCTGTCACAGGTGAGTGAGGAGCTGAGACACAAACAGAAGGTGTTTAAGGGAGTCCAGACTGAAAAATGTGTGGGCAGATCAGCTGGGAAAAACTTCCTGCTTGAGGTACACTTCATGTAGGGAATACTGGGGTTTGTTGATTGAATTTGTGCCAGTAGCAGAAGTGAAGGAACCTTTTTTTCTTTTCTCATGGAAATGCTCCTGTGTGTGAAATTTGACAGAGTAACGAGGCTGCAGCTCTCAGAAATTGCTGCTTACTTGGAATAAATCAGTGACCAAATTAAACCAGTCTGCAAGTAGTTTCTAAGTAAATTACTTGCACAATTTATGTGACTGCAAACTCCAAAAAGTCATTGTTTTCACCTTGATTCTGTTTGCAGTTACTGCTGCAGGCCTTTTGCTTTGTTAGAGATGAGGCCATTTTTATATTCCTGTAATGCAACCACATTCAAGTTGTGGGTTAATTTTTTTATATATAAGAAGGGGGGGAAAGAGCTAATTGAATATGTGATATTCTGTATGAAACTGGTATCTGAAACACAGGGATTTGAGATACAGTTGGGGAACAAAAAGTTGCTTGTGTAAGGGGATAAGTGGGAATAATGGGGTGGAAATAAGAAATGGAGGGTTTGGGATGTTTGTCAAGGAAAAATAAAAAGCTTCCTAATGAGGTAGAACTGGCTGAAAATAATCATTCACAGGAGGCATTGCTCAAGACAATTTAGGCTGATTGGACAAAAAATCCAAGAAACAACAGAGGGGACTCAATTGATATTTTCTGTCTCTTTACATAAATCATTGCAGGGAAGGGAAGGAAAGGAAGGAAATAAGGAATGAGAATTTTTGAATGAAGGCACCATAAACCAATATTTGTGACCTCAGAGAGACCAAGATACACCTTCCAAAAAAAAAAAAAAAAAGAAAGAAAGAAAAGAAAAAAAAATTGCAGGGAGGCATGAGGACTTTGGCTTCCAGCACTGGTGTGAAATGGCCATTTTTACATCCTGAGACTGTGAATTTTGGAATCACCCTGCTTGTCATCTCAGACTCAGGCATGCCATGGGTTTGGAAGGAATCAAAGTGTGGCCAGATGTGAATAAACTTAGCAGCTGGCCAAACAACTGAGTCAGCAGAAGAAGAAATTGATAAAATATGAGTTTATCCATAGCAAGAAAGAAAACAAGGACATTAGCATGGAAACTGATGGAATAGACACATAAGGGGTATTTGGAGTTAGAGGATATGTGCCTTAGCGAGCAGCATACAGGCCTAAATAATTTGCTGTAAACTCTTGCCCAATAAAATCCAATGAGCTATTGCTTTGTCCAAGGAATATAATGAGCTTTTTTGATGTAAGTAATGACTCAAGACCACGCTTTGTTACAGGTACAAAAACTTGAGAACACCTTGTAATGAAGAAGAAGCTGTTGCTGTCTCTGCACCAGTGTGTGTGTTGTGTCCATCTCAACAGGAACAGCCAGGGCTGGGTGCAGAGGAGATGAGTGGAGGGGAAGCTGCAGCTGAGTCTAGGACTAGAATTAGTCTGGTCTAGAACAGAATCACTGGGTTGAAAGAGCCCTTCAAGCCCATCGAGTCCAGCCCAGCCCCAACAGCTCAACTCAACCCTGGCACCCAGTGCCACATCCAGGCTTTGTTAAACACACCCAGGGATGGGTGCTCCACCACCTCCCCGCGCAGAACATTCCAGAACTTTCTCACTCTTTCAGTAAAAACTTTTTCCTGATATCCAGCCTGTATTTCCCTTGGTGCAGCTGGAGGCTGTGTGCTCTGGTTGTGTCAGTTCCTGGAGAAAGAGCCCAGCCCCAGCTGAGCACAGGCACCTTTCAGGAGCTGTGCAGAGTGATGAGGTCACCTCTTGTTGAGTTTTATCTTCTTTTTCTCCCTTGATCATGGTCAAGATTAAAGGCACAGAGACAATATTTGGCGTTCAGACTCAGATATTTATTACTTCTTATCTATGTTACAGTCCTACAAGTCGTGAGTTCTACCACATTCCACTAACAAGCCACAAACATGGCCCTGCATCCCTCTCTCTACAAGATCTTTTAAGGATAAACTGTCCAATTAAAAAATTACACCTAAATTATTTTCACTTTTAACCCAATAACTAATCCCTCGTGTCCTGCAATGAGGATTTTTCTATCCAATTACACAAAAACACCCAAACCCATGGAGAAGGAGAAGGAGAAGGAGAAGGAGAAGGAGAAGGAGAAGGAGAAGGAGAAGGAGAAGGAGAAGGAGAAGGAGAAGGAGAAGGAGAAGGAGAAGGAGAAGGAGAAGGACCAGTCTCTGCCCTAAAACCTCCATCTTGCTTTAAGTATATTACTGTATTCCTAAACCCTTAAACTCTAAGTTTTCCACCCTGTGATATCACACACTTCTATCCAAACCCCACACCCACAATCCCAGTTCTGCCATTCCATTCTGAGATCCTTCTGCACAGCCCCAGGTCAATGCAGCGTTCTCCTGGGGGGCAGAGTCTGTCAGCTCAGAAAGCCCAAAATCCTCATTATCCAGGGTTCCAACACCCTCTGGGTCTCCTCTTCCTCTGTGCACAGGGTCAGGACTCAGTGCAGGCTGAGGAGCACACAAAGAGCTTGGCTGCTGCTCCAGGCTCCCATGGCAGCCAGATTTGGGAGCTTCTCCTGGCCTGGTGCTCCTAAATTCATCAATGAAGCTGCACTGGGGATTGCTGTTCCTCTGCAGAAGGGAAACGAGGAAGTCCTGTCCCACTGCCTGGGCTCTGAGAGCTGAACAAACTCACGGGGTTTTGGGTTTCAGAGGGAGTTTCTCTGAAAGTTTGACTGATGGTGTGAAATGACCCGTGAAATCCCAGCTGAACTTTTTCCTTTTCCTCGGGCCAGAAAGGAAGTGAAGCTTCTGCTGTGCCTTTTTGTGTATGAGCATGCAACTGTCTGTGTTTCCTGGCTGACACACCTGCATCCACTCCAGCACTCCTTCTGTCTTGGTCCAGAAGCCCCTGTGGGTGTCAGGCACTGAACCCAGTAGGATTTGCATCCTCCTACCTTGAAACAATCTGTGAAATCAAACAACAGACAAAAGCCTATCAAACACAAATGTCCCCCTCATCTCTCCTAGAGGATCCTTGATTAGGCTGTAATGGGCCACATTCCACTTCCCCACAAAGCCTGCCCCCCATAATTTTTGCCCCATAATTTTGGAACAAATGGTTCGAATCGTGCAGATACAGCCACGCACAATGTGCTGGAAAGCTGAGTGCTCTGAGCTCCAGCTGGATCACAGTGGAACAAAGAAAGAGAGGCACAGCTAAAGCCTGGGCACTGGAGACTTCCAGAGCTGCACAGCTCCTTCCATCCATGCCCAGGAATTCCAGCATGGAAACGCCAGGGGTGAGCAAGGTGCAGGTGCTGGGCTCTGCTCTGTTGGGTGTTTTGTGCCTCAGGCACTGAAATATTAAAAAGGAGCTAATTAGAAAACAAGAAAAAACCAATCCAAAAAATTACAATTTCCAATGGCACGTATGGACGAGACTACAGCATTGTCATTCTCATTGCATTCTTCAATAAAAAGTAATTTCTTCTTATAAACGTAATATTCACTGAAAAAGATTCTGAAGAGCTGGCCAGAAATGTCACAATGTTTTAGAGGAAAATAATGTTATTACAATCCATTTTCAATGTATATTTCAGTGTCAGTGATTACAAAGGAACACATTTATTGCTCCCTGTTGACTTTTGGGTGCATATATGAATTTCCAATTTTGAGTATTTTGAGTATATATTTTTTTTCTTTATTTGAATTGGGTGGGAGGGTGGGGGGGAAAGTTTTCAAATTTCTGCCTCCCTCTTTATCACATATTTTGTTCTGGTGGCGCAGAAGTTGTTTTAAAAAAATTACAATTTCCAATGGCACGTATGGACGAGACTACAGCATTGTCATTCTCATTGCATTCTTCAATAAAAAGTAATTTCTTCTTATAAACGTAATATTCACTGAAAAAGATTCTGAAGAGCTGGCCAGAAATGTCACAATGTTTTAGAGGAAAATAATGTTATTACAATCCATTTTCAATGTATATTTCAGTGTCAGTGATTACAAAGGAACACATTTATTGCTCCCTGTTGACTTTTGGGTGCATATATGAATTTCCAATTTTGAGTATTTTGAGTATATATTTTTTTTCTTTATTTGAATTGGGTGGGAGGGTGGGGGGGAAAGTTTTCAAATTTCTGCCTCCCTCTTTATCACATATTTTGTTCTGGTGGCGCAGAAGTTGTTTTAAGCCATTTCACCAGGAGATCCAAAACTATTTTCCTTCATTTGTGATTGTGACCTTCTGGATGTCATCCCTTTCAGACATGTATTTGCTGGGTTTTTTTTTAAAGGAACTGAGAAATTTTTAATTTAATCACAGACTGTTCTGTCTCAGTGAGGATTCTTTTTAGCAGCAGTGCTGGGATAATACAAAATCAGGCTTTGGAAGAACTTGTTCATCCATCTCTGGATGGCCACTTTTGACAGGAAATGTGGAAGGTTTATTCAAACCCCTCACAGGCTGGAGTTTATCTGTTTATTAGCTTCATTAAGCCTTTAGAACATGACTTTCAAATTTAAAACAGGACTTTCAAATTTACTGTTTTTTTCTGACAAGTCTGCATTGAATGGGGAGCAGAGGCTGGTTTGAAAGGTCAGAGAGAAGTCCTGTGACCATCTGCAACTGAACAAAAAAATGGCAATGAATAAAATTAAATAGTTATTCAACAGCATTAAATATTTTTACATATGCTAATAAAGAAAAGATAGGATTAGATTTATAAACGCAGTAATGAAGAAACCCTACAAACACAATGTTTCTGTCCCCCAAAAGACAATCACGTTTTAATAGGAGGTGAGGGGTTTTATATCTTTACATAAGAAGAAAAAATGCTCAAACAGCTCATGCCTTTTGATCCAAAAAGCTGTTTCAAGCACCTTTTCCAAAAGTTTTGTTTTTTACCTCTTTGCCTTCTAGTAAAGATCACACGACAGGCCATACTTTATTTACATTATGAGGACCCATCTGTCTTTTTTTGTCTGGAAACTCTGAGTGAGATTACTGCAACATCTCTCACCTACAGCGTTCTCGGATTGGGCTGGAACAGGAAATAAGGTAAATTAGTTTGGGATGCAAAACCAATTCTCTCACTTTGGAGGGGTGAGAACAAACCTCAGGACTATTGTGCCAGCCCAAGAATAATAATGTTCTTTTACCTCCTCCAGAAGAGTCTCACAAAGTTTCCAAGTGCTTCAGTCATTC
>NW_005054431.1:1093777-1121966 GCF_000277835.1 Geospiza fortis | reverse complement strand
ATAGATATAGATATAGATAGATATAATAAAATTCAAGTGCTGCATCCAGGGTGAGTGGCACTTCCAGACACTAGAATTGGACCTGTATGAAGCAAATTGTCATCATCTCTTGGCATTTCTTCCAGCATTTATTGCTGCCTTGACCCAGAGGACCAGGCCAGGGAGAGGCAGGACTGGAGAGGGAGGTGGAGCAGGCAAACAAATGCATCCCTGTGCAATCCTCAAACCCCCAGAGCACCCAGAGCTGGCTGGGGATGGGAACCGCCGCCAGATTGGGTCGGTCAATTTTATTTGAAGAGACAAGGGTGCTTTACAGACACCCAGGGACACATTTGCAAGCACTTGGTGGGATTTTAGCTACATCAACATCAATGGGGCTGAAGCAGCCAAATCCACACGAGCAGCGGTGAAAATGCACCCCCGAGGGCTCAGAAACAACACCGGCTGCTTTTACCCGCAGGACTTTCGCTGCCGTGATCTATAAAGAGAGCAAAGCACAATTTGAGGCTCATTAAACCCTTTCTTTCACAGCACACCAGCGAGGAGAGCAGCCGGGTGATGGTTGGTGCTCCCTGTCCCAGAATAAGGATCCAGGGCAGCATGCTGTGGTGAACCTTCCTCCTGCATTCAAATTTTGTTCTGAGCTTGTTTGGGTTTTTTCTTTTTTTTTTTTCTTTTTTTTTTTCTTTTTTTTTTTGTTGTTTTGATGTTTCGTTTTTTGGTTTTTCTTTTTTCTTTCCCCCCCCATTAAAAAAAAAAAAAAAAGAAAGAGATATTAATTATCTCGAAACCCTGGTGATTTTAATGCACTTGCACCTTTCTCTGGAGAAATGTGTTTAATGAGCCTTTTTAGCCTCATGTCTGGCTGTTCCAGGGATTGGCAAATCTATCATTTTCTTGCCTTCTTTCCTCAGTCTGAGCATAATTTGTGTAAAAGTCTCAATCCTGATTTCTACTGACACAGGAAAACCTCAATTAAGCACGAAGTTTCCTCATAAAACACGCGTCTCCTTCTCTTTTCTGGATATTTATTGCCTTGAACACATTTATTATCCTGCAGAGAGTACGAATCCTAAACTAGCACATGAGGCCAACCCAAGAGGTAGACAAGGTCTCCAAAATAAAGAAGAAAAAATAAAAAAAATAAAAAATTATGACTTTTCCCCTGGTTTCCAGTTGCTGCTATTTCTGCTTACTACAGCTGGAAACAGAAGTTCGACATTCAAGCAAGGAGTTAACATTTACTCTTGCTTCATGTCAGACCTTTCATATGGAGGAGCATCTGTCTGTTTGCTGTTCCATGCCAAATCTCATTGGGATAACTTGATATCAGGTAATTCTGGAGTGTAATAGCTGTGTTTAGCTTGTGTAACAAAGCAGGGAATTGGGTTTAAAAGTTCACCCACAAATGAACTACTACCCAGTGCAGCATTCTTGGTTATCTCAATGCCTATTGTGCATTGTCACTAGTGAAAAAACATATGTTGTTTGGGCTGTAATCCATGGATTTGGGGGCTGCAGCGAGTGATCTGAGTTTTCTAAACAGCTGGGATTTATAAAACTGTTGTAAGCCATTCTTTTTCTTTGGGAACCTGCTGGTAAGAGGGTATACACTGGGACCTAGAGCTCAGGTTTGGAACAAGTCCATGAGAAGGGGAAAAAAAGAAAAAAAAAAAAAGAAAAAAAAAAGGCATTTCCATCTGCATCTGCCTGGTCCTGGTCCAGATTTTAATGAATAGCCATCCATAATATAAAAAGCCTCATTGCCAGAGCTGGCAGGCAGGGTGGAATTGCCTGGTGGTGCCTCTGCTTCCAGTGCTGAGTCAGTCTGGGGGGTCCCTTCCCCTCTCCTGGTCCCAGGGTGATGGGCAGGAGTCAGAGCAGAGCTGTGCCCTGGGACAGGGCGCCAGCAGCAGCACAGCTGGCACCTGCCAACACCTGGATGGGAGGAGCTTCCTGTTTAGGAATGGAAAACCTTGAGGGTTGGAGGCTTGAATTAAAGGTTGTGGGAGGAATAGTGGATTTGTCTTTACAAAGACTGAGAACTGCTTGTGCTGCTGTAAAAATTCATAACAACGATGTGATTTCGTCTAGCAGAAATCATTCTAATTTTAGTATTTGTAATTTTGTTAAGATTATCAGGTGTGATTTTTTGTACTTTGCCCCAGTGACATCCCACCTGTTGATTAAAACCAATTACACAATTACCACCTACTCCTATTGGAATGGACCTTACATTAGTAAAACAATTAATTATGCACCAAGACCTACTAAGAATCTTGCAAAAAAAACCAAAGAAAGCAGAAAGAAAACCCTAATTACTGTCCAACATGATACAAAAGAAATAACCAGAGTTCTGCAAGGAATAAAACAAACAAGCTATGGGTCTACTGGTAGATAAAACCAGCACTGGGAGAGAAAAGAAGCAATGGAAAGGATTCCACTGATTGATGAATGGAACAAGATATTTTGCTTTTACAAATAAACTTTAGGTTTGCTGAGAAATGAAATTAGACATTGAAAAATGAAAGAAACAATGGGGAAGAAAAACCCCTGAATTCCATAAGAATTAAAAATGAAAAGGGAGGGTTGTACATTAGAGGGAAATCTCTCGGATCAGGTGTTCTGGGAAGTCTGAACCTCTCAAGTGCCTCAGAAATGGGGAAAGAGAGAAGGGAAATGTGGCTGGGAAATTGGGATAAAAAGGAGGCTGCGTCCTCCAAAAATGTGAGAGACCCCAGGGAATGCCCCATGGCCTCTGCCTTGATTGGAATAAAGTCAAAGGCCTCCTGTGTCTCCTTTTTGGGCATAAACCTCTGCTGTTTGTGGGTTGATTTTTCTAACAGTTGGGAGATTCACTCTTTATGTGTTCAGTCAGATGGAGGGGTGTATTTTTTTGGTGAAAAACAACCTCAAATGGCTTCTTTTATGGTTTGTCACCTCTGTCCTGGACAGATCCCATGGGCAGGATGTGTGACTGGCAGCACAGCCAGAACCAGAGGCAGCAAAACCACCTTGCTCTCATCACTTCTCTCCTTGTTTTGTCCCCAGTGGCTGTGGCACAATTAATGCTGCCCCTCCCAGCTTTTCGTGGCTTTGTTTTGGCTCCTTGTGTCAGGCTGCCAACCCCAAGAGATCAAGCGCAGGGCAGAGGCAGGGCTGGCTGGGAGCTGGGGCTCTGCCAGGCTGGTGTGTGGCAGCTGCAGGGGCAGGGGGGTCGTGGGTGACTCCGGCTGTGTCACACATCCCTTCCCACCCTGTGCGCTGGGCTGGGGGACAGAGATCCAGCCCAGGAGCACTCAGACAGTGACTCAGAGTGATGCCTCAGGTTTTAGCTTTGCTATTTTTCAGATTCTGTGCTGCTTTAGCGTGTGAGCTTCGCATGAGGGGATGGTGAGTTCTGTGCACAGAGCAGGGAGACAAAACAATTCCTGCTCCAGCTGGGCACCAAGGACAAATGACCCAAATCTCAGCCCCAAGAGCACAAACACCGTGGGCTGGAGAGAGAAAAACAAGCAGGGTGGGACTGCCTGGGCTAAAGCTGGAATGGGACAATGAACTGCAAGGTGCAAATGGAGCAGAACTGATCCCGTGCCGGTTGTTCATTTTGGGGCCATTTTGGTTCATCTTGGGGGCAGCCCTGGCTGGGCTCTGGTGCTGCCCAAGGTGCATCCATGGAGGAGATCCTTTGAATAAATCCCTGCTTTATTCTGTAACTCTGTGTGGTCTCTGTTTTAGGTCAGCCTTCTCAAGGCACCAAGAGGACACAACTCAGCTCTGGGCTGCTCCTCAAAGCAGGTCTACTCTGAAAGCTGCCTGGGACAACCTGCCTACTGCACAACAGCCAAAACCCCCAAGATTTTGCCCAAACTGGAGGAGATTGGCTGTGTCTCATCAGTTCATGCCGTGCAGGAACCATCCCCACATCTGCATTTTATTCCTTGGGGGACACAGCTCTGCAGCTGCCAGCACACCTGGCCTTCAGCAGGGCACAGAGGGGCTGTAGGTGTGTTTTGATGGCAGCCCTGATATGTAGTCTGTGCTATAAACCAGAGATTTGTCTGCAGTCAAAATACCCCAGGATCTCAAGAAACCACAGTAAATAAAAAGGGAGGAAAAACATCAGTGTTTAATTAAGAGATGCTATTGTTGTTTGGGTTTTTTTTCCTCACTGGGAGGAAAAAAAAAAAAGACATCAACCCCCTATTCATTTATATTTATCTTGTTATGTATTTTGTTTGAGACTTAGCTTTCAAGACAAAACTTTGAATTAATCTTGAGCTTTTTCTCAGTAACCTCTCCACTCCATTTTACCAAGAAAGAGAGAATTGTCACTCTCCTGTGAAACAGGAACAATAATTGTCACTCTCCTGTGAAACAGGAACAATTTGCTTAAAATTTAACTTCTCTGCACGTTTTTATATTCACCACCTCCTGTTCCTTTAGGTGCTCATTGTCAGCAGTTTGCATGAAGCTGGGGATGTCTCCATGTGTGCTGGAGGTTCCCTGCAGGCACTGAGATGAAGAAACCCTCCAAAAGAGAGTAAAGCAAATTCCTGCACGGAAGTAGGAAGCAGGAATTAAGGAAAATAAGCCTCAGAGCTAAAGAAAAATGTCTTTCTCTTTTTTCTCAGGGTCAGAAGAGCACATCTCTCAGGCAGCTGCATCCATTTGTGAGTGGAAATTTTGTGGGTCTTATTATCCTGTTTTTCTAAAGCTGCAGGGGACACCTAAAACTGTGTTCACCCTCAGAGTAGCAAAGCTGGAATACCTTTACAGCATTGACATGGACTTGTTTTTGTTTCATTTCTTGCTGCCCTGTGTCCTGCAGGCAGGCTGGGGTGAGGTTTTAGTTTCTGCAAATTGAGTCACCCCAGTGCCCCATCTCAGTCACGGGACACCATGGGCTGTGACAGCTCTGTGACATCTCCTCTGGTGCCACTGATTCAATTCTGCTGTGATTTTGGGTTACAAAATGCATAATCACTCATCCTGGCTAGTCCCCAAAGTGTCTTGCTCCACCTACTCCTCCTATGCAACTTGTAACTCTGCTGTGCAGCTTTTACCTTTGGCATGAGAGCTTGAAAATATTTTGGCATTTTCCATATCCAGACATTATTTCCTCAGTTTTAGCACTGGAACCATGACCCCTGTTATTGGTGTGCTTGGGGATATAGTTCCACATAAATAATGAGCTCAAGCAATTTGTCAGTGACTGCAGGGCTGCTCTAGTGGCTTCTGTGACTTTGAGTACGATACAAAAATGTATGTCTAGCATCATATTTTCTCCTCAGCTCCTCCTTGGAGTCAGGTTTTTGTGTCTCCTCAGACAGCAGCAAGGTCTCTGTGCTCAGTCACAGCACAAAGGCTCTTTTCAGTGGGTCGCCTCCTCAGCCAGCTCCAACATCCACATGCTGATCTTGTCTTTCCTGGGGTTCTCCCTCTGCTGATAAGAAACTATTAAATGTGGCACTTCAAAGGACTGAGAAATACTTTTTGAGTGTTTCTGACAGTCTGCTTTGGTCTTACAAGTTCTTTGTTGACAAAAGAGCTACTCTTGCTCTTTTACAACTCGTAGTATCTATCATTTAAATTTTTCCCCACTCTGATTCAGCCCTTAGCAAATCTGCTGTCTCCATTCCAGTTCAGGAGCCTGCCCCCTTCCATAACTATCTAGCCTAGGAAACAGAATTTGGTTTATGTGGTTTATGTTGTGCTCTCATTATTATATTGTTGTCTGAATTTGTATCTTGGGGTCAAATGGCTTGAGCTTCTGGAAACTCATGTTTTCACAAGCCAAATTATTTGCTACATTACAAGCTGCAGAATTACTGTGTGTTGTGCAGAGATGAGACAGTGCAACACCAGGGGCTTTGTTTCTTCATCCCAACAGAGGATGAGGATGGATGGATGTGGATGGAATGGATGGATGGATGGATGGATGGATGGATGGATGGATGGATGGATGGATGGATGGATGATGGATGGATGGATGGATGGATGGATGGATGGATGGATGGATGGATGGATGATGGATGGATGGATGATGGATGGATGGATGGATGGATGGATGGATGGATGGATGATGGATGGATGGATGGATGATGGATGGATGGATGGATGGATGGATGGATGGATGGATGATGGATGGATGGATGGATGGATGGGCAATGGATGGATGGATGGATGGATGATGGATGGATGGATGGATGGATGGATGGATGGATGGATGGATGATGGATGGATGGATGGGCAATGGATGGATGGATGGATGGATGGATGATGGATGGATGGAGGGATGGATGATGGATGATGGATGGATGGATGGATGGATGGATGGATGGATGGATGATGGATGGATGGAGGGATGGATGATGGATGATGGATGGATGGATGGATGGATGGATGGATGGATGGGCGATGGATGGATGGATGGATGGATGGATGGATGGATGGATGGATGGATGATGGATGGATGGGGAAACACTAGCTACTTTTTGAAGGTTAAACAATTTTATTGTCTAATTTTATATTGGTGCTGTTTGTGAGTGCCAGTGCTAATGGTGTCCATGCTTCATGCTTTCTCACAACAGGAACAGCAGATTTCCAGTTCTGCAGGGAATTGCATTTTCTGTGGGCCAGCACTGGGTGAGAAGAGTGGTAATATATGTATTTACCGCCCTGCTGGCCCTCTGTGCGTGGTGTACAGGTAGGAACTCCTGTGAAAACAAAGGTGGAGGAGGCTTGGACCTGTCTGTAGGCTGTCAGCACATGTGGCACAGGGGAGACAGGAGCCTGGAATTTGTCTTGCTGTGCTAATACAGCTCAGGAGTTCTCTCCTCTCCCAAAACTCAGAGTAGCAGTGAGAACAATTGCTGATCTGCTTCTGGGGGCATTGCAAGGCCTGGGGCAAACCCTCCTGAAAGAGGTGTTTGTATTATAAGTGCATGAAAAGCTTCACTACTGTTTTTTCTCTCTCCTTTTGGAGGTACCTCTGTCTCCCTCCTTTCCTGAGATGGTATCCTCATTTTAATTTCTTTTTCCAGTAATTTTAAACATTATTAAATTAGAAAGAATTGTTTTATTGTCCTGAGTGTGATAAGAGCACGCTCATCACTGCCACACAACCACAGCCCAGGACTACTGGAGTGAGGAACAAGCGAGGAAGCTACAGGATGAGGTAATTTTCAATTTAAAACAGTCAAATACAATATGTTTTGAATTCTTTCCCTGGCAGAGAAAAACTCTTCAAATGGGAAAACATCTAAAGGTTTTTCAGCTTAAGCTGATCTTCAGAAACCAGAGACAGCTGAAGGCTGTGGCTATTAGCATAGCAAAGAGATGACAGAAGGGAGAAAAGATAGGAGAAGGGATCGATCAGTGAGGGGCTGTGAGAGGAGATGGCTGCATTCCTGTTGCCATTGTTTTCCCTTGCTGCTTCAGCTACTGTACTTGTATTGACAGTTTAAAGACACAGGAATCTCCTATTTATAGTGTTTCATCGACAGATTTCTCCTTTTCACTTACTTGAGATGCAGTTTTAATCGGGTTAAATAAAGGGCAGGGGTGGGTGGCTAATAATTGCTTCTGTTAATTGGGATCCACTTTGGATCAGCTGTAGGACTCTGTGTCCCTTCATGGTGTCGTGAGACGATCTGTGGCTTGAGATGGGTCTGCTTGGAGCATTCCCTTGTACTGAATTCCCTTAAAAAGGCTTTTAAGAACAAGACTTTGGTATTTATTTGAATATAAAAAGAAAATGAAACGGCGCAATGTATCTTTTTAAGCAGCGTTAGCTGCTAGGGAGGAGGCTGTAGGAATAAAAAGGTTTTTAAACAAGGCTGCCACCAGCCTCTCACCCTCCTTGTGAGCCCGGCTCTGGGCCAGCTCTGTGACTTTCTGCTCAGCAGCCAGCACTGTGGCTTTGCTCTGGTATCCCTGGGACATCTCTGGGACCATCCTTCACTCCTGGGACACCCCTGTCACCCACCCTGCCCCGACCCTGCCCTCCCTGAGCTCTGCCTCTCTCATTCTGCAGTCTGGGGAAGCCTGGAGGACCCCATGGAAGGAGCCACCTCCCCCTGATGTGGAGCACATCACAAACTGGGCACAGGTGCCACGTCCATGCTGGTGCCATCGCTGAAGAGAGACCCAGGAGCCCTCTGTGAACACTTCTTCATGGGTCTAAGGTTTCAGCCCACCCTGCTCAGATTTGCCTCCTGTTTTTGAAGCTATTTTTAGTTCTTTGTTGTCCTCCAGCTGTGCTTGTGAAAGGATCCCCAGCCCCATGCCTGACACTCGAGCTGTTGCTATAGACTGGGAAGGAGGAGGTTATTGTATTTACAGGGAATGCCCCAACAAAGGCAGGAATGAGAATCTGACTCCATGCTCTCAGAAGGCTAATTTATTATTTTATGATACTATATTATACTAACGAATGCTATACTATACTAAAGAATACAGAAAGGATACTTACAGCAGGCTAAAAAGATAATAATGAAAACTCCTGACTCTCTCCAGTCCTGACACAGCTTGGCCCTGACTGGCCAAAGAATGAAAACAACTCACAGCAGAATCCAATGGAACAATCACCTGTGGGTAAACAATCTCCAAACACATTCCACATGAGCACAACACAGGAGAAGCAAACGAGATAAGAATTGTTTTCCTTTTCTCTGAGGCTTCTCAGCTTCCCAGGGGACAAATCCTGGGTGAAGGGATTTTTTCAGAGGACGTGAATGCCACAGGACATGGATGTGCCAGCCTTCCAGAAGCACCCAAAGGAGAGGTTTTCACTTGAAATCCCAGTAAAGAGTGTGATAACCCAGGCACACCCCACCTTTGGTGGACCACAGGATGTGGTCAGACACTGTGCTCAGCTCCAGGGCCACAGGGTGCGTGCTGTGGCCCTTGTCAGGAGTCCTTCAAATGCTCTTTCACACAAGAAGCTGAAAGGTCAAACATTTAGGATTTTTATTTTTTCCCCTCTTCCTCAGGCACAATAGACCCAGGGCAGTTTAATGCTGAGGCTCCTGTGCAAAGTCACAGGAGTTATTTGATAACCATATGTGGTTAATGCCTCAGATTTATCCACCATGTGAAAGATTAAACTTTCAATAATGTATGTCCCTTCCTACAAGTAGATTTTATCACTCAAAGCAAATTCAAAGAAAAAAGAAAAAAAAAATACACTTCTGTTGCCTCTCCTTACAGCACCAACATTTTCTTGGCTCCCTCTCCTGAATAATGTAAATCTCCAAACCCGCTTACTTGGAGTACCTAAAAGCCACAAGGCAACATGAGCAAATGCCAAATGTAGAAACATAAAGGCTTAAAAATTAATCCTACCAAGAAGGATAATTCTTCTTACAAGTTCTCATCACTTCTGCCTTCCAATTCATAACAGACAATCACACAGTCTGGCATCCAAAAAGTCTCTCAGAGTGGTGTGGACACTGAGGTATCAGAAGGAGCCTAAGTTGTTTTAAAGAACTACACAGAGCTATTTTTCAATATCTGCTCTTCTTGCATAACTGGTTGGAAAATTTATCTGCCATTTTTGCAGTGGTCCTGTCATTTTTATCTTCAGTGATATTCTATCCCCATGAGGAGCCAAAGAAAATATTTAATGATTTAGATCATTCACCTTAATCAGTGATAGGATTTATGCTTTTCACCTTGCACTAGCCTTAGTATGAAACAGCACCTCTGAGTATCTTAAATTAATTATTTGCAGGCAAGCACATTCAATGCTGTGAGTTCCTGGTTTAATTTTGCTCTTAAACTTCTGTGCAAGGGACCCTCCTGGTGCTTCTTGGAAGTGATTTCCTTGTGCCTGCAGCGCAGCATAAAAAGCTATTTAAGAAATGTGATTTTTTTTTACTGTCTTAGAAGGGATGTTCTGTGAGATCACAGGGGGAAAAGGCAAATATCAGTAAAATTATAAGGTTGATATCAAGTAGATGGTGAATCTGTCAGAAAAAACCAGTAGCATTCTCCTCACCAATGTATGGTATTAGAATACCCCTCACTATAGCCAATTTTTTTCTACCATCCTTAGAGAACACTGCAATATGTACACACTAACCTTAAAATGAGATAACTATTGAAGTCGAGCCCTGTTCTGATGCTTGATAGACCTTCCAGGGTTATCAACAAAAACCTTGAAAAAGGCAAGAAAGAAGCGATTCAGCATAAACTCCTCCTAAAACAGGAGCTGCAATCCAGAGAGTCACCCCCCAGGGAACCTCCTGCAAGCTGTCTGGGACCCTGCACACCCTCCAGATGCTGATCCTGAAAGTTTAGCCCCAGCTTACTGAGCCCCATACATCTGATCAGCACGTGCTTAAATACCCATCCCTCCAATTCCTGAAAATCCCATTTCCTAAATGGAAATCCAGGAGATTTCCAAAAATTTCTCTAACAGAGATGGCTGCAGTGCCTTGAATGGAACTCCCTTTTTAATTATGGAGGGACAAAACACTGAGTGACCCCAAGAAGCCGGCACTTCCCTTCCAGTCCTTCCTCCAGGGATGCCCCTGTTCCCAGGCTCCCCACGAGAGTGGTCGTGGCACCAAGGGTGTGGGAATTCAGGGAGCATCTGGATGACACTCTGAGGCACGTGGCTTAGTTTTGGGTAGTCCTGAGAGGGGCAGGGAGATGGACTCCGTGATCCTCAGGGGTCCCTTCCAAACTGAAGCAGTCTGTGGTTATAATACGAGGCAAGTGGGAAGAGATGGGCATTTAAATCAGCACAGGGTGTTGGGAAGACACCATTTTGATTAAAATGACCATTTTTTGAATTGAAAGAAGACATTGACTCTCCAGTCTTTTGGGAAGTGGAAAAGTGAATGTGAAAAAAACCAAACCTGGGAGAGTGTGGTTGTCTTGACACGAGGGAAAAGATACCTTCTCATAAGCCTTCAGAAAATCAGTAATTTGATTATTCTGGGGCCTGCAACTGTTCCTGTGGGCATTGGAACAGCAGCTTTGTGGGTGCAGGAAAAGTTTTGTGGGTGCACAATCAGTTAATGATGTGAAATCATGTGAAGATATGACTTGTCATTTAAAAGGAGGATGTACCATGCCAGCTGTGCTTCTGCATCTCTCTTTTGTCTATTCAAACAGCTGGAGCAGCCTGGAAGAGTAAGGCTGTCCCTCAGGAATTCCAGCAGGGAGTGGGAAGATTCAGGGAGCTAGTTTGTACTTTTAAAACTTCCACTTTCTGCAGTGTTTCAGAACTGTGATCTCAAGCACAGAAGCACAGTTACATAAAGCTGTGGTCTTACAGAATTCTGCACGCAGCTGACTCAGGACAAGAAATATGACATTGTGTGTGTGTTTTCAATTTTATTTTTTTTTTCTGTCAGGACAATGTACTTTTATGCTGTTCCCTGAAGAGTAGCTTAACCTTGCTGTGTGTCTGGATATTGGGTATGCCAGATAAACATCCACGCCCACAGTGTTATCAACTGGCTCCTGGTGATGACTGATGGATAAAGAGATCCTGAAAACCCCACTCCTCAGTGACATCTATTTTCTTAACTAAATTCTGCAGATTCTGGCGCCTTCAGTGTGACTCATCAGCATGGCTGCTGTTGTGATTGCAGCATTTTGTTTTGTTTCATTTTGTGATGAATTATTTTGTTTCATTTAGTGATCAATTAATCTCTTGGGAACCTCACCCTTCTCTTTCCATAGCAGCTCTTTACGAGAGGTATGGTCAAGAGAAGACCTGTATAGATTAATATGCCAATATAATTTCTTTGCCAGCCTCATACCTCATTTTACCATAAATCATCACTTCTGTTCCTTCTCTATGTCTCTTCCTTCCTTACTCTTTGCTTTTGCCGTTTCTATTTTTTATGGGCATATGCTATTGGGTAAAATAATTAACTTTTACCAGCAAAGTATATCTGTCAGTTGCTAAATTGCCCCAAAGTTAATAGTACCTGTGTCTATTAAAATGTGGAAAACATTAAAGGAGTGTGGAAATTAAAAACATTGAAGGACTTCCATGACAAGCAACTCCCTGAGGCTGCAATCTGGCACTAACTGGGATTCACAAAATGCTCATTTAAATGTGGCATTTTTAAATATGAATCTGTTAATAACAACTCAAATTAAAGCAGAATTTCCCTGCTAATGACAGCTGTGAAATCAGTTCAAAAAATACTTGTCACTACATTTAACAGCTAATGATTTATTCCCAAAAGCCATTCTTGACTATGGAGCTTTTCAAGTGCCTTGTACAAAAGAAGTTTCAATAATGCAGTAGTAAGTGAATTAAATTAAATTATTAGCAACACAGTTGTGTTTTCTTCAATCAGGTTGCAAGCATCGTTTGGAACAATAAAGATTTGGTTTAGATTTGCTGTGGTTAACCCTGTCTGCGGGATTTTGTCTCCACATGGTGGGATATTTTCTTGGTCTGATCTTTAAAGTTTGCTGTGGCTCATTTCAAAAAGCCCAGCTTGGGGCTGCATGCAGTCCTCCAGGCTGAAATCACCCCTTGCTCTCACCAAGTATGTTTCTGATTAAAACGCCGTTTTATTGTTGGTGTGTATTTCCTGTTTTCCACCTATCTCAATTCCCACACGTCGCATAAGGACCCCCAGAATATGATGGATTTACAGAGACCTGTTAACATAGCAATAACCACAGCTTCCCTCCCAGCTACTGCCTGTCAGCACACCCCAAATGGGTTCGGGAGAATTCCAGGTCAGGGATGTCTCCTTCTCCTTGTTTTTCATGCCCTCCAGGCTTTTCCACATGAATGGTTGTGATGCTGTTCTGGGTTTTACCCTCTTTTTTCTTTAATATATTCTCTTTGTCCTTTACTCATACACTTGTAGCTTTGTAGCCTCATATTTTAGCTTAGCTTCAACATTTTCCTAGGCAGAAAAACGAAACAAATTCCAAGATCCCTGTGCTGTCTTGGCTGTCCTTAGAAACCAAGGCTGAAGCCAGCCTTTCCAAGATTGACTTTTGTAAACAGGGCCTGGATCTCATCCTGAGGGGGAAAATTCTAGAAGGTGCTAGAACTGGGAGAACTACTTCACCAGGAGGGTTTCTAACTGGGGGGTTCTTGTCAGATATGCTAATTTGCAGAATCTATAAAAATTGCACGTGTGTTATGTGGAATGTGCATTTTGGGCCTTTTCTACCTGACAAATTTGTGCACCTGAGGATCCTCATATAAAAATATCCCTTTTATCACCCTAGCTGTGTCTGACTCACATCTTTAGGGTGAGACAAAAAGGCATCAGTGGAGATCCATCAATCTGCTGTTCATAAACTGAGCTGGGAGCCCACCCCTGCTTTCTGCTCACTTTGGATGGAGATTTCCTCCTGTCTCAAGGATTCCTGGTTAGGGAAATCCAGCCCTGCAAAAATCTCATCCACTGAGCTGAAGTTTTCAACAGCAGCACTGAGGATAATAAAAATTAGTCATTGGCAGACAGAAGTCTATGATTTCTGTGCTGGTTTTAACACAAAGGAAGTTTCATGTATTTAATTACTTTGTAGTATATTTTATAATATGAAATCAAGTGGATTTGATATTAGGAAATTTTTTTAGACTGAAGGAGTGGTTAATCACTGAAACAGGGTGCCCATGGCAATGCTTGAGTCACAATTCCTAGCAAGTGTTCAGAGTGGACATTGGCACTTTGTGGCATATTTAGTGACATGGTGGTGCCCTGTCTAGGGCTGGACCTGATAATCTTGAAGGTCTTTTCCAGCCTGTGATTCTGTGAGTCATGAGCACATCCTGAATGCCAACTTTTCTGAGTTTAAAATGCACTTTAGAAAAGAGGGGGGAAAAAATTGAGACAGGACCAAATGAAGCCAATCAATGTGAATTGCAGGGACAGGTGATGTGGAAAGAAGGGACAAGAGGAAAACCAGCCAAGCTCTGTGGTGCAGACCCATTGATTTAAACAAACCTGTGCCTGTTTCATTTTATAGAAATTTGTTTTCTTTCACCATCTACTGAACACACAACTGTGCCAGGTTTTGGGATACCTGTCTTTTGACAAAAAATATAAATTCCTGTTAATGTGTTAGGCTTCTTTGAGTATGATTCCTGTGTGGCAGCTGGGACAGGTCAGGGGATTCCCATACAGAGCTCTGACCTGCCATCACTTAGCTCCAGATAATCTGGGTGTGGGCCTCTGATGTCCTCCCACTACAGCAGGAGGAAACACTTCCAGAAAAAGGCAGGTCAGACCCTGAAAACATGTGTTCTGAGCTCCTGCAGCCCACCTCTTTTTTGCATTCAAACCAGCATCTTGAGAGCAAACACCAGTCTCCTTTGAGGTCAGTGGGTGGGTCATTAATAATTCCTCTGTATCAGTATTGTTAAAAAGTCTATAATGCCCATCTCACATCACTTTTCCTCACATTGATTTTGACCTGGAAAAAGAGATGAGTGATGCATCTGAGTGGTGCCTGTTGTTGCCTAGCACATAATAAGCAGCATTATTCACTTTGTGGAGAATGTGTAATCACCTCTCTGGAAGAGAGGTGCTACTTGAAAAGCTGTCTTCCTCATCACTGCATCCCCCCACCCTTACACTTGTGTTATCAATCATTAGATCATCACTGGAGGAAAGCTGCTTGAGGCACAGGTATGCCTGGCTAAGAGGATAAATGGGTCTTGCCAAGGATGGGAGTGGTGAGTTTTTTCATAATCCTTTCCTGCTCAGACTCCATCCAGATGTGGGTTTCAGGGATGGTGTTTGGGAAAGCTTTTTGTTTCTGATCCTCTGTGCTGCAGCAGCCTGGAGCAAATCAGACTAACCTGGGGCAGCTGGGTGAGGGGCAGTGCAATTTATCTCTGGGTGGCTGAGAGGCACAGACCAGATGAAAGATTTTATCACCACATTACTCCAGAGGTAGCCTGAGCTCATTCATCTGCAAAAGAAACAAAGTGAATGAACAACTCGATAATGCTTCACAGTTTGAAGATTGCTTCTGGATGAATGACCTGCTTGTCTGCAAGTACGAGTACTGGGCTGCTGCTGCAACACATGATAAGAATAGAGAATTAATTTCTTCAAAAAGGATTTTTCATGTGATGACATCTGATATGTGCACACAGATTCAGAAAATGTTCTCCCTTACATCTCTGTTTCACCATTAATTAGAATTAAATCAAATGGTACAATTAACATGCAGCAAATCTAGTTTTGCTTTCTGTCCTATTTTACAATTGAACTTTATATTTCTATTTGAATGTATTATTATTATACTCTGACTAATTCAGCAAATTATTAATGTGGACATGTAATAGCCAGTGGCCCCTCAGTCTATTTGCTAACTTAGTTCATTTGCAGTTCATAATTTGTTAATAGTTCTCCGTAATTATCACGAATTTATCTGCTGCTCTTTTATACCCTGTGACAATATTTTCCCAGACCAGAGCAGGCCTGTGAAATCTGCACAAACATTTCTGTAACATCCCCTTTTAGGTCAGTCTTGGACTGCTACTCTTATAGGTGCTTATGCAAATCATTTAAGGGAGTTACTCAGCTCATTAAGTGCTGCATCACAGCACTCCTGTATGAGAAATTTTATTTAGTGAAAAAGAAAAAGAAAGAGAGAGAAAGCTGCTGATTTTGTGGCTGGGAAAGGGCTTTGAACACACACACACACCCTGTCTTACTTGGAGGGCAGTAAAGCTGTCAGATACAGGAGGAATCCATTTTCCTGCTGCCAGAGGAGCAGTTTACACCACATAGTGTTAATATTACTTTTTAATAAAGTAGTTTATTATCACTTTCTACCTTCTACCACCACCTTCTACTGACTGGTTGAGGGGATATGCCCTTTAGCTGGTGGCTGCCAGCCTGGCTGAGTCTACTGGGATCATCCAAACCCTTGAGCTAAGATGCGCTGCAAGGGAGGTAAGAGTGGCTCCTGACCTCTGAATGTTGTCTGCTGCCTCAGAGGTTGGATTTTCTGGGGTGGAAACTTAGGGGAACAGTGGCTTACTGTTCAGAGAGTGATAAAAGAGGTGGACATCTGAGTGAAGTTCCCTGGTACCTCAGGAGGAGGTTCACTTTTGCTGCTCACGATGCTTTTCTGTGTATATTTTTCCCATTTTCCCTTTTATTTTGTAGGCTAACTTTTAAAACAGGCACATCTGAAAGTGCCTTAAAATTATTTCATATGCCACGATCCAATTTTTATCACGCTGGCACAAATATATAATACCTAATGAAGCTGGGGTTTAGGAAATCTTAGAAATTAGAAATATTAGGCACCCTAACCAACCTGCCCTCCAGCAGTAGCTCCACTTGCATGGCTGAGCCTCTCTGTAAAGCCTACCAGCTAATTAGAATGCATTAAAAAATGACAGTGGCTGTTGACTGTGGGGCTGGAAAGCAGAGATGATGGTGTCACACAGCACCAGGCTGTGTGTGAGTCAGTCGGCGCCCTTTGAACGCCCCTCACATCTGGCTGGTGCTGAATGGAGCCACTGTCCGAGGGGCTGCTGCTGCACTACCTGGCTCCCTGTGTACTAATTACAAGCTCTGAACGCAGGAGTTAGGGGAGTCTGGGGACTTGTGGCTGGAGTTCACACACGCTGGAGGAACAAAGGATGCCCTGTTCCTCATTATGCTCCTACACTTAATTAGGAAGTGAGTTTGTTGATCACTAGCTGAGTTAAGAATCACTCATTTATGGCAGGGCACTTTGTAATTTTCTTTTTAATTTTTTTTTTTTTTGGTGAAAGTTTATTTAAATGACATTTTACACTTTGGCCATAAGGGACGTGCCTTTATTTTATCTGGGTTTAAATATGTCTGTTGTAGTCTCCTGGTGGGGAAGTGTTTCATTGCAGAGCTGGGGTGATTGTTTGGGACTGGCAAAGCCATTTGCAGATCTGGGAATTTAGAGAGGACTGAGGGTGGTGGTGGAGCCACTCTCCTGCCTTCTGCTGGGGGTGGGGGTCAAGGTGATGCCTTGGGATTTTTGCTTTTATAATTTCCACGTATTTGTGATCCTGAAGTTCTTTAGTGTATAACTCTAAACTCCACATTCAGTGTCAGCTGCTGCTGTCCCATTTTGGGCAGACACAACAATTCCTCTCCAGGCCTGGCAACCAAGGACACCTCACTGCCTCAGGGCCCAGAAATGCAAACAAAAGTGAGTTGGGTGGGCAAACTCGGGGTAAATGACTTCATTAGCTGAAGCTGTAATTGGAGATTAACCCCCCAATAGATACGAATGGATGAAACTTATACAAGTGTGAAAACTGTGACATGTTGTCCATTTTTGGGTGTAGCCCCCGAGGGAGCTTTGTCTGCCCAAAATGTACCTGAAGGCCCTTCAATAAACATAACAGCTTTTTATTCTCTTAATCCTGTCTGGCCTCTGTTTTTAGGTAGCCCCAAAAAGGCATAAAAGGTCAAAATATTTTGTGGGTCTCACACAGGCCTGTCAGGCCAGGCCCTGAAAAAAAAGGGAGCCCACAGGGTGGCCACAAATGTGAGGCCTTGGAGTGGCTGCCTAGAACAGAGACTGGACAAGATGAAGAGAATAAAGTGGGTATTTATTAAAGGCCTTCAATAGGTACACCTTGGGCAGTCAGAAGCCTCCCAGAGGCTGCACACAAGATGGACAATGATCATGAGTTTTTCACACAATTATAATATATATATATCACACAATTATAATGTATATATTCACACAATTATTATATATACATATATATATAATCTATGTAACTATGTCTCATATATATGTATCTCAGGGGTTAATCCTCCAATTACAGCTTCAGGCAATGAAGTCATTTTCTCCAGGTGTGCCCCCCTCAATTCATTGTTGTTTGCATCTGAGACAATAAGGTGTCCTTGAGTTTCAGGCCTAGAGAGGAATTGTTTAGTCTGAATAAAATGGGAAAACAGGGTGTGGAGTTTAGAATTTTACAATAAAGCAAAAAAATATAAAACCTAAATCCTAATGCATCGCATGGACACCCTGAGATGCCCCATCCTGTGGGATGCTGCAGCCCTCTCAAAGGGAGCCAGCTTCTCCTTCTCCTTTACAGGGGTGGCATGAAATATCCAGTGCCACTGCAGGGGCTAGCAATTCTTCACTGCTGCGGCCACTCTGATGAAAGATGGACTGTTTTCCTCGCCCACAAACAGCGTGCCGGGGCTCTGACAGGGGAACCACACGGAAGCAGAGCACAGAAAGCTTTAAGAGAGAAGCCAAGAGTGAGATGTAATGGGAAAGACAGAGGCCTGTCTGATTTTTCTACAGTAGCTGTAACTGGGATTAACCAGCCTTTTGTGGAGAGAAATTTACTGTCAGTTTTGCTCAGGTACCTGATATCATTGTTACTTAATTATAGACACTCACCTTAGTGCTGCCTGCTATGCATTCTGGCTCCTCAAGCATAAAATGCCTCTAATCTCACAGCTATTATGGAAATTTTCTTCCTAGCTGCATGCCTACAGGAAAACCATTGAGCAGCAGTGCAGAAGGGCTGGTGGGGGTTTCTTGGAGGTCTCTTTGCAAAATATCTTAGGTTCAGTGTACATGGAGTTGGTTCACTGAGCTGAACACAGAGTTTAGAGAATGGAGGAATGAAAAAAATCCCATATTGTTAAAATATTTTCCCTGAATTTAACTAAATTAAAACAGGTTTCTGTGGTGGTTTGTAAATTGCTTGAGATTTTTACCCTCACCTGGTTACCAAGACCATTTCAACCTCTTTTTTTTTTTAATTGTGTGTGTTGCTTCCACCCCCATGTGAAAGAATAAAAAAATCAACAGTTTCAGACTTGGCAGGTAACAGTTGACCTGAGCTTTTGCTCACATAATATTTCCTGGATGAGACACTGAAAGTTTTCCTGGCTTAAGGAAACCATTCATTCAATCCTCAAGGAGTGCTTGGACTCTACGCAGAAGCGTGAGCGGATTCCTTGTTGTTGCTGCTGTTGTTTTCAAACAGTATCTGACTGTCAGTGGAGGAAAAATATAAGATTAAACCCCAAACCAATCATGTTAAGTGTGAGAGGCTTGCATAAATGTTATGTTCAGGAATAAATAACAGTAGTGCTCATGTGAATGAGTCAGGTAATGGGGTGTCTCAGCTGCTTCAGATCCATGACCCATTTACAGATTATCACAAGGAATTATACATAACTCACAATCCACCAGGAAAACATCATGGGGCATGTAATTATGTTGCAAAAGTCTTGCTTCCAAAAAAAAAATTGAGTTCAGCCTGGAGTCTATAAACATTTACATGTGCATTTGACTTCATTAAATAGCAAACAGCTGTAACTTCCTTCACAGTTATCTACTGTTCTTCCTCTTGAAAGTGCACTTTTGATATCTAGGCCTCATGGAGTTTAGACCTTCCTTGGGTCTGGTGTTGACCAGTAGAAAAGAGGAAATACTCCCTTGTGATTAAAGCAGTGATACCCCAAACACAAACTTGTTGTGAGCTTCACTTAACTGTGTGCCCTGTTGGTTCTGCAGGAGCCATCTCCAGTGGTAAGTGAACATAAAAAGCAGAAAGAAATTGAAGAAAGAGTAAAAAAAAAAATTATGGAGGGGTGGGAGGCCAAATCTTCTCCCTTTACAATTTTACATGGTGTTTAAATATGGAGACATGTATTATATTCTATGATGAATGTGGAGTCAAGCTTTTAAAGTGAGACTGTGACCAATCCCAGCCTTCAGATCCTCAGACTTCATCAGGGATGGCATTGAGAAGACCACCTTGTATTGCTGCTGGTTTCTCCTTGCTCTCTGAACTGAAAGAAGATAATTAATCTTTCTTGCTGCTTCTCGTTCTAAACTGACCAGCTCAAGAATGGGCCACTTAAAGCAAGTCTCTGCATCAACAGTGTTAAAATGCCCTTAAATTGGAACTATTGTCAAGGAAACCATGTCCAGAAACAATGTTTTTATCACAAACCCATTGCATTTCTGGTTTTTGGGTTTTTGGTTTTTTTTTTTTTGGTATGCTGTATAAAACGATGTCTTTCAAACACTAATGGGAATGCACTAAAACCCAGTTACTGTTCTGGAGTTAATCCACATGACTCAGTAAGAAATGCCCTCCTTGCATTCTTCTACAAAGCAAAATCCAACATCTGAAGCACCAGTGCTCCATCATCAGACCTGTGTTCTTCAGGCACAGCCTAGCTACCTGCAGTTCTGAAATGACAGTTCTCTACATAATCTGATCCATGATTCTCTATGATTCACATTTCTGGGGAAAAAAACCTGCTGTGTATCATTCAGGAGCAACCAGGAGCATTATTCTAATTTCTCTGAGCTGCCCATTAGGTCTAAACTTCCCCTGGCCCCACCTTTTTTGTTGCTTTGCATTTCCAGTCCTGGGTGTGGCTGTGAGGAAAGGCTGTGGGTAAAATCCTGTGTCACAGCAGCAGAGTTTCTGTTGTGCCAGGCCCTTGGCTGGTCTCTTGGAGATATTTTGTGGCAATGGCTTCATGTACTCATCTTGCATGCATTCTCCAGTCAGCCCTTCCTGATGTGTTTGCCATGCTGCCCGTGGATGCTGCCATTCCAGGGTCAATCCTGACATCATACAAGGAATACTCTGTCTTTTCCACATGAGAACAATCTAATCCTGGCCTTCCTCACATATGGAACAGGAAGGAGCAGCATGTCCAAGCTGCTGTGGAGGATGAACCGAGGGCGACTTGGAATGGGTGGCTGCTCCACACAAAGCTGGGAGCTGAGCCTCCAATGAAAAGTAGCTTCACCAGAGAAGTCATGCCTTTCCATCTGTTCCTTGGATTTAGATTCCTCATGTTTTATTGTGTTCGTATTATCATACAGCTCTATGTCTGGCATAGGTATTAAAACGTCTGGGTGTGCAGGTTCCATAATCTTGCCGCTGGCTTCGTCTTTCTGGGGCTGCAGCACTTGGTTTGCTGCATTTTTATTGTTACCACTGTAATTGTATTGTGAGGGCTCTTGCTCCAGCTCTGGCTTGTTAAATAAACAGAACATATCCTTGTGTCTCATGCCTCCGCGTCTGGAAGGGATTTAAACCTCTTCTTTTGTCTGCGTGTTTTGGCTGAACTAAGATTTTCTCTTGAAAGACCCTGTGAGTTTCAGGGTCTGTGTGTATTATACAGAGTTTGCTTTCATTAAGTTTTGAGTTATTACAGCTTTGTTTGTGCTCGGGGTGTTGAGAATCATGGAGGCCAGTTCCTTTTAAACACTGAGGAGTACAAATAACCCAGGAATAAGGGTCTTGATTGATGTAGCTGCTGCTGTGGCTCACATGTGGAGTAACTCCACATTGTTGTGTTTCCTAAACAGTGGATTTCATAAACTGTATCCTTCCATGGTGGCACCTGGTAAAAGGTCAAGAAGTAGAAAAAAGAAAGAGAGTCATTCAAACACAGCAGAATAACAAAGAATATTTTTCTAAGACCTCACCCCCTGTCATTATTCAGCTGTGTTCTGACCTGCTTATTTCCCACCACTCACTCAGAAATCACCTCAAAAGGTATGTTATTTATGTGAATGTATTTGAAGGATTAATTCTTCCCATAAATGCTGATACTCAGCATACAGAAGGCAATTTTTTTTTAGGACCTGGTTTTGGAAGATACATCTACCAAAGATCTCTAGCTTATCCCTCCAACCTCAGCCAGAGGAAACAGAAATGTGTGAAATTTCTTCATAAAACCTGCATGGGAAAAGATAGTTTTCTACACAATATTTAAACTCTTTCCAGTAATATAAGTCTAAACTCATTTTAATATCCTTATGAATTGAAGGTTAAACAACATCCTTAATCAATTTATGTCAGGGCTGGGCCAAACTACCTCTTGTTTTTTTCCCCACTTGCCTTAGTCTACATTTTCCATTGTTACTGGATATAACAATATTTCTTACATGTAAGGGGAAAGGGTAGAGATTTACACCATTGAAGTAATTTATTTTCTGCCATCTTCTCTTTTCTGTCATCTCAGTTTTTCAGCTTTCAAGTTTATCTGTGGCCTAGGACAATCCCCAGCTCCTGAATTCACTGGTCTCCAGTCAGTCACTCCCTACTTCCTATTCACACAGTCATTTTGGGTTTTTATCTACATCTGGTACTTCTACCATATATTTACCATTTACTTCTACCATTGTTTTGTGTTATACTTATTTCAGACAATCACCCTAGTTGTAGAAATCTTGCAAGATGGGAGTACTTTCTTACAAAGTGGCCCAGTTACAGTCTGATATAATCGGTTAAAGCAACTGAGATACCTTTTTCCACTGGTTAGCACACATTATAATGCCAAATTTTGCCAAATTCAACCCAGACTCATCTGTAGCTGATGGTGTTCAGGTTTGTTCGTGAGCTGTAAAGCCTTTGTAGTACTTGGGACGAAAGACACATGTGGCATATCATGATTTACTACTGGGTTTGCATAATATATCTATGCCTAATTTATCAATATAACTTATTCAACAAACTGGTCCCTCTCCAAAACATCCACATATGTTTTTTCTTTCCTTTAATTGATTTCTCCTTCCCCGTCCCAATGTGAAGCAGCATTTTCTTTCTTCCTCTGCATGTTTTGTAGCACACTGAAGACAATAGATTTTTTTTTTCCCTTCAGCTTTATGGACTGAGTGCATTATAGAGGAGGAGGAAAGTTTCCAGCCTCTTAACATGAGGAAGAACTACGCAGTCTACAGACAGGTCATTCTTCAACAGAGGAAAAATTGTGTGCTGGAATAGATGACTGCCTATTGAGTTTCACTCCTTCCCAGACTCCCAGCTCAGGCTGTAAACCCAGCAGCTCCTCTTTCTCCTCTTGCATGGCTGCAGCAGCGCCCACCTTGTGGAGCACATGCCCAGCAGAACAGAGCCACTGGAAGTTTCTGGAGCACAGCTGCAGGAGCAGCTCCATCTGCACTCGGATCCATGCTGAGACAGTTCAAGGCTCCTCTGCACCACAGGCAAAAAGGAAATTTCCTGACCTGAGGCTGGGGGGCTGGCAGAGGCTGGGGGGCACAGACTGTGCTGCAGCAGGGACAATCCTCTTGCTTTTGCAGCTGCAGAGTCCAGGCTGGCTGCATCTAGGTGGGCTTCCCTTCCCTCCAGCACAGCCCCGTGTCACCTCTTGCCTCGGTGACACTGGGCCACAAGTGTTTTGCATCCCCACAGCAGCTGCTGAGCTGAGCTTGTTTTGCTGATACATCAAAGCTGGACCTGAACATACACAGGGGAACCTGGTGTGAAATGCATCATTCTTCAGATCCATGTTTAAGATTAAATCACTGGAGAGTTTTTGTTATTCTGCCCGGTTACAGTTCAGAGGCTGGTTGGAGTTATTAGGAGTGCTTCCTTATAACCTGGGTTTCACATTTCCCTATTTGTGTTGTTTTTCTGGATATATCTCCTGTCAGAGTGATCTGTGCTGTTAAAAAAGTATTGACTTTGTCTGAGCTAGCCCATGGTTTTATTGGCGTAGCTGAAATCAGAGAACCATGAGATTATTTGGGTTGGAAGGGACCTTAAAGCCCATCCAGTCCCACCCCCTGCCATGGCAGGGACACCTTCCACTATCCCAGGGTGCTCCCCGCCTTGTCCAACTCAGCCTTGGACAATTCCAGGGATTCAGGGGCAGCCATAGCTTTCTGGTCACCTTGTGCCAGGGCCTGCCCATGCTTACAGGGAACAATTTCTTCCTGATATCCAAAAAGAATTTACTCTCCTTCACCTTACAGCCAAAGGAGCCTCTCTGCATTTGGCTGAAATCACTTTCTCATGTAAATTTATTCATGTAATTAACCCTGTGGCAACTTCTTTGAGAACACATGGACTATTGAAGGCATCTTTTAGGGCATTTCCCTGTAGAATCATGGCAAAAATTTAGTGAGGACCGCTGCTTCTTCCTGATAAACATCTGGTGTTTTTCAGGTAGGAAGAGCTCCAGTGATTGGTTGGGCTGTTACCTTTCTATTTGTTCCACAGGGTTTTAACAGGTACTTGAATTTCAATAAGAGCACCAATAATTTCTAAGTATGATTTATTTCATTCTCATGACACAAAAAGGACCGGGCTATAGTCATACTCATATTACACAAAAAAACTACAGTAATTTTAGGCCTTCATGGTCTAAATGTGGTTTTGGAGTGTAGATGGTGATCATTACATTTCATTACATGGAGAGCCAGCATGAGGAATAAAAGGCAGTTTGAAACACTTTATGAAAAAGCCTCTGCCTTACAAAAACCCATGTATCACATTAATATGGTGACTGGGCAAATACACAGCAATATGTGTGCTTTTTGGAGTCCATATTTAATGACTCTGGTAATTTCCTTCTCAGACAGAATATGCCTTAATGATGAAGCTGAAATCTGTTCTCAGTTACCAGAATATCTCCAGATTTAACATGTGTGAGAGAGACTAGCTTGGAATCAATCTTTTTCAGGCAATTTCCATCATTTCTCCTGTGGATTTGCAGCCTTATCATCAAACATGTAATTGAAAACACTCTAGAGATGGGATAAGTGAAGCGAATTTTAATGTGGATCTGTAGTCATTTAGCCATCTTCTGAAGACTAGCAGACAGAAGTTTGGAAATGTCTAAATTTGTTTACTGAATTACATATTTATCTCATTGCTTTCTGTTGTTTCCTCTGTTGTATGATGCCTTTTCCCCCCGAGTATCTCAAAACTTTCAGATGTTGAGTGGTAGGAAGGTCTCTCTTCATATCTCCTTCTTGCAGAATTTTAGCCTAGCAAAAATGACCCATGCAGACACTAAACAGACAAATGACACAAGAGTTCAAAAGCTCCAAAGCTGTTTCACTTTGACAAAGGTTTTTTCACCTGCCAGTAAAAAAAAAAAAAAAAAAAAAAAAATAGTTTCAATGTTTTAAAATATGTTTAACTTCACTGGGGAAGAAAATGTTGCATTTTAACTTTTGCTCCCTGACTGGAGTTTCCTGGTGAAATGGGTCTGGAATGGTATAAAAACCTAAATCTTTTCAAGCAATAAGAAGATAGGAAAGAAAGAGAAACAGATGATAACTTTTCACAAAGTCTCTCCATGTCTGTGCTGGGATCCAGATTTTTCAGTTTACCCATTAATTGTATGAAAAAGGAACAATAAATGACATAATTAGGTTTGCTGATATGCAGTTGGTTCTGGGCAGCTAAATTTATACCTATTTGCAAAAATTTTTGGAAATATTTTTCAAGATTGGCTACTAGGAAACTTGATGATATTAATCCTATAGGCAAATCCCCTCACTATACTTACACTAAAGACAAATGATTAATGTAGTTATTATTAATCAGGAAAAAAAGCATTGGCAATTTTTTGGGTGGCTCCCCAAAAACTGGACAGGTTGCTGCAGGGCATTGTTGAAGACAGATGTAGAAATGAATTCTCTAAGGGTTGAGATGTATTAATGGGAAATATATAATTTAAAGGCTGCTGAAGACTACTGCACCTAGGCAACCATTATCTCAGTCCCCAAAATGCTGATTACAGGAGACAACAGAGGACTAGCCAGAAGAAAAGAGTTCAGTGTTTTCTCTTATTAATTTTTTATCTATTCTATATATTTTCCTTCATATTCTTTATATGTGCATGCTCCTGAGATGTGTACAGCCCACCATCCTGACAAGATCTTCCCCAAAGGGGAAAATATACATTTTCTGCTTTTGTGGGCACTATCTGGCATATTTTTTTGTCACGTGTTCCCAGGCTGCAGTGTCCCTGCCAAGCAGTTGCAGCCACAGCTGGAACAGGTCTAGCAGGGTTGTGCAATCTGACAATTCGCATTTTGGGGCCGCCTCAGGAAATGTGACCCAAAGTGGAAGTCTGTCAAGTTTCAAACCCACTTGAATGGGAATCATCACTAAATGGGCAAATTCTGCAGTGGCTTTGAAAGCTGTCTGAGATAATACACAAATATCTTGCTTTGTCTTCCTTTCCAGCTGAGTTATATAGTGGAAATCTGGGGAAACACAAGTTGATGCAAATTCAAGCCCTTCTGACTTTGGCTGGTTTCTTCTTTTTCTCTGTTGCTGGTGATCAAGAAAATTCTGGATTGGCTCACTTTGTAAACACTGCACCCTCTGAGCTACTTTGAATGGCTTTGGTCTGCTGTATGTTTGAAACTGACCTGGATTGTCTGTGGTGTATAAATGTGAACAAAATGGGAGCCCTTCCCACCTGAAAATTAATGACAAACTTAACCACGATGATGCTGAATTGCTTAGTGTGGAAGCAATATTTCTTCAGTTATGGGTAATCAATCTTTTTTTTTTGTGCCAAACATAATAGAATATATTAAAGGATGACTGTTACTTAGAAGTAACACATTATTTTTCAAAAATTCAATCAGTGTCACAAAATCAGTTTTGCTTTTTTTTTCCCATCCTTCTACATTTTCCCCATGTTTTTACCCCACAGTTGCACTTAGAGAATGTGAGGGAAAAGGGAAAATGTTAGTCTTGAAATAAGGAAAACATAAAAATTGGCAAGAGGGAGGGAGGGAGGGAGGGAGGAAGGAAGGAAAAGAGAAAAAGAAAAAGAAAAAGAAAAAGAAAAAGAAAAAGAAAAAGAAAAAGAAAAAGAAAAAGAAAAAGAAAAAGAAAAAGAAAAAGAAAAAGAAAAAGAAAGGCTTTGCATCCTGTGCAGTGCTGTGCTGCAAGGTCTCAGCAATGAGCCTGCAGAGAGCTTTGGGGCTCTCAGGGAGATTATGACACATCCTCACTGCCTCTGCTTCTTCTTCTTCTTTTATACTTCTTGTTCTTCTTTTTCTTTTATACTTCTTGTTCTTCTTTTGCTTGATCTTCTTTTTCTTGTTGTTCTTATTCTTCATTTTCTTCTTCTTGTTCTTCTTGGTTTTGTTCTTATTTTTCCTGCTCTTCTTCTTTTTCTTGTTGTTCATCCTGTTATACTTTTTGTTCTTCTTGCTCTTCTTCCACTTTTTATACTTTTTGTTCTTTTTATACTTCTTCTCCTTCTCTTTCATTTTTTGTTCTTACTTTTCCTGTTCTTCATTTTCTTGTTGTTCTTCTTGTTATACTTCTTCTTCTTCTTCATCCTGTTACCCTTCTTGTTCTTCTTGCTCTTCTTTTTATACTTTTTGTTCTTGTTCTTGTTATACTTCTTTCAATTCTTATTCCCAATCTAGTTTCTTTGTCTTATTCTTTTCTGTATTTCTACTCTTAGTCTGATTATTTTCGTATTTTTCTTACCCTTATTCTTATTTCTATTACTATTATTATTATTATTCCTGTTCACATGTGGAGGGATAGAATGTAAGAAAACAGTGCAAAGGTAGTCTCACACCTGAGGAGTTGCAGCTGTACCAATCACCAAAGATTAGGAACAGGCCTGCCCTTAACAAGCCACAGCTGTGTCCAATAAGAAGAAGAGTACTACAAAAGGGTTAGCTGGGTGAGGAGAGAGGTGGAGTTTGTTGGCTGTGCTGTGGAGAAGAAGGAGACAGAGCTGTGAGGAGCTGCCCATGAGAAAGCACCAGCAAGGAAGAAGGCATGGGACTTTTGCAATAAGATGACAACATTCACATGCCTATTCTTATCCTTATTCTTTCGTAGTACTACTACTTTTTCATCTGCTTCACCTTCTTCTTACTTTTTTTTTTCCTATTCTTATACTTTTTATGGTTTTTGGGGGAGTTTTGTGCTTTTTTTGGTGTGGGTTTTTTACTACTGCTACTACTACTACTACTACTACTACTATTTCTTTACTACTACTGTTTCTTAAACCTAAATTTCTTTGGTTTTGTAGGAATTGGGTGTGTCACAGTCCAGCACTGCGAGGTTGTGTCCTGGGAGCAACACCTCCTGTGTGTGCCCGATCCTCATGGACAAAATGCCAAAGGATCAGCATGGAATCCTTTCTGGAGGAGAGGAAATGGCCTTGGATCCCAGCAGGGGAGGTGCAGATTCAGTATCAGAAACAATTGTTCCCTGACAGGGTGGTCAGGCCTGGGAAGAAGTTCCCGCAGGGAGGAGCTGCAGTCAGTGTCCCTGGAAGGGGCAGGAGCCGTGTGGATGTGGCCCCTGGGGAAGGGTTCAGGGCTGACGATGGCGGTGCCAGGCCGGCAGTGGGAGCGATGCCTTTGAAGGAACCTCGGCAGCCGGGTGAGGGGCTGGGACGCGGCGTCGAGCCCCCGGCACAAGCGTCCCCCA
>NW_005054431.1:1091708-1092880 GCF_000277835.1 Geospiza fortis | reverse complement strand
CTTTATTAAAGACAGCTCTGGGTGCGGAACCCGAAGGGTTGCACACACCGCCGTTGCTCCCACAGGACAATGCTGAGGAGGAGGAGGAGCGCAGCTTTGTCTCTCGGCAGAGCTGGGGCTTCCGTCCTCACAAGAGTCCTTAGGGAAGGCAAAGTTGGCTCGTAGCTTAGGGGGATCCTCCAAGCTAGGTACTATTAAAATTATGGTGACAGGACGGAATCCGGCTCTGGTCAAGGGTGGGTGATTTAGTGGTGGGTTAAAGTCAAAGTTTATGTGCTGGTTTGTTGTTTTGTCATATAGTTCCCACAGCCTCTCATTTGAATTCAGTCTGGGCGCAAATCCTCCTGGGAGCAGGAGAAGTGGTTCCCCATGAGAATGGATACAAATCCCGGGTGAGATGGAAAGGGGCACAAATACAGAGTATGACAGAGAGAGATACAAATACAGGGTAAAATAGTAGCACTTAACAGCGGCACCTAAAGGAAAGTCCTAGAACTCTAACATTCAATGTTTAACAACAGACCAACACTCCAAATTAAGACCCAATCAACTTCACTTTTATTAACATCAACTACCAATTACTACTCTGAAAAAGAGCTCTCATCTCCAGGATTTCATTCCTCACACTAACAGCCCCTGCTCCGTGCCTTCTTCCCCTTCAGAAACCTCTGGTTGGCTCCTGGCTTCTTCCTGGGGCAGCTCTTGCTTGACACCAGAATTCCACTCAGGCAGTTCCAGTGGGCTTGTGCCTTCTCCTGGGGTCAGCAGCCACTCAGCAGATTCCTCCCAGCCCGAGCATTCCTGGCAGGGGTGCTGGTCTCCCTGGCACAGCTCTTGCTCCCCGCACTCCTCCCAGCCACAGACTGCTCGGCAGGTTCCTTGCTCCCTGCATTCTTCCCACTCTGAGAAGTCCCAGTAGCTCCCACATTCCTCCTGGCACAGCTCTGGCTCAAGGCCCTCATCCCAATCCAAGGGCAGCAGGAGAACGCCTTGCTGGCCTTTGTTCCCTTCCCCTGAGCTCCTCTCGGCCTCCTCCTGAGCCCCACTCAAGGCCTGGGCTCTCTCAGGGCCGGGCGAGGGCCTGGGGGGCTGCGAGTTGGGCTGTGCCTCGTCCTTGTCCATGGCTGGCGTGCTGTGGCACAGACAGGGCCGGGGCACCGCGACCCAGGCGC
>NW_005054431.1:1068237-1091469 GCF_000277835.1 Geospiza fortis | reverse complement strand
GGGGCTGGCAGCTGGTGTGGACGGATTATTGGAATTAGATACCAACATTGCCAGATGGAACGTGCCTGGGCTCGTCTGAACCTTGCTGCTTGACCAAGGGTGGCAGCTGTGGTGTTTTACCCCAGAGATACCTTTGGCTGGCTGGATGCTGCAGCTGGGCGCTTGGGACAAATCCAGGCAAGCAGGAGCTCAGGTTTTACCTCTGGCGGAAAGGCTTTAGGCGAGGTGAAGGAAAAAGGAGTCGGGTTCTGCTGGAGGGTTTTATTCCTGCCACCCAGGCCTCTGAATGCAGCAACAGCTCCAACAGAACAAAGAAGCCCGTGTCTGTTAGAAGATGTGTCTTCTAACCCTGGGGAGAGGGGGAGGGAGGGGGTAGGGATCCCACCAACCAGGTAAGGGGGGGATGTCTCAGGGGACAAATGACACCTGGATAGCCCAGTGTCCCCCGGTCTGAGAGGCATCTTTGGAACTTTGCCAATCACACTACGCCCTTGCTGGAATACCAAGATTGACACACAGCACTCAGCAGGAGGCAAGGGGAGGGAAAGGGAGAGATTATTAGCACACCTGGGGAAAGAACCGGGATGACTGAAACAGGCTATTACATCACACTGCAACAGATGGATGATGAGGGAATTGGCTCACAGTTCAGGGATCAGTGCTGTGTGACCATGCAGAGAAGCTCTGCTGATGGGCAGTTCCTCCATTGCAGGTCAGGTGCCCTCTGCTCTCCCCATTGCAGTTCCCCGTCCCCCTCTGCTCTCCCCTTGGCTCCCTGTTCCCTTCTGCTCTGGGGCAATCCTGGGCGATCCAGGACAGGGAGGAAGAGGAGGGGCACAGCAGCTTGTTGCTAAGGGGGTGGAGTATAACAATACCTGACCTGCCAATCAAGTTGCAAGGAAGCACTCTCCACCAATCAACAGCAGAAAGGAGTTGAGTGACAGACTGTGGGAAGGGCCAGGGAGGCTCCCAGGCCTGTTTCTCCTTATTTAGTCATTTTGTTGTGTTTTTGTTAAGGTTTTATAAACATGTTGATATTTTTAAAGTGAGTAGTCATTCTTACACAGCCCCTGTTGTGAGTTGCTCAGTGAAATGGTCAGTGAGGGCTGTGCCCAAGGGAAAGGGGCAAAGGAGACCTTGTGTCAAAGGCAGTGCTGTGGGTTTGATTGAAATGGCCATGGCAGAGACAAGGGGTAGAGAGAGTGAAAAAGGGAGAAGGAGAGGGGGAGAGGAAGGAAGAGAAGGGAGGGATAGAGGGAGGGGAAAAAGGGAAGGGGAAAGGGAAGGAAAAAGGAAGGGGAAAGGGAAGGAAGGGCAAGGAAAAAGGAAAGGAAAGGGGGAAAGGTAAGGGGAAGGGGAAAGGGAAGGAAAAATGATAGGAAACGAATGGTGAAAGAAAGGAAGGAAGGATTACAATTCTACCAAGACAACTGTTGTTATTAATGGCAGTTTTGTTGAAGCTATTGTTCACCTTTGAAATAGAAATAGTTAAACAAAATGCAGATGGTTTGGTCCCCACACTCTCATTTGATTCCAACTGCCCTTCAGAGAATTGCAAATGAATCCTGTTTATACAGGATTTTTCCTCCTGCAAAGGAGCAGCACCAGCACAGTCCTGACAAGCTTTCCCAACCCTGCCTCCCACAGGGCTCCTCCAAGAGCAGTTTTGGGTGATTTGGGGGCCTGTGACTGGAAAAGGACAGAGTTACAAGGCTGTGGGGCTGCCTCTAATTTCACATTGCCCTGATGAGCCCTTTGTTAACAGAAATCCAGCTTTGTGTGTGCTCACCTGTGAAAGCCTCCTCTGTTGCTGAATAACCTGCCAGCACAGTTAAATCCTGTGGTGGGTCTCTTTTAGTAGGCTGATTCAGGACGAGAAAATGTCACTGAATAAACTCTACAAATATTCCTCACCTTGGAGGAGACAAAAATGGTGCCTTGGGTTTTGCTCAGGTCTTAGACGAGGAAATATTCTATGAACATTGTGGAGGAGAACTCAGGAACAGGACATGTAGTCATTCCTGCAGCAGTGGCAGCAGAGCCCTGGAGGGTGGGTTAAATGTCAGCCAGCAGGGTGTGTGTGCAGGCACATGGATCCAGTTTTCCTGCCCTCGGTGGAATTACGGGATTGTTCCCAGAGACAGCTGCCGGGGAGAGGCTGGAAAGCATTGATTCCTCCCCTGTGATACCTTTGTAGCCCACCAACACAATGTGTTCCACAAGCAATGTGTTTTCCATGGGGGGAAAGCCAGGAAAGCTCCCAGATGGAGTGCTTCATTGAGTTAGAGTCCATCTTTACAGCAGTTCTACATAATGGACTCTTTTTTGGGGTAGTAATTTCTTAACAAACTGTAATAAAAGCTTTAGCTTCACTGTGTAGCTGTAGATCTTTCAGGTAAGATGAAATGCAGTCTTTTTTTTTTTATGGGGACTGTGCTCTGAAATTATTTCCCATTAGTGTATGTGAGAGCAACCTCTAACTTTGGTTTGCATCCAACAGCTTGTGAAGATACAGCTGCTTTTGGTCACTTTTATGAGTGAAAATCTAAATAATGTTTTACATCTATTAGACTAAATAGAAAAGAAATTTGGAAGCAGTTCAGTGATGCCAAAAAATAGAAGGACATCTGCAGGAATGTAAATTATATGCAGAGATGCTGTGCTTGTAAGAGTAAGTGAGAGCAGCTGTGAAAGGACTGGGAGACTGGTGCTGGGCTTGATGTGAGGGCTTAGTCCAGGTTTCCCTAAATGTGACTGAACCACATCTCCGTGGTGGTGTCACAGAGCACTGTGGTCCCACGCGAGGGTCCTGGTGGCACCGTCAGGTGTGCAGGGCTTTGGGGCTCAGGGACAGCACTGTGCAGCAATGGCTGTCCCCTTCTGGCGCTCCAGCTGCTGCCCTTAAACCCATCTCAGAGCCATGTGTGTAGAAAATGCCTTCTGATCCATGTAGGAACCTTGAGCAGTTCTGTCTTTGGGATCTGGAGTCCCCAGCTGGCAGCATCACCCAGATTTCCTGGTGGGAGCAGTGGAGAAGAGAGGGCTTGTGCCCAGGGGTGACAGCTTGTTGTGCTGGCTGTGCCCACCAGCTGTTGATGCTGCACAAGCACGTTGTGTGTGGTTTGGCCTCTCCTCCTCCTCATCCCTTATCTCCCGCTCCTTATCCCTGGGACATGCAGAGGAGCTGGAGGTGAGGTGGTGCTGGATGTGGCAGGAGCTCGTGGCTGAGTCTTGCTTGTGTCAGGTAGACCCTTGAGTTTCCGTCCTGAAAGTGAAACTCATGACAATTGTTACAGTAACTTCTTAGGCAACAAATGTGAAATAAAGTAGTCTAAAACCTTCCTGTCTGTCTCCTCTGTGACAACCAGAGCTTTTTCTGGGAGGTGCTGTGTAATTTTAACTGACTTATCCAGTTTTTAGCCTCTTGTACAATTATTTAGGAAGGAGGGGAACATGTATGCTCACTTATTAAATAACAGTTCATTGGATGAAACCTTTTTTATTTTAATGGACAAAAAAAAAAATCCTATTTGAAGACCGCAAGTCAAACACAAGTGTTGCTTCAGCCAGAAGTCTGTCTTGACTGCCTTGCCTACGGCAAACTATGAAGTATAAAATACTTTACAAGGAACTGAGACTTCCCAGAGGATGGTATAAGAAGAGCCCCGTTTTTCAGTCTCATTGCTGCATGTTTGATCTTCCTTACACTTTTGCTGCTGCAAAATTGTCTTAACTCTCCTGTTAGCAGGGGACCTGAAGAACAGTGGCTCTGGCAGAAAGGGTCAGAATGTCCATCTCTGACTGAAATGATCACTCAATTAATTTCATTGTTTAGGACACTTGTATTGCTGGTGCTGATTAATCATCGATTATTGGGCGGGAATGGGCAGAGAGCTCACTGCTCGTTTAATTTAACATTACCACATCAGTCAAACCAGCTCTAGCACTGCAGCAGCCCCATACCCCCTGCATGAAGGAATGCCAGATCTAAGGATCTATTTCCTCCTTTTTAGGCACATGTGCTATTCCCAGTAACCTAATTATATGGCTTTCTTCACACTTTATCCATAAAATACTACTAACACATCAAAAACAAGTGAATCCTTACATCCTGCCGTTTTATAGCTCATAAAGCCAACTTCACCCATTTTACCCAAAGGAGTGTGCAGCCAAAAACAGGACAAAGCCAATGGAAAAAAAGAAATGTGTGTGTGTGTGTGTGTGGCTGGCTCTGTATATGAATTATGACTATTCAAAGGGAAAAAAAGAAAATTGAATGATTGCCAAAAAGCCAAGTGTGTAAAGGGACAGCTGGAGTTTTATGCTGGAGTTTACAATGCATTACTGTTCAATAAAAAAAAGAAGTCCTTTACGACAGCAGCTCATGCTTTGCATGAGACATAAGCTACCTCTGAATACAGAGCACCTTCCCCAAAGGACATGCCACTCCATTCTGAATTCCCTTTTACAGGAACAGTAGGTGACCAAGCTGGAGATGTGTGGAAAATATCTGATTCCAATGTTTATAATGGCTTGGATGTGGACCTACCCACTGCACCCATCTTTCCCCTCCCATCACACTGCTCATGTCTCGGCTTTTTTCCCCTTTCAAGGGTAGCAGGCTTTAAAACCCAGGCCAAAGTCCTCAGGTTTGGCAGGAGGGGAGAGCAGATTGGGTGCTCACAATGAGGGAGGAGAGAGAAAGGAAGAAAATATGGGAGGAAAGCTGAATCTTTGTCCACAAGGAAAGCTGGCACTGGTTGTGTCCAAACTGTCTGAGAGCTTTGAATTTTCAGAGACAGATTCCTCCCTAAGCAGCTTTTCTCTGTGAAGGCCCATCAAGCTCTAAAGCTTATAAGTTATTCTCCCCTTGTGATATTAAAAGTATTCATTACTTTCTTGTATTATTCATGACACTTAATTTTCTTCCAACTGTTTCACGAGTCCTTGAGCAATCTGATTATAAGTAAGGCCCAGCATTGGTTCTTGGAAAAAGTACTAAATGCTAGTGAAAATCTGAACATGTGGGCTCTGAATTAAGGAATGGAAAATCCCCAGGATGATAAATGTCATCAAAACATGATGGACAAAGCAAGAGGCAAAATGCAGCAGCTTCTTGAAACCAGCCAGACAGGCGAGCATCTCTGAGGTTGGAAAAGACCCTCAAGACCAAATTTATTGTGTTTTGTTAGGTGTTATGTTTTTGACTTTTGGAGTTTTGGTTTGGTTTTGTTTTTGGTTTTTGTTTTTCCCAAGGAAGAACACAGTAGTGTTAACTAAAAGAAAAAAAAATTGAATTAAAATGAGGAATAGGAGGGAAAAAAAGTAGCCAAAAGAGTAAATAAAATACTTGCAGGTGATACTGAGATTTTTTTAGAGTGGCCCAATGTGACCACTAAAAATAAAAAAAAAATACAATTTTGGAAGGAAAAAACCCAACTTAATAATGGTGTAAATGAGGCAGTTTGGTAAGGGAGTCTATCAAGAACAAAAGAAATTAAGTAGCAGACAAACAGGGAAACCAGAAAGAATTATTATAAGGGAGACTTGCTTTAAATCTCCATCAAAAAGAAAGAGAAAAGGAACCAGAAAGGTCTTGAGGAAGAGCTTCTAAAGGCAAAAGTAACTTCTTTTTAGAAACACATATATCTTCCTAACTGTCTGCATGGCCAGTGGAAGATGAAAGGATAATGGAAGTGCTTGGGGAAGATAAGAACTGGCAGAAAGCTGAATTAATTGTTTGTATCAGTGCGCTCAGGAGTTTCTTGCAGTGGATGAGTCACAGCAGCTTTCTGCAGTTGTGGTGATGTCTGCCTTGAATGGTTCTAAATCCACTCTGCTTCCAGAGGTGACAGCCCTGTTCTCCTGCTCCTCCCTCACTGACCCATCCCTCCCTTGAGCCAGGATGAGATTCCTTGCAGCCATATCAATAAACTAATCCCATCAGTTATCAGACACAGAATTTAAAACAAAACAAATATTTCTGGTTTTTTCTTTCCCTGTATTGCATAGTTAAGTAGTCCTGTGGGGTATAATGGGTAACTGAAGGACAAGTATCCAAAGGCAGCTGGTAAATTTGTGTAAATTTGTATAAATGTGCATCCAGGGGGAACAGAATTTGCCATCAAGGAACAGCCAGGTCAGTGAGGCTCACTGTGGTGGGCTGGTACAAGGGAGATGTCCTGCTCTAATTGTATGCCCTTCCCAAACATTTCCTGGTGGACCCTGTCTCAGCAGCAGGCTGAATTCACTTCTGGCCTGAGGACATGCCATTGTGTTCTTTATGGCACCAGAAGGAAACCAGCAGTGGCCAAAAGGCACCTCTCTTTAAATTTTATGGATTCAGGCCAGTCTCAGGAGAGATGGAGATGTAGCACTTTCTCTGGTAACACGTATCTGAGTGTGTCCTGCACACAAAGCAAATGTGGTGTTGATTACAGCTGATTTCTCCAACATAAATTGTTAACAATAGCATGTTTTGATAGCATTTTCAGGGAGTAAGGAAGAAAGAAGCAAATCTTTCTTTGTTAATCCACTGTCCTCTTCCAGTGTAAAAAGAAATCAAAAAACGCGCATCCTTTACTCTGTGCAAGGAGACAGAAGGGTATCACTGCTCTCTCACAGGGGCCACGATTAGCAAAACCTGTCCCTTTCCCCCTGCAAAATAAATCTTTTGATCACACTGAGACTAAACAAAGATTTCTCTGTTTAGTTTTGGAAGCACTGAGCATCAAGACACTAACACTAGGGGATAATCTATTGAAGAAGTTTTCTTTGTGTTAAAGTCCAGACTTTGTAGAAGACATTGTCAACAAACCGTATGAAAATATTGATACGTTACTGTAGTTTTCTCGTGGCAAAAAAACATTTGCAAATGGTGATTGGTGCCTAATTTTCTTTAAAGCAGAGGAGTAAGAAGTGAGCATCTTTGAGCATTTTGGTTTTTTATCAGCAGCTCACTCACAGTTAAAGACTTCACATTTCTGAATTTCTCGTGCTTGGTTACTCAATGTTGCAAACCATCACAGGGCACAAACACCCCGAGAGTGAGTAGGGTTTTTTTTCATGACTCACAGCTTCCACAACCAATGAAGATTTACTGTTAAGCTACAAAATTAAGCCTACCACACACTTCCAGGCCTGAGGCTGCAGAAAGTATCAGCTCCAACCACCAGGCTAAATAGTGGTATAGAAAGGGGAACACAATTGATTTCTACTACTGGATCTCTGCAAGAAACCAAGACTTATTATAGGGCAGAAGAATGAAAGCAGATGGGAGATTTAAACTGTGCCAAGTTGTTTAAAGATGCATGGATAACCCTTTTATTTCATGGGATGATTGATGATGCACCAGAAACTAATGCTAGCCACACTGGTAAGAATTAATTTGGAAGCCCAGTTAGAGATGAACTGTTACTTAGTTCCAAGCTGTGGAAGAAAATCCAGCCATTTGTCTAGGGATGTCTGAAGATTTGGGATTGTTATCCAGAGAAGGAAATATGGTTATGCCTGGCTTTATTGTGTTGTTTTCACTGTGCCTGCCTCTCATTTGGTCTCACGTGTTTACTTTTCTTGCTTTTAAATGTAAACTGCCCCACCTGCCTTGGCTTGGGAGTCAGCATGCAAGGCTCAGATGGAGCCTGCTCCAACACTGACTGCAAATTTAATACTCAACCATTTTATTAATATTATCTGGCTGGGCTGTAACCTGCCTCTAGATGGACAACATAGCCGTGGGTTGGTTCTCTGTGCTCCTGCTATTGTCAGCAGCTGTGACAAATATGTTTTGTTTCCCTTTGAGCCTGCACCAACAAGCCAGGAGCTTCCAGCAGGGCCTGCACTGGGGTCTTTCTTATCCACATCAAGACCTGGGGGTGAGGAATTCACTGCATGCAAATGTGTTGGCTTATTGTGATTAAACATACTGTGGAAAATCCAAAATCAACACCTTTGCAGCCACCACGGCATTTCCACCATGAGAGTACAATTTGCTGAAGGCCTTCCTTAACCATATGTGTGCCTGTTGTGGGTGAAAATTGAGTGTGTGAAAATGTTGCCAAGGCTGGTTTTGGTTCACAGACTGTGCTTGTGCCAAAGATCTGGTGATCTGCTGTAGAGTGCTGGGCTTTTCCCTCTCTTTGCTACGTCAGAGTGTCAAGCTGGGGTTTCTGAGCTCCCATGAAACCGTGGTTAAATCTGTCAGCCAGTGAATCTGACACTGATGTCTTCAGAGATTGCTCCAAGCGTTTTAGTCTGAGTTTTCCTTCTGCTTCGCCTCTGAAAACTCATAACTATTTACCACAGCAAGTGGGTGATGCCTAGGGACACATTTTTAGATACCAAGCCCTGATGAGCAGGTCCAGGGAAGTGCTCTCAAGTTTCTGTGACGCATCAGCTACGCAGGGATCATCTCCCTCACCTCTTACAGTGAACACTTGGGGTTTGCACTTGTGATGCTGTGGATCTCCCTCAGGATGCATGCAGCTCAGGCTCAGCCTATGATTCAGTCTTAAATTTGTTCCAAATGTGTGACAGCCCAGCGATGGTGATGTTTAATTTGTTATTGTGGTTGTTCTAAGGGCTGTGGCTGGAGCGGCCAACCTGCGCATACACCCCTGCAATGTTTCCCAGACCAAACCTCCCCATCATCCAAAAGCCCATGGATTCCTGCCATCCCCAGAGGCACGCTCACAGATCACCCTAGGAAGTGAGCTAAGGGTTTTGGAGATGCATGTGGTCCCTGACAGTCAGCAAAACAAACACATGGAGAGGCAGAGGATGGCAGCATGGGGGGTAAATCCTCTGAGCACTGATTTGGGCAAACCATAATTGCTGTTGCTCCACATATGTCAGTCAAGCAGCTTTGCATCCAAGCATTTGGGTCTCCCACTTCAATCCCTCATCCTGAACTCTGCTCTGAGTTGGTGCCACTGGTAGCAGACAGGCCCAGGATTTTTTGTGCCATTCTGAGGTCAGCACTTCACATCTACATGGGATAGTATTAAGGAAAATGAAAGTTTAGGAGGGCAAAAGACAAGACAGGTAAATATTTTGCTGTGCCAGGTCTCTGTTGGTGACTTAAAGATGCCAGACTGATGACACAGGGTCCTAAATGCAAGTCTAGGGCACTACCTGGGCAGCCTGCTATGGTGCAGCACTACCTGGCAGCTTCTTGGTGCTTCCCTTACATGCCCTTCATCTCCCCTGAGCTCTTGGATGCATGAAACAGAGCCAGCTGAGCCAAGACTGCTTCACCAATCAGTTGAGACCAAGGTTCTCAGGAAAGCTCACTGCTGCTTTCTTCCAGGCTGTTTAATGGCAGACTGACAAACTGGGATTTGCTTCCTTTTTTTCCCTTACTTTTTTGCCCTTTTTTAGACAGTCAGACCAACAAGGGCTTGGAATTGACTCAATGGAGTGTTTAGCTGCAGGGGAGTTAATATACTTTATGGCCAGGATGAAGACATCTGAACTCATAAATAGTGACAGTGCCCTATAAATTCTAAAAACCCTAAAGATGTTAAGGGACTGTGTAACCAGTGTTACATAAAGAGGTACATTTTTGGATGTCTCCAGGTGGATACATCTAATAGCAGTAGAGTTTCATTGTGAAGTGCCTACTCCTTCCACAAAGTTTGTTTTTAGAGCAATACAATGAGGTACATTCACTGAAAAAAAAACTTGTGAGACTTTGCATAATACAAGTGCCCTTATCAGAAATCTTGTAAACTGTCTCTACCAAGAAACATTTCCTGGCATGAAGCAACTGTGTATTTTGTTTCCACAGAACCAGAACTGGAAAACACTCTTCTCTCCAAGCTCTTCAGAGTATTTTCCTGTAAACTAAATCTCCATGCCCCTTCCCTGCTTAAGGACACCAGTGAGGGGTGAGAAACAGGAAGAAAAGAGGGAATCATATAAGTTTCTTATAGGGAAACCAGCGTTTAAATATTGCCAAATATTTAAACCAACATTTAATGGCTTAGATATTTACCCTATAAATTTGGTAGAATTGAGAACAGCTGCTGAGTGCCCCATCCCAGGTGAGTGTCCTGGCTGCTCCAGACATTGCCTGTGCTGAGGTTTCTCTTTCCATTGTGCTTTTGGCTGCAAAACTCAGAGGTTTCTTCTCATCCCCACTTTCTTAATCTCCTCTTGGTCATTATTACCTTTTCCCTGAGCCTGGGCCATATTCAGTCCTGGACAGTAGCAACCTCTTACTGCCCAAATAGATGAAAGTAGTTTCATTTTCCAGTTTAGCATTTGAGGATGCTGAGCCTGACATGAGGTGGTCAGCTGAGATGTACGAAAACTCTTTATCTCATTTCATTTTGTTGCTCTTGTGAATATTTTACACATATCTGCATTAGGCGGACAGAATCCATTGGGTCTATGGGTAACTTTCTAATTAAGACTTGTAGAAATTCACTAAACTTGCTTTTTCTATCAAGAGACCTCAGCCTATACAATGGCACTTGCCACATTTTTGCTCCACCTTCCCTTCCACACCGAATTTCAAACTCAGATGAACAAGTTTGCTCCAGCATTATTGCAGCATTGTTTTTCAGTTCAGACAGGAGGCACCAAGGGCTGCTGTTGCTGTCTTTGGAGGAAGTTCAGGCCATTGCATTTGTCACGCTGCTCGGATGAACTCGCTGCCACACACAAGCACAACAGAGCAGATGATGAAAAGCATTCACAGTTGCTGAAGAAGCTTGTTACATCCCAGGGCCAGCATGAACCTGAAAGTGGATATGGAGATTTATTTATTCTTCTTTCTTTTCTTGGATGGCAGGGGGGAAGACATTTCTTTCTTTTTCTCTCTCTTTTCCTTTTTTCTTTTCTTTTTTTTTTTTAAGCTGTAAACAAAACAAGATATTCCTGTTCACCTTAGCAAATGGACGGATGTTTCCCTCGTTGTAAAAATAAGCAGCAGGCAGTGGCTGAATGTGTGGCCGTAATTAGATATATCTACATAACACATGTGTTTTGAGACAAAAGAAGAGAGAATAAAGGCCTGGTACAAATCACAATTTCTCAGAACATCCTTCTGCTTTTTGCCACCAGCACCTCATGCTTACACGGTGCTCCCCTTGCCAGGAGACCACCATTTCTCCACTGTGACATGCCAAAATCTAAACAATGACTATGTTCTCGTGTGCTGTGCCTGATTTCTGTCATGGAAAAAACTTTGTCATTGTTTCCTTGCCTCTTCCCCTCTTGGCACCTCTTTTGGGGCAGATTGTGGGCAATCTGAGCCTGTGTTCCCTGATGCTGCTGCCATAGGACAGAAACCCTCTGTGTCGAGTCTCACATCAGATCAGAATGCAAGGGCTGTTCTGCCCGCTCTTGGAGGGAAACTCATGGGCACAGAGCGGGGATGAACTGTTTTTTCCTGTGATTTTTCATCATGCAGGGAGGGTTTCATTACATGCAGGCACAAGGTAGGGTCGTCCTCTGATGGTTTTCATGGTATTGATCTCAACGAGGTTCATTTGTCCCAAATGTATGTCTCAAATGCAAACTTAAATTTATTGAGGTCTCTAGTGCTGATGGAGAATGTCAGGCTCTTAAGGGAGTGTTTCAACCTATGTATCTTAAAATGGAACAAATAATCCATCTTTCCCTCTGGTTACTTCAGAGTATTGAGTCTTGGTTAAGTAGTTTAGATTAGAAACTGAACTTGTAAGTAGCAAAAAACTGGGCCAAAAACCCCTTAGTGCAAGTCCCTGGTAACTGTGTTGTTTGGATCTTTATCAGACTGGAGGATTTTGTTGTCCAGGACACAAAAATTAGGTCTGAAATAAGATATTTGGGTTAATATGTGATGCAAATGCAAGACATATTAAGACTCTTAATATGAGTTCAGATTACTATTCTATAAGCAGGTAGAAAAGAAACTGGAGTTAGGGCATTCCAAGCATCATTTTTAACATCCAGTAAAAATTCCTAAAATTATTTTTTTTTTTCAGCTGTGAAGGTTGATATTGCAGAAAAAAAAAACAGGAAGAAAGCAAATTGAGCACCAGCTTTTTATAAGCGGGCAAAAATTATGTACTGTTTTATATCCAGGATAGAATTGCCCCACGGTCTTCTGGTAAAATCTGACAATTGCACTTCCTCGTGTGAAATTTACTGAAGCATTGCCTCAGTGCTTGCAGGGCCAACAGCTCCAGTCCCAGCTGTGTGCTGTGCCCAGGGAGAGGTGCAAACTCCTCCTGGTTTCACAAACAGAGCACCTGTGGAGTCTCTCCTTGGACAGTTGAGGTGTTTGTCCCACCACACCAGCTGGCTCTGACCAGCAGAACTTCCAGACCAGCCTTGCTTTGCAGCTGGAAAGCCAAAAACTCATCTCAGCCCAGCACATAATATAATTTTTGTTCAGCTTTGTTCATGTTTTAATTGTCTTATTTTATCTAAATGCAGTGCTGTTAATTTCTGAGACTTCCTCAGGTTCTTTGGTCCATCCACAACAGAACAAAAATTCTTCTTTGAATCCACATGTCTATCCCCCATGCTGTCCTCATCTGTAGGCAATACTCTTTTCCGTAAGAAATAACATTATATGACATTTATCAGCCTGGATGCCTAATTACATTTATTGATGTAATTAATTGTTATTGCCTTTAGAATATTTACTTCATCCAAGGCCATATTTAGAGAGTTATCTGGTAGTTGTTCCTTTCTTACACTGTGTGGCAACTTTCTATATTTCATAATTTTCAGTGTTCATGTTCAGAAGACTCTATCAGAATATTTTATGTACCAGACAAACAGATTATTAAGGAGGCTGAGCAGCTGATTTATAAATATCAATTATATAATCAATTGCTTGGGGGAAAGTCTTGACAAGAGAAACTGAGTCTGATGAAAGGGGAGAGGGGTTATAAATCTCCCAGGTGTGTTTTGTGCAAGGAAAGCTTTGGCCAAAAACACTCAGAGGGTTTCCTGTCTCCAGCAGTGATAAACTGTATTTTCTAATTGAGAAGCTTTATCTTCAGTGCCACGTGGAGAAAGAACCTTCTTTTGGCAATGGTGATCATGTCTAGAACCTTAATATTCCTGGTGGGTGTGGCCAGAAAAATGAAATATAGTAGTAGCAGCTATCAAAGTATTCTCGGTAGTACTTTCAGATAGTTGGTTTGCCTTCTGGTACTTCTCTTAGAGACATTTGCTGAGACCAAAGTGAGGGGAAAAATTGCAATTTTGTTCTTGTTGCGCTCCAAATTACAATTTGCACAAATGTGGAAGAGTCACAGGCTTCCACTTACCTCCTGTAACTGTGAAATTCTAGTGCCAGAGACAGCTTGGAGATGCAGAAAATATCTCAACTCCCCAGGAAAAGAGGCAAAGGGAAAAAAACCCCACCAACCGCTCGCAAAAAGATGTTTTGTAAATGAGACAAACAGGAGAGGAAAATCCTCTTCATTTTATCAATCTGACACCGCAGTCTAACAATTTGAATATAAATAATATTAAGCATTTTCATATGTAAGTCAACAGCATGACTATAGATGTAAATATTTTCTTTGTGAGGCGTGAAGTGCAGACTTCCTCTATAAAACTGAACTGTGCAAAGTCTCCCCTTGCATTTTTCCAGGTTTTGGGGGATTTTCTAAAGAAGAGAAGGGAATCTGTAAGCAACAGACCCCTCAACAAAACCCCAGAGTTTTTTGGCCTTTTCAGCTGATACTGAGGTGTTCAATGATATATTTTCAGGACCTCAGGGTGTTGAATATCCAACCTTAGGATGGTGGGTGTATTTTGGATTCTATGGAGTTTGTCACGGTGTGATACTGCCACCTTCTTTTTCCACAATTTCAGGTATTTTCTGTGTTGCCACCCTTGTGACTATGGCTGAAAATAAATTTCTGATCCCTGAGCCAGCTTCTCTTTTTGATGGATTGAGTAATGGGAAATCCCTCATTTCTTACTGTTTCAAAGCGAGAATAGGATTAAATATCACCATCAAAACAACAGAAATAGCATCTTTCCATATGTTTTGCAAGATTTCTAGGCTTTAATAATTAAAAATATTTTGTTTCTGATCAGTGCTGGCTAACTGAGGCCTCTGACTTTTTCAATATATTGGACAGTTCCCAGAGCCTATATTTGGATCATCAAATGAGCAACTTATTTTGAAGTTGGATTAATTATTGCCCCTTTCCCTCCATGATCTCAGGAAAGACCACATCCCATGAAATGCCATTTTGAGGCAAACACAGTAATGTGCAAAAAGATCTGGAGAAAAACACAGTGGATATGAGTCCTGTGTTTTGTGCAGAGTAGGAGAGAGGAAAGACTTTGATGAAAACATTCAAAAGATTTGTAAGCAACATAAAATTGTGTTAATGAGATATATAGCTGTGGTTCTGAGGATTTTGTGTTGAGTAGGTTGGTTTTTTATGTGCTTTTTTACCCACCTTTCTGGGAGTGAGCCCCTCAAGAAAGGACTCTGTCAGTGCCTGGGCAGCCTTTAGTGTGGTTGGGAAGCCCCTGTGGCCAGAGTTTCCCTGAACATGAAGGCAGAAACTGGGGCAGAATTAGGAAAATTGAATTTTGTACTCTAGCCCTGCATTGTGTCAGATGTGATAGCTGAGCACTCCCCAGCCTGAGCCCACCATAATGACTGCAACCCTCAAAAAGAGAAAAATTACATTTCATCAGGTTGTTTGTTCCCCTTTGAAATAGTAAGATACCAAAAGATATTATTTGCTTTGTTTTGTGTTGTCAGGGGGTAACTATTGCCACACCAGGCTGAAGGTATTAAATGCTTCCTGTTCTTCCTGCTACCTCTGTGACCACATCCAAATGCCCAGGAAAATTTATCAAGCTGGAGGCATTTTGCTGTCAGTTTCACATCCTAAAAAACGAGTTGAGAGCAGACTTAATCCAGCTGTTTTCTGGGTACTTTGCTCTGTAGTCTGATGGTGGTAGAACAGTTGCAGATGCGCAGTGTAATTATATCTGTATGATCCTAATTATTTTACCAGCTGCCATTACTTTAGATTTTTTTTTTCCAAGAATGAGTAGTTTGTGAGCAAGCTGTGGAATGAGCTATTTTGCCTTTGTGAGATGCTGAATTTATAACCAGACTGGGGACTGCTTTGGATTCTTATCAAATCTTTCAAGATTTATGGCATATTATTTCCTCTGCAAATGGGTTTCTAACATACAATTTGTTTATGTTGTAATCCCACCAGTTTTTTTGAAAGGAACCTTTAAAATGAAAAACTGCCTTTGAAGTAGAAACTGAAAGCAGTAAGTTCAGCAGTTTAAGGGGGCAGAACTGATGAAAATTTCTGTGAATTATTATTTGAGGAGAGCCATGCTCGTATCTGTGGTCTGTTGGTGTCTGTGTTGGTTGGGTCACCTAATGGAACTCAAATGGGAGAAGGGACTTTATCCCCATGAAAGAAAGGACATTATCTCCACATCCAGACAGAGATGTTCCAAAACACTGAGGGGGCAGAAGCAGCCACAGATGCTGCTGGGAGATGAGCCTCGACAAGTGAGAATTGTTGGTTAATAAGTGTAAAATCAGGGTTTGGGGTAAGGCAGTGCCTGGTGCTCACTCTGTGTGCCATGGCTGCTCCTCTGGGCATCTCTCTTTGTCCCTGCTCACACTGCTGGATGCTGTTCAGGGTGGGCAGGAGAGGCTTGAAATGTCAGAGAATTTTGGGGACAAATGTTTGTGGGGTCCAGGTCAGTGTAGTCCAGTGAGTTCAGCTGAGTTAAGGTATTTCCTTAAACCATGTCCTGTTTCAGGAAAGCCTGAAAGCTGGTGTTTAAATCCATCCCTATTCATAGGAGTGACTACTACACTTAGACACTGTTGATTTTTTAAAAAATGAGCTTACCTGAGAGCCTTCTGTATTTGTAGGACTGTAATTGTGGAAAAAAAACCAAAAACCAAAAAAAAACCATAGGAGTTCACCAGACACAAACACCCAAAGAACATCTGTCCAAACCCAAATAATCATAAAACAGGAAAAAACCCTGAAAATCAAAGCAAGTGGATAAGGAGTGCCAACACATGGACCAAGTTTTTTGTTTTGAGGGTTTTTTTTTCTTTCCCCTGGTGCAAGAATATCTCTTTTTTAGTCTACATGATTGTGATGCAATAGTAAGAAATGTTACAAAAACTAATGCAAAATTGGACCTTCAAAGGCTGAGAGGATGGAAAAATTAAGATAAAATTAAATTAAATCTAGTGAAATACTGATAGTCTAATTCCTCTCTTATCTTCCTGTCTCATCTTCCTCACCTCACAGCCACCAATCCCAGGGGAAATACCTGACCTTCCAGTTAAAGCATTTTCTGGGAGATGTCATTTTATTTCAATCACTCAGTGTTTTGGGATGTTTGTTTTTTGTATGATTAATATTCTTAATAGGGTTCAGCCTTCTGTTGGAAAAAAATAGTAGAATTGGAAAAATACAGGAGAATATAGAGACATTTCAAAAGGCCATCAAAAAAGGTGCTGGAATTTTGAAATGTAACACAGTGGAATCAGATACTTCAAGGAACTGGTAAAAGGAGTGGTCTGGTGTCACTGCTTTAGGTGGGGGCCCAATGCTAGCAAAAATATTCCAACTAGAGGAAACTACAAATACAAGAAGAAGAAATAAGAATTTTGTTCTAGGAAATAAGATTTTTAGAGAGGTGAGGAAAGAAACCAACATGGTCAGTTAATATTTACTGTTTCATGGGAGCTTCCTGTCATTTCCCTTCTAAATATTATGAGACAATTACCCGAAGAGGGGAGCAGTGCAGGACTTTGTATGTGTTTGCCAATCACAGGCAGCTCTTCCTTCAGTTTTCTGAGGAAAAACTAAACTACATAAACCATTTTCAAGCAGAGTCCTATCAAAAGTGCTTTCCTTGAGTGCAAACCATGCCTCAAACCACCTTGGTACTGCAGAGCTGGCATTTTGCTTTCCAGTGGTCAGCACCAGCACTGATAGCTTCAGCAACAAAATGTTGTCAAAACCACAAATCCCAGAAAAATAAAGGCCGTGTGTTTGTCCTGCTTCCCTGGATAGTGAATGTGCAGAAAACACACCTAGAGGTGTGCATAGGATCCACAGCTGTATGGTGCTCCACAACCTTTAGGTTTTCACACATATCACACTGAAACTGCTTCTCAGAGCTCATTGCTGTTCCCAAAAATGCAGTTTACTGAGAGCAAAACCCAGGTCCCAAGTAAAGCCTGGGGAATAAAGCCTGGATTGTTTCTATCTGCTCCAGCAGCCACTGCTCCTCATTTTCATTTCCCCTCCGCTCTCTCCTGCTCCCATTGCTCCTGTTGTTTCAGCTGCTGCTCCCTTCCCCTTTCATCTCCCTGCTCCCTGCCAGGGAGAGGGTCCAGGTTCACGTTCCCCCAGGGATGGGAGCAGCTTTCCCGTGCTTTCCTGGCACTGCTGAGAGGAAAAGGCCATTGCTCTGTTGGATTCCTCTTCTTTTCCAGGGCAGAGCCCACCTCTCTCCTCCTGGGAGCATCGCCCCGTGTCCTGCTGAGGAGCTCCTGCCCAGGGAGGCTCTCACCTGCCTGGGCGGAGCCAGGTGTGTCCAGAGGGAGAAGATGAGCAGGGATGAGGGTGATGGATATCCAGGATGCTATTGCAGGGGAAGTCACCCACAGCTGGACACATTTTCCACCCCAGCTCAAACCTGTGCCTCTTTGTCACGGATATATTTTCTGAAAAATCCTTTTGCTAGGATATTCTCTCCTGAGAAGCTGAGAGGTCTCAGAAATGAAATGTAAACAATGGTTATCTGCTGCTGTGGAATGCAACAGGTGCATCTGTGATTGGTCTCATGTGGTTGTTTCTAATTAATGGCCAATCACAGTCCAGCTGTCTCGTACTGTCTGGTCAGTCAAAAGATTTTATTATCATTCCTTTTCTTTTCCTTGCTAGCCTTCTGAAGAAATCCTTTCTTCTATTCTTTAGTATAGTTTTAATATATCATTTTCTTTTAATATAATATATATAATAAAATAATAAAAAAACCCAAAAAAAAAAAAAAAACAAACAAAAACCCCACAAAACCCCCCCCCCCCACTGAGTTCACGGGTCACACGTGTCCTTCTGCACACAATTCCACAGGCTTTCCACCCAATTTTTCAGCCAACAGCAGCAAACAATATTGTCAGGCTGCTGCCAGCAATGCACTTTGCTGTGGCTCAGAGGACCTTGTGGGACAGCAGAAGGTGGAAGGAGTTTTCTTTTCTTCTCAGAAGGACCAGGTGTAAACTCTCCAGAGCTGTGACAAGGAAAGCAAATCATGCAGGTGATTTTCACACAGAGAGGAAAAACTAAAACATGCATTGGTACACTTTTATTATTGCTCACTATTTACAAGTGATGGAATGCATTGTCTCTGGTTCTCCTAATTTATTTTATTATTGTCAATGTCACGAAACTGACAAAATTATCTGTGGTATTTGGACAAAACTTTGCTTCATTTTATTACTGTATCTTTTTCTCTTTTCTCTTCTCTCTTTTTGTTTTAACCACCAATACACTTATTAGCACATTTTTATTATATTATCAAACAGGTAAGCACAGAAATATCAGCTAATCAATTCAGAGGCTTTTTTTTTTTTAATAAAACTATGAGGGCTATGAGTTCTGAATAAAGTTTTCAGTGGAAATTAAAAATGCACAGAGCCTGTGCTCTACTGTCATAGAAGATCTCTGTGATTAGGAAAGATGGAGACTTATTCATAACAGAGAAACTGTGTATAAACTTCTAAAAAAATGACACAAATAAATGACAAGGTGTGCAGTGTTTTTTTCCCGAAGGACTCAGACAAACATGAGTAAATCCAAGTGTTTTTCATTGGTATATTTGCTACAGGGGTAAAAATATAAAACAGTACTAAAAAACATTGACAACGTAGTGAGTGCATTAGTGGAAATTGTGACACTGAAAAACAAAGTTAAAATCAAACCCATAAATTCCCCTTTTGGTCAAGGTAGGGGACAAATATAGACACAACTGTGGGCCTTGCTTGATGTTGTTTAAACATAAATAGAAAAAGAACACTTCTGGTTTAAGCTCTTTGGCAGAAGTATGAGGGATGTCTGTGTGGGAAACCAAATAAAGAAATTGACCAAATTGAAGGTAAGGACAAGTAAATATTACCAGAAAAATAAAATGAAAGGCCAAGTAAAAAGATGCAAACCAGCACCTTGAATGAAGTTCCAGTTCTCATCTGTGATTTATTGATACAGTCTCTGGGCACTTGTGGTTTATTTAAACAGGAAAAGTAGTTGCTATGTACAACTGCCATTGCTACTCAGCAACCTGTGGCGTTTCTGGGCACTGTGATGACTTCTGAAAGCAGAGTTACCACTCTGCAATTAGTGGCTTCTGGTTGTGGCAATATCCACTGTTGACAATCCCTGCCTCTTATTCCCTTCCTGATACACTTCATTGCTATAAATCAAATTGTGCTGTTTGCTGAGGGACCTGGAGGGATGATTGGTGGCAGGAGGGCGAAAGGTTTCTTTGCTGATCTCTCTTGGGGATCAGATGTGCAGGGCTTGAATGGCTGAGTAACCTGACCTGCAATTTTAGGGGACATTGTGGGAGAACTTGTGCACTCTTAAAATCAACAGCTATTATTCAGCCAAGATAATGAACCATGGGAATTAATTCAGTGGCTGTCAGCTGGGGAGACTAAGAACAGAGCAGCAGATATTTACAACCCATCCTACAAAGAATTAGAGGATGCTTGTGTGTCCTTGAGAGTGTAGCACTGAGACTCAGGGTCCCAGCTTTGTGTGTACCTTTGTGAGGGCTTGCCAACCCTACAACATTAAGGAATTCAGCATTAAGATGGATTGGAGATGTTCAGTGAGTGTTTGGATGTCTTTGTAACCTAAAACTCCTCCAGAGAAAGGAGAACTCAGTGAACTGAGGCCCTTTGAATCCAGCATCCATAAGGAGCAGGGGAGGGAGAGCACTTAAGTGTCGCCAGAAATGATGTGGATTGCTTCAAAGTCATCCTTATCGACAGCCCTTGGCTAATAATCACTTTAATGTCCTCCTCTGGATGTGACTTAGGTATGTGCATGCCCTCTCTAAAATCATTAAACCGTGGATAATTGTTGACTTAATCAAAAAGTTGTTTACAGCTGGGATATTTGTGGATGTACTTTGAACACCTTCAGATGTTAGAGGCCTATTCCCATCCATTCCTTGGTAATGAATTGTGAGAAGATGTTAATGTCCATTGATTAATAAATATGTTCCTTTTATTAAAATGGTTTGTAAAGTGAAATAATTATCTCTACCGTAATTACAAAGAGTGTAATTATATCAGAGTGGTAGGCATGTGATGATCTGAAAATATCTGAGAAGCTACAGGTTTCAGCTAAAAGACATCCAGTGCATTTAAAAAAGACATTTTCATTTGCCTAAAAGCATTCAGTGCATAAGTACAAGTGTTTTCCTTTGGATGCAACACCACATGGAGATTGTGATCACTACCTTTCATTTTTTCAGTGAAGAGCTCAAAAGCAAATTCATGGTGTTTTGTCTCCAGACCTTCCTGAGCCTTGGCCTTTCCCAAGATATTATGTCTAGGAAACATTTCAAATAAATTATTTAGAATTTCAGTCCTTCCTTTCAAGTTCTGGGTTTTTTTTTGTAGAACTTTAATTGTCCTTTTTTCTCTCCCTTCTTGAAGTTCTGCACAAAATTGCAATGGAGATCATCCAGTGGAGCAGCAGGATTATTTCACTTGTTTTTTAGAACATTTTTAGATGTCTCATGTCTTTTTTTTGTGACAAAATGTTGAACTTGAGAGCCACCATCCAACCCCAGACTCCTTTATCTCAATCACAAACCCATCTTTCTATTTCTGAAGCTTGTCTGTCCTGCCAAAGAGAAGTATATTTCTCATACCTATAGTTTTTCTTTCAAAATGCAAACTTTCAGTTTGCTCTTTTTAACCAACAGCTATTTGAGGATTATTTTGTGCAGATTTAATATGCATACTTCATCCCTTCATTAACTTTCTTTGGGAAAATACTTGCAACCAAGTGAATGTAATTAAAATCAAATTATTAAAATGTTGAAAAACATATGTAAAACCTTACTTGAGAGATTCTTTCAGTTTAAGAGGAGACACAAACAAATAACCCAGTAGGATCCATATCTCTGGAAGCTGATGAGAAATTTTTAGTAGTTTCTTCTAGAGTTTGTTTGGAATGTTATATGAAGTGGCATTAAAGGCTATAATTAAGATGTATTTTCTAAGAGTAAACAAGTTTCATGGAATCATAACAAAAGCTGGTTTATTTGATTTTCCTTGGTTTCCACTAGACAAATCTGTTGCTTCTTTATCAATGTGGTTGTTTTGCAATTTTTTTTCTGGCATCTAGTTGGCACCAGTAGTATGATTATTTAATCTGGTACCTCCCTTTTTCTGTCCCACACTTCCATTTTCATCAGTTATGTTTGCCCTTTTCACCTCTTCTGGTTCTTCACAAACAGCCTGTGGATTTCCTGAGAAGTAAATATTCAGGAAGTTCCTCATCCAGTTCTCTCAGCTCCCTCAAAGAAGACTCATCAGACCCAAACTACTTGAAATAATTAAATTATCTCTATGCTCTGTTACCTTAGGATGATGTCTTGCCTCCTTGTCCTGTGTGTTCATCAGTCTGTGCCAGTTTAGGTGTTTAAAGCACATTCAAGTGAGAGTTCTTCACCATTACCAACAAATCCACTTTAGGTGGGAGTGCAAATACTGTAGCACAGATAATTATGTTTGAATGAGAAAAAAACTTAATTCCTTTGTAGAGTTTCATTCTTGAAAAAAAGATTATAAAAACAGATTAAAATATGTTCACAACAGGTTAATTAAACACTGCTTTGGTCAATGTAGTGCTGACTAAAGAGGGAACTCAAAAGGAGAAAGCTAAATCCAAAGATTTTGGCTCCTACTGCCAGACCAACTATTGGAGCAACAGTATTGACAATAAACATTAAAAAAAAAGATGAACTTTGACAGACAAGCCAAGACATGCAGAGTCCCATTTTGCCATGACAAGCAGTTTTTACCTGCGGATGAAGAAATTGATGAATTAAATTAGCAGTGGTAGATCCCTCATCAGTGTTGGTAGCAGGATGGGCCAGCAGAATCTGGAGGTGTGAAACAGGACCCTGCTGAAATCTCCTTTACAAGAGTCTCAGGACATGGAGAGATGGCATTTTAGGAGGAGATGAATTTGAACAGCTCCAAAAACTCTTGCAAAAGGAACAGAGATCACTGCAAGGAGAGCATCATATCTCACCAGAAGTAAATGACATAATTCCTACACTGAATGGTTCCATTGTGTCCGTGAAGCTTGATCTCATCAAAGGATATCACCAACTGCAACAAGCTCCTGCTTTCTATCTGCCAAGTGTTTCAGCACATACTGCTCTGAGATGGTATGAAAAGCTAACATCTGGAGTTTATACTGCCACAGAATTTTTTAGAGATATGCTTTCATTATTTTAGTACACCTCCAATATCTTCAATGGCTCTGATGAATGCACAGAACATGACATAATCCATAAAGTCATGCTTCACTGTCCTGTACAAAAAAAATTCCCCTTGGAGCAAATAGAAAATCTTCTTGAACAAAGCCATCCTTTAATTTTTGTTCATATTTCTTCACCCAAATGATTGCTTTTTAACCTGAAGGAGGCAACAATAACTGACACAGCAGTGGCTCCCAGAGGGGCAAGGCAAGGTCAGATTTTTCTCATGGCTGATCTGCAGACACCAAAATATTTCCTCATAAATACCTCTTTTAAGACAACTTTATATTCTTCCTCCACTGGGTATCTAAGGCTGAGAAACACCTCTGAGAACATGAACCCAAGCATTAAACCAGCCCTGCCCATGTTTGCCACTAAGCTGTGGCAAACTCCACACTCCTTTTAACACCTGCAGGGCTGGGCACTGCAAAACCCCCTGGGCAGTGCCAGGGCAGTTCCTGAGCCCCCTTTCCATGGGGAAATTCCTGCCGTGCCCACCCTGAGCCTGCCCTGGCCCAGCCTGAGGCCGTTCCCTCTGCTCCTGTCCCCGTTCCCTGGAGCACAGCCCGACCCCCCGGCTGTGCCCTCCTGGCAGGAGCTGTGCAGAGCCACAAGGGCCCCCTGAGCCTCCTTTGCTCCAGGCTGAGCCCCTCCCCAGCTCCCCCAGCCCCTCCTGGGGCTCCATTCCCA
>NW_005054431.1:1065842-1068042 GCF_000277835.1 Geospiza fortis | reverse complement strand
GAGGGCCGCCCCGGGCCCGGGCCCTGCCCCGCTCCTGCCGCCGCCCCACGGCTGGCACAGCGCGGGGGCCATCGGCCTCTCGGCCCCCTGGGCACCCCTGGGCTGTGCCCAGCTGCTGGCACAGCGCTGGAACCCAGGACATGGCTCTGGCTGCCCTCAGAGCCTGGCAGGGGCCTCAGAGGCCTGGGCACGGAGTCACAGACACCTGCGCCTTCGATCTTAACCCATGGAAACAGCAATTACCAACTTTGTTACAAGCCACAAGGGTTTGAGTAGAAGGTTAGTGAATTTGTCACAGGGTGAAAATGGAGAAATTTGGGGTTTTTAGAATGGGGGTTCAGGAGGCAAGATGGAGGGATCTGGGCATGTCCTGTCCTTCCTCCTGTTTCTTCTTGGCCTCCATCTTCTGCTGTGATGGTGACACTTTTGGGTTGGTTTAAGGTAGAAACTCACTGTCTAACATAGGTGACAGGTATTGGGAAGTTATGGTAAACAAAGTACACGTAGTTTTTAGTATAAAAAGATAACACTGCCCTGAGGGCAGACAGTCTGCCATGAAGAGACCTGCTGGACAGACCTGGGCAGGTCAGAGAAAGAATGTTATAAATAAGAAACAATAAACAACCCTGAAAGGCAGAGCCAACTCATCTCGGCTTCTTCTTTGGTCTCGGGGCTGGGAAAAAGAGACTTTCTGACACCTGGGGGTCACCTCAACACCAGAGACCTCATCATCACAGCAGCCCCAGGGCCTGTCCCAGCTCCCCAGCCCCTCTGCCCCAGCCTGGAGTGCTCCAGCGGGTTGGTGAGACTGGAGGCAGGACCTGGTACCTCACACCACTGGTCACACTCCATCCCTGTGCCACCCCCAGCACTAAACACAGCAACAACTGCACTGAGAGATGGGTGCTTATGAGGGGGAAAAAAAAATCAAAATTTTGTAAGGCAGCATTTGCTGTTAAAGATTTACCTGCTTTTCACAAAAGGTGTACCCGAGCAAGCTTTAATTAATTTGTCTGCTGCCTGGGGAGTGGCTGTGCAAGCACAGACTGTCAACCAAAGAATTTGCCAGGGGCCTCAGGAGCATTTTGCAACCTGTGTTAACTGAGAACTGTCCTATTAAATTTGAAACTTAGGTTATGTTGTTATGTTGTCAGCTACAGTCGAAGTAAAAGTAAAGTAATACAGTGTGAGCAGATAATAGCACTTTTTGATACAGATTTGTCCATGAAACTGTCTGCCGTCAATGCAAGTGAAGGAAGGAACTTCCTAACAGAAGAAAGTTTGTCTCAGCAGAAGAGAAATGGTACTCTGGAGTAGGTGAGATATCCAGAACATGCACAAGATGAGTGGAATAAAAATATTGCCTTTAAAAAAATGAGTATTTAAAAAATAAAAAAGAGGTGACAATAAGGCCATAATAATTGCAATGATCTGAGTTGTGGTAAAATATCTTACTCTGAGAAACCTAAGGAATTTACCCATTTGTGTCGAGAAAAATTTAGAAGGCAGAAATTTAGGCCTTTGGCCTATAATTAATGTCTTTAAGTTATTTTAAGTTTTGTATATATGTAAGTTATATATATACATACATATATAAGTTTTATATCTATATCTATATATCTATATATCTATATATCTGAAAGTTATATGTGTTATTTTCTAGTGCATAATAAAATAACTATATAATATAGATATAATAAATATAATAATAATATAATATAAATATATAATTTATATTATTTATATTATATATAATATAAATAAATATAGATATAATAACATATATAGATATAATAACATATATCTATATATATGTTTTATATATCTATAAATCTTATATGTTTTATATCTATATCTATCTATCTATCTATCTATATGTATGTAAGTTATATTTGTTATTTTCAAGGACATAATAACATCCCATAGTTTAAAAGGGACAATAGAGATGTATTAAACAAAGAGAGTGCTTAGCTAGTCTTTTAGCAGAGATTTTTCTGTGCCTGGTTTTCAGCACTGAAGCGCCTTGCCATGGCTGTTGGAAGATTCCCTGTCGTTTGGGATGATCAGCTGTGGGTGGATGTTTTCCAAGAGGTATTTATTTGGCCTGAATCACTCACGTTGCTCTTCAGCCACAAGGGCTTTGTTTGTGTGCCTCGATGGCTGCAGAGAGAGGAGTAAGGCTGGTGAAGTGCCTCCTGCT
>NW_005054431.1:1036307-1065799 GCF_000277835.1 Geospiza fortis | reverse complement strand
CTTGGGAACTCAGAAAAATCATTATCACCTGCCACTAGCAGATAAATGGATGAAATGCAGGGAAAGCTGGTGTTTCAAGGGCTTCAGCGGAGCACACCTAGGATTGCCAGGGGCTATTATCTGGACTACTTATCTTGTCACTTAATGTTCTTTTGATCATGTTGCCGTATTGAAGCTGCAAATGTCTGTGTTTTGCACAGGCATCAGGAGTCATTCAAGGACCTGACACCAAAGATGTGGAGTTGTCAGATTCAGCCACTAGATAGAGACAGAAATGGTGATGGAGGGTTTAATTAATGGGGTGGTTTACCAGAGATAATCCACTCTCAGCTTCAGTACCATACATGACTGTGGGGGAATTTTCTCTCAGGCTTCCTAACACTTCTCTGTATTAATATGGCTGTCTGACTTTCACCCTGTTTATTTCAGCTCCGAGGGTCTTACCCAGCAATGTGCCAAATATTCAAATTTCCAAACTGAGAATTAACATGAGGACACCATTGTTAGAATGGCCTGAAAGGTCTGTGATGCTCAAGATGATCAGTGTTTGTCAGGCCACTTGAGGATGATCTCCGGCTGACAGCATGAGAAGGATAAAGAATCAGTTCAGAAACATTTATTTTTTGGTTCTTTCTTTCTCTTTCTCTTTCTCTTTCTCTTTCTCTTTCTCTTTCTCTTTCTCTTTCTCTTTCTCTTTCTCTTTCTCTTTCTCTTTCTCTTTCTCTTTCTCTTTCTCTTTCTCTTTCTCTTTCTCTTTCTCTTTCTCTTTCTCTTTCTCTGTATCTTCCTCTTCCTCTTTCCTTTTTTCCTGCTACATCTTCTGCAAAGTCATGTTTCACCACCCCAACAGTGTTCCAGGCCTTTTGGAAGTGACACACCACCAGGAATATCCCTGCTGACTCCAGTAATTGTCATTCTGTTTGAAATATATAGAAACAGTTGTGCTTATACTATTTGCAATCTCATAGATTTTGGTCCCACAGATCAAAATCTCACAGATTTTGACTGAGTACAAGTCGGATGGGTTTTCATGGTGTGGAGCCCATGGGAGGTCCCAGGTCTGCCTGCTCCCACCAGCTGAGCTAACAGGAAATTGCTGACCTGCAGAAACACTTGTGCTAATTTCCAGTTTTCGTTTACAGCCATGGTCTCCTTCCCTTTCTTCACACTTCCCTCATCCAAACAGAAACAAAGCTCAAAATTACTCAGGTTGGGCATTTTGGAGGAGCTTGATTTCCTGGGTGGAATTCCATCAGCCAGGGATGTGTCTCAGAGGTGTGTCCCTGCACATTTTAGGGGGCTGGTTTGGTACAGAGAGACTCTGATTCCTAGGAAATCAGATACAATAAGGCAGCTACCTGCACAGATGTCACATGTTTGCATGGCATCATCAGACACATGTAGGAGTTGAATCTGGAGTGCTTCATCCCCAGAACCTCTCTTCCACAAGTTCCAAACCTGAGGAATGCATGTTTATTTTCAAACAGCCATGCATCTCTTTGTTTTATCCCTTTTCCACCTCTCTTTAGTAACTTTCAGTCTTCTTTGCCTTTTCCTCTACTTGTGCTAGTTCAAACACTTAATGTTCTTAGATGTTTTAACTTATTTGTTATTTTGTTTATGGGTAAATAATGTTTAATTCCAACAGGTATTTCTTATTCAAAAGCAAAAAAGCACATAGAAAATCCTATTTTTCTATAGAGACTGGCTGATGTTGAATCACATTTGATCCCTATGCTGGTAGTTTGTGGCTGGCTATTTAGCAGCATGTGTCCATGACATATTACATCTCAAAGAATCAGTCATGGCCATCTCCTTGCATAAAACTCAAAACCTGAAGGTCCAGAGGACTGAAATGCCACTGGTAATCCTTGCCATGGTGCTGCTGATGTTGTAGCACTGCCCTCTGCAATGCAGCTCTGGGCTCAAAATTAGGAAACAACATCCTTCTGCAGCCCTGGAGAAACTAAATTTCTTGCCCTGGGTTTTCAACAGGCACTGGCATTGCTGTAATCTTCAAGTTCATCATTCCATCTGTTTCTTTAACTGTTTGTTTTTGTTTCCACTAGGGCTGAATTAGACAAAGGACAGGAACAAGGAGAAATGGTTTAAAAGGAGAAGAAGCAGTGGTTTAATGGGGCCTGGGGTGGCAGATGGTGCTGATTACAGGTACATGGTGGGCAGCACAGGATGTGAGTCACCCCTCTGTTTACACCAGTGAAACCACAGTATCAAAAGCAACATTTGCAGAAATATCCAGCAGATCAATCAGCAAATTTAATTGATGCAAAAATATACTTTTACAAACTACAATTGAAACCCCATCATTAAAAAAGCAGAGGGAAAGATAATTTAAGAATAAATGACAGTTATTGTGGTGGTGTTCGCAGGGGTCCCGGGATGAGGGAAGAGATGAGAATCTTGACTCCATGTTTCAGAAGGATGATTTCTTATTTTATGATAGATGTTATATTAAAAGAAAATTATATACTAAGACTATATAGAAAAGAGATATCAGAAGGCTAGCAAAGGAAAGGAATAGAATGATAAAATCTTGTGACTACTCACAGCCTCGACACAGGTGGCTGTCGTTGGTCATCAACTAAAAGCAATTCACATGGTGGGTAAACAATTCTCCACATTCCAAAGCAGCAAAACATGGAGAAGCTGAAGCTTCTCAGCTTCTCAGGAGAAAAGATCCTGGCAAAAGGATTTTTCATTAAATATGTCTGTGACAATTTATTGTATCATATATGGCCACATTAGATGGGGGAAACCAATGGGAGAGGGCTGAAAACAACTATGAACTTAATTTTGAGGCTGAGAATCAGTCCTGCAGCAGAACTGAGTGATTGGTTTGGTCAGGAGCAGAGGCTGGACACAGAACAGACTCTCACCTCCCTGTGCTGAGCAGCCTCCCTGTCCCAGGGACATGAGGTGAAGCAGTGGCAGCAGTGGAAATGAAGCATGAAATTAAGTCACAAAAGGTCAAACAGAATTCTCATTTCAATCATCGCAGACAAGTTTTATGGTCCAAGAAACAGGACCTTAAAGGCCTTTAGCTACATTTTTAAGAGGTAGACAACTGTCCAAGTGTGTTTCCCCCACCAAGTTCCAAACAGTGTAATGAGAACAGTCCTTATTAAAATAAAGCACTTGAAGTATGTTGTCAGAATGTATATGAATCAAGGGGTAAGGCTTCGTGGAAGGACGTGGGACATAAATGTTAAATTCCCCTCAGCTGAAGTAGAGGAAGAATGTGTACAAAAGAAAATTACAAACTGAGAAAATGTGTTTTTACATTGCTGCCCAAGGGGCAGCTGACTGGGGGTGATATCCAATATGGGAAATGATGTATTTTCACAAATAATACCTTGGAGGTTGATGAATTAATGTGCTCTTTTGCCAAAGGGGGCTTTGTGTGTGGAGCACTACAAGTCACTTTTTTTTTTTTGTTACTATGCATTTCAAAGTCAATGAAACTTATTTAAGAGTGGATAAAACATCTGCCTACACAGATCACTCCTTTTGAGTGAAATCCCTCATCGTGTGGAAGATGTGTGAGAAGATATCTGGGAATATATTTACCTGAATAAAGGAGAAGAGTGGGTAGAAGTTCGGGATGCTGTGATTTACATTGCTACTTTGGCGAGAGGATGGTGAATTTTGGAATGTGGATATTCCATTCTTCACCCCCTTTTGCAGCACCTGAGCTTGACCAGGACCACAGTGCATCCTGCCTGGGACACCAGAGGTGTGCACCAGACATCTGACCGGCTTCTGGAGCAATCTTCTGCCTTTGCAATCTTCCCAGCTCCTGGAAACAGGTAACATTTCTCAGTCAAGTGTACATAGTGAGTGAAAACAGACAGAGCAATCAAGGGACACAAGATCTGAGTAATTATTAAACACTGGTAATACAATAATTCAAAATTTAGGATTTAAGATAAAAACATGTTTTCAAGATTTTAATCTTTTAAGATTAAATAGCAAGACAAAAGAGGTTAGTTTTTATCCATGACTTCAACATACTTAGGAATAATGTTTCTCCTTTAATTAGCAGATTTTTAGAGCAAAACTGAACATAAAAAAAAAGCCTAAGCAATACTAACTTATACAAAATAACTTTAGTGATCAGCAAAATGCTTCATGGAAAAAGAGCTATTATTATTTATCTTGAATTAGGGGATGAAATAGAGTGGGTAAAAAAGCTCCATGAGAATCTGACCGGATTCACTTCTAATTCCCACAGTCTGGTTCAAACTGAAATGTGGGCATTGACAACTAAAACAATGCCACAGCATAAAAAGAAGCTCTCACTGGAAGACATAGACTTGACCATGGATATTTTAATGAGGGGGCCACACTTGTATGGCAGAGATAATAATCCCCTTTCATGGGTGAGATATCTTTTATTTCATCATGAAAGCTACACTTGGGTATTACATTTGTCCACATTCAGCTCTGGGATCCAAGTGTGCGGCGCTGCTTTGTCGCCCCCTGAGCTGTGCTGGGGCTCACAATGCAAATGTCACACTGGGGATGGCTGACTTGACATTGACAAGTGATTTCTTGGCTTTTAGGGGAAAAAAAAACCCCTTCTCCACATGACAGGTCCATCTCACTATAAGGCAATTGTGCTCTTTCACTCCCTGTCTTACACAGCAAGAACTGCACAGATAAAATACTGTGCTGGGCAAGAATTGAAAGAATGATGTTTTCCCTGATAATATTTCTTATTTTTCCACTGTGCATTCGTTTAACTAAATCCCTTATAAATGAATAGATTTATGAATCCCTTTAGGGCAGTTTACTTGTTGTATGCCACCATACATATTGAGAATGCCACAAGAATATTAAATGCAATAATTCACAATGCTGTGCTGCATTACCCTTCTCAGGTAATTAAGTCTCTGATTTTAATCCCACTGAAATAAGTAGTATAAAATGGATTTAATCAGTTTTGGACCAGCAGTCCTGGTATTGCAGTCCTGAACTCAGCTTCTTGGGGAGAATAGGAGCTGTGTATGAAAAATGAGCAAGAAATTTCACCCAAGAGTTTATCCAGACTCGTGCACTGTTTTCGTAAGTCCATAGCGAGAGTTACTGGGACACAAAATTAATTAATCTTTATCCAGACAAAGCATATCAGAATGTGCCATCAGCAGTTAGCTGGGCCACGAGCTGGGGATCACAAGCAGTTGGGAATGTGTGCTGATTGCAATACTTTGCACTGAAACAATGAAGTCACAGATTAAGGCAATTATCTGTTCTGGTTCTTTTCCCTTTTCAAAGCAATCTCACGCAGTTACTGCAATGCTTATGAGAGCCACGGTTTCATTGTCACTTCTTCTCACATTTGTTGGCCTCACTGAAACCAAGAAGTTTCTTATTTAAGTGAATTGGTGAATCATATATAAATTATTACCTTTGTTTACTGTCTTACACCCACCTGAGTAAAATGAGCAGAGATATAAAGCAAGCTCTCTGGAAGTATTCTTGTTTCATAAATGTGGAAATGGGGGAACTTCCTCAATTAGTGTACCGGTATGAAGAGAAAATTTTCAGAGTTACTCACTTCAGACACACGATTGCAGAGACCTGGCAGTGGAAAGGAGGAAAGCAAGGAAAGAGAAATTCAAATGGGAAATAAATACCCATTGTTGAACTTGCTAATTAAAAAAAAATTATCTTTTCAGTTTGTAATTTCAATGGTATCGTTACTGCAGAATTGCATCACTGTAACAATAAACAAAAGTAATATAAAATAAATGCCACTTACAGGCCATTCATCCTCACTACCAGTTCTGGGCAGCTCTGCAGATTTTAGAATTGCACCACTTCCTTTTGATCAGGAATATAATCACCAAGTTTTAGCAACAAAGGGATTTGAATGGGTAGAAGCAAACTAATTAGAATTGAAGTTGAAAGTCCAATTCCTTACAATATCCTTGCAAGTTCCATCTATCACATTTCTTGTAAAGTTGATAATCCAGCAATGACCATTCCTGACCATTCCATTCCAAATGAAGATCTTGTTCTTACCTCCTAAACAGGCTAAAACAACTTCTCTGTCCTATTTTTATTCAAGGCTTACATTTTCTGTTAGGCTGGAATTCTTCTCCAAAACCCATGTCAGTCTCAAATTTTTTTTTTTATGGCCTTGAAATCTTTGTAACATTCTGACAGTAAAACACATTGTAGTCTTCTAGGCTGAATTTTGGGTAGTGCCTAAATGTCCCCCCTTACCTGAGTAAGGATGAGCCTGTAAAACTATAATATGGCTCATATTCCAATTTTTCTGTGCTGGGAATGAGTTGGTTAGTTGCAGGCTGGATGTCAGGAGGGTACTCAAATGTTTAAACCTCAGAGGGGTTTACAGATCTCCCAAAAGGGCAGGGAGGCTGGTTTACCAAATTCTCTGTCCTTCCCCTCATACCCATAACAAATTGTCAAAACAAAAATGCACAAGACCAGGTCCTGTCACTGCATTTTGAAATTATTACACTGGTGAAACAGAGCTCCTAATACTTTACCACCCTGATTTCACAGGTTTTACTTTAGATTAAGGTTTCCTTACAAACTCCTTGCAAGAAATCAAGTCCATTCTGAATTAATTTTTCCCAGAAATGTGAAGTTTATCAGCAGTCAAAATCCCTCCCCCTACACCTGAATGCAGAATGAGCCACACACCCTATGAAACAACCAGGACCCAAGGTGTTATCAAACCCAGGAATATCTCTGTTATGTGTGATGGTCTTGTTGCAGGAAGTGGGAAAACTCAGGAGAATTTTTCCCCCCTGTCAGCACTTAAATGGGTTCTTTCCAGAAGAAAATGTGTTCTGTTTGTGTGCCATCTCTTCAGTGTCGTCACATGTGACTTTTGGCACCTCCTGAACATGGGGAGGCTTTTTATAATCCTGGAATTATGCTGAAGATCTATTAGAGCATTGATTGTAACTATTGATTGTAGTTTTGGGTCAAAAAGGTGCTGAGTGGGGTCTCTGTGCCATGTAGGGGTGGCTTTGTGTGAGCCATGGGAGCTGACTCTTCCTACCAGCACCAAGGGCACAATTACCTGACACAAACTCTGGGCACTGCCAAATCAATGTATTTTATTAGATTTATTTACTAATGTTTGAGGGCCTTCAATCTGAAATTACAGATTCTTGTTGTTCCAGTTAGCTGGGGTCCTGAGGGGGGCATGTCCTGTTTAAAACCTGTATTTTTACCTGCCTGTACATGGGGCTGACCTCACACAGGTTTTAAATTTCACCCATAATCTCCTAAGTGGAGTGCATTCACTTGGGCTGGTGATTCCCAGCCTGGCTGCTAAAGCCAAGCATGGAGTGGAGAGTGGGAGCCCACTGAGATGCCTCCAGATCCCAAAAGCCCCTCCAAAGGAAAACAAAATCATTAACTGAGTTATCCCACGTGGGATGTAAAAAGCTGCAAATGTCTCTGGTGCTCTGGCTTTGAAGTAATTTCCTTTTAGCCCTCAAATATTATATATTTGATATATTGTATATATTTAATATTATATTATATATACAGTTTTGCCTTTAGCTTTGGGCATGCCAGCAAAGCAAGAATCAAAGAATCATGGAAAAGGTTGGGAAAGACTTCCAGACACCCAAAGGATGGGTCACAGCATGCAGAAGCTCTGCCCTCTGCCTGGGACCATCCAAACCCATCAGCTGCCAGAGGAGGGAGGAGGAAAAGGGAAATGGTGCACAGAGAATTTTTTTCCTGGCTCCTAAGGACACTGGGAATTTCAGTCACAGTTGTGGGAACAAGACAAAGCAGCTTTGAGCATGGTCTGACCTGCTGGTCCGTGAGAAACACACTCTCAGCCAGCTCTTTTCAAAATGTCAGGAGGGAAATGTAAAAATTTTACAAATTGCCCCGTAAAGTTGTCAAATGAAACTCTGAGTTGGAAAATGGCATTTTCATTCAATCTTGACTGCAAAATAAAAGCATCACAATGGCCCTAAAATAAAATATTTCATTTTATTAGGCTCTTCGTTTTGGCATAATAACAAGTTCCATTTACTCTGAATTGACTTTCCTCTCTCCCCCCATTTATGATTCATTGTTTCATTTCCATGGAACAAAAGAAATATTTTTACTATCTCCTCTGCTCTAATTCTTACCCATTTTGTGCTTTGAGAGCTGCCATGAAAAGCCCTGGACAGCAGCTAGGTGGCATTGCTATTGTTTCTACTGCTTTTCTTGACATTCCTTTTGTCATGCAAAGATTGCATTACCTCTGTTTCCACAAATTGATGCTTCGAGGCAGTTGTTTATGATGTTTCATAAACTCTCCTCTGAATCACTGCTTTCTAAGAAAAGTTATCTGTTTTCTAGGAGCAGCCTTTCTTCTTTGTACCCAGAGAAGGACATTTTATTACTGTGTTTGCAAAGGTGATCATAAGCACTATTAATGAATGATTCCTAATAAGACTGTCCCAGCTTCCCTCTTTACTGTCATCACTAAACAAGATGTTTTAGACAGAAAATTTAATGTTTTTGCAGCAGCAAGTGTTACACATAAATCTCAATAAGAAATAATCACTATTATTGTTTTACACATGAACCTACTTTTGAAATTAATTCCACATGACCTTTGAATTTGGGAATTATTTATATTCTCTGCTAAAGTGGAGTAATCACACACAGCCCAAAGGCTTCATGTTGCTCTGTCAGTGATACACAGAGTAATCCTGAAACTGAAATCAGTTCAAAATCAAAATACACCTGGTCTTGACTTCCTTGTAGTCAGATTTTCCTTTGCTAAGGGATTATTTGTCTGGAGAGGTGACTCTGATGGCAGTGGGACCCTCTTGGTGAGTGCTAATGCTCTCTCAAAAGAAATTACACTGAAAATCAACAAGGCCCATTCTCTCCATCTCCTAAAAAGTCCTCTTTGAACTGTGTGTGCCATCTGGCAGTCTCAGGTGCAAAAATACCACCAGATTTTCACAAAGCTCTGTTGAGGGGGACAGGCCAGGCTGTGATCCTTGAGGTTGCTGTGGAGAAATCAGCAGGTGATGGAGAGGCACTTGTTGGGGCTTAGGGAAGCTTCTGCAGAAAGGTGGTTTTGATCTAGGGGGAAACATCCACCTGAAAATGCATTTGACCCTCAAGCAGGGTCAAAACCAGATGGGAAATGTGATCAGGAGAATTCAGTGCTCCTCTGTGTTGTACAAGAACTGCTTTCCTCCAGCAGTAATGCCCAATAAATGGATTGGGAGGGGGGGGATATTTGGTAGACGTCCCCAAAAAGGTAAAAACCCTGCTGATCCCAAAGGTGAGTGCTGCTCCTTTCAGGGGGATGCAACAGCTGCAGTCATTCAGCACAACTTCCACAGACACTGAGTTTGGAGAGGAAATGTGGATTTTTATGGGGGATGAGGTCACAGCCAGATCCATCACCAAAGACCAGGCACAGTGGGGATGATCTCACTGACATCCCCCACTCTTCCTCCTGCCTTGCACCAGATGCAAGAGAGGAAAAGAGGGGAACTCTGCCTGTCCCTTTGCAGCCTCTTTTGGATCTTTTTCTTTCCACTGGTGGGCATCACTGCAGGGTTTTGCTCAAGCCTTCTGAGAAAGGATAATAACATTGTCCCTCCCAGATCCATTTTAAAAGCAATTCCCTACCTTTGGCACAAACAGCATGGATCCCTACTAGTGGATTCGTTTTAAAAAATACATACAATTTTTTTCCCAGCACAATCTGAGCCTAAACCCCAATTGCACCAGTCGTGAGTGAAGACAGACACTGAGACATTCTCCTGCCCTTTGGTGGTGCAGAAGCAGTGCTAGGAGCTTATCACGGGCCAGTCAGCCTGGCAGAACTATGCCAAGCAGCTCTTTCAAATGTGACAAGGGCCTTGGGTGCCCAAAAGTTCCTCTGTTTTTTCCAACTCTGTCCTTTTGTCCAAAAAAAGGCTGCATGCTCTTTGCAGCCCTGTGGCAGAGGTTAAAGCAGCCATCAAGCTCCTCTGCCTCACATCTAAGCCAAATTAACTCCACGATTCCCCTGCCAAAAGGGAAGGTTTTGTAGTCACTCTTAAACCTTCCTAATCTGCTTTGTCCATAAAATGACAAACCCAGCATTTTCACAAACCTGCTGTGTGTCTTAGAATGCATCATCATATTTCTGTGTTGGTTTGAAAATTGTTGTCATCTGCGAATCAGTAAAAATCAATGAATATTTCTTACTGTCTGTCACAGAACACAACATTTATGTGTGTAACAGATATAACACGCTCTTAAAGCAAACCTACTCTTGCTAAATATTCAGGGCAAAAAAGCCTTCCTAAAAAATTGCTTTAGAGGAGGAATGAAGGAATAAGAAATTGAATTTTAAGTCCTACAACACCCATGCCTTGATTACCAGGAAAAAAAAAATTAAATCACTCTGCACTGCCAGAGTAAAAAGATATTGGGTCAACTGGAAGATTTTGACTTATCTAAGTAATAATAAATAAATAAGCAGTTTTGTAAGGATTTATCACAGCTGGCTGGTTCCTGTGACAGAAGAAGCAGACTGGGGTGCATCCAAATTATATTTGTGCTCCAGTGCCTGGAGAGGTTTGGTTAACAAGCTCTGATGGCTCTTGGAGAGGAGGACACTGCTACAACAGTTGTGGGGAAGAGTGTTCTTGGATGAGTTGTGTCCTGGTAAACAATCCTAAAGAACATGAAGGAAACCTTTGATGTCCTGAACACCTTTCTTTTCAAGGGATAGAGAAAGCTCCTTTGTGCCAAAACCAGAAGGTATTGGAGCCCTCATCAGAGTCCAGAGTAACCACAAAAACGGTGAGATTTAGCAGCTAGTTTTACAGAAGAGACACAAAAAAGCAGCAAAATAACACCAAGCAGTTGAGCTTATTTGGATCTGCTCCTGGAAGTAGATTTTGAGCCAAAGTGAATATAGTGTACTAACTCCAGCACGTACAATATAAACCCAAAAGCTCACATGTCTGTAAAACAATATATCCTCACCAACACACACACACACACAAAGCACAAACAAATCTCACCAGACAACACCATTAAAAATCTGCTCTAAAACTGTCTTGACCTTTTAAAGTAAAAAAAACCTGTTGTTTTACTTGGATTTGTCTAGGCACTTATTTATTTCTCCAAACCCCAAGCACATCAAGAAAGGTGGATAGTTCAGGTTCCAGATCATGTTCATTTGAAGCCCAGAGGCTCTCTTGGTAGATGGTGAGTTTTCTACAGATGCCAACCCTGCCAGAATAAAGCTGATGTGACTCCAGATGAAAATTAAAATTTGCATAGTTTTTTTTGCTATCACCTAAGGAGAATTAAATAAATATTTTATGCAGTATTTTTACTTCCTCTATGTTACAGCTTAAAATTTCACTTGTCTACTGGTAGAATTTTTTTGTCAGTCATTGCAAAGCTTTTCTCACCAAGTTGGTTTCGTAGTTGTACTTTGAAAAAAAACTCTCTTTGAAGTGTCTTAGAAGTATGATTTTTATAAAACCACCTCCAATTTGCCATGTAAATTCTGTTAAACTTAGTCTTCTACAAAACAAAAAATACTCTTCTTAATCAAGGTTTTTCAGAATTTTGATTAAGTTATGGTTTTTACTTATGCCTTTACTTACACCTTACTTATGCCTATGGTTTTTAGTTATGCCTTTAAATTAAAATTTTAAAAGTTTGTGGATGTTTTTTGGTGTTGTCCCGTTCCAGGCTAACAGTTGGACTCGATCTTTGTGGGTCTCTTCTACCCCTGTCCTGTGATTCTCTTTTGCTCCATTTGTTTTAGAAAAACTGTACTGAAAATGCCATATTTTTATATCAGTTCTGAAGCCACTTCAATGCTCATAAATGCAATTATTGCATTATAAAGATGTTCTGTTATGGACCCAACCTTACTGAGCTGCAGCCTGCAGTTGTGTTATCACTGAATTTTTTATAACACCCCTCTCTTTCATAGACAGGGGGGTTATTCAAGGTCGTGCCTTTCAGGAATAACTGAATAATTTAGGACAACCACTCCCATAGCAGGGAGACAGTGGTCCTAAAGTAAAGACTGTGAAAAAAAAGAAAACATAACAGAGGATGCACAAACGTTCAGCTTCGTCTTGCCTGCTACTTGATTTTGAACTTGAAATCAAAGTGTTTTGAAATAAAGACAGATGAGGAACCCAAGGGAATATTTTCTCCTGACAGAGCCTTTGGGAGTCTGTGTTCTCACAAAATGCAGCCTTGGCTTGGCTGCTTGCCTGTGTTTGATGGCTGCACTGATAAGAAGAGGTCATAACCTCAGGGAATGCTCTGGCTTGATAAAATCAAAGTATCTTCCAAGAAAACAGCTATGAAGAGGCAGCAAGAGGAAAGCTCTTCTTGAGGAAAGCAAAAAGTAGCATTAAAAGGGGCAAGAATTAAGGAAAAGAGAAGAGTAACAGAGGGGCAGAAAATGGCAGGAAAAGGTGGGATGGAAAAGATGAGACATAATAAATGAGACCTGCAGAAAAGAAGGGTAACAGCAAGAAGTAAGGGAAGGAAGTTAAAGAAATGGAAGGAAACTGAAGGTGACAGTAAGAGGAAAAAGGAGAGAAGCAGAGATGATGCAAAAACTTCAGGAGGCCAAAGGTAATGGAAAAAGACAAAGGAATCCCAGAGTAGTTGTCCCGTTCCTGGCAGTGCCCAAGGCCAGGTTGGACACTGGGGCTTGGAGCAGCCTGGGACAGTGGAAGGTGTCCCTGCCATGGCAGGGGTGGGATGGATGGGCTTTAAGGTCCCTCCCAACACACACCATTTTGTGATTTTCTGGGAAGAGAAGCTTTCCCTGTTGGAGACACGGATGGGCATTGCTGGTGATGAAGAGGAGACCTGAGGCAAAGCAGCAGTAGAGGACTTGCCTTGCCTGAGATCAGCTGAGAAGAAATTGCTATTTGCCTCCAAAAACTAAAAGTGTTAATTCCCCCTGGGAATGGGAAATGAGATATCCTCTGGCAGTCTGCCTTGCAGATGGTATTATCCTCCCAGAACTCTGGGTGTGCATCTGAATGGTGTTTAAGCTCCAGATGAAGAACCATTGTCAGCAACCTGCTGGAAATGATGGAGTGCTCTCCACTGAGTCTGCAGGTGACACCAAGCCAGGGCAAAGAGAGGATACCCTCAAGAACAAGGCCCTGACACAAAAGAGGCTGATGACTTGTGAAGGCTGAGCTAGAACAGAGGCTGGACAGAGTTACAGAATAAATCAGGGATTTATTCAAAGGATCTCCTCCATGGATGCACCTTGGGCAGCACAAGAGCCCAGCCAGGGCTGCACCCAAGATGAACCAAAATGGCCCCAAAATGCACAAGCTCTCCTGGGGTCTCTCCCTTTGATCAGTTCTGCTCCATTTGCACCTTGCAGTTCATTGTCCCATTCCACCTTTAGCCCCTGCAGTCCCACCCTGCTTGTTTTTCTCTCTCCAGCCCACGGTGTTTGTGCTCTTGGGGCTGAGATTTGGGTAATTTGTCCTTGGTGCCCAGCTGGAGCAGGAATTGTTTTGTCTCCCTGCTCTGTGCACAGAGCTCACCATCCTCTCATATGAAGCTCAGATCCACACCCTAAAGCAGCACAGAATGTGAAAAATAGAAAAGCTAAACCTGAGGCATCAAGTCCAGTGTGGGAGAATGGGACTGCGGGAGTCACATCAAAGTCCAAAGGCAAAAATGCAAAGCTCTGCCTTGTGCAAGGAGATCAAGGGGATGAATGCTCTGTTTTGGGATGTCCAGCTTGGGAAAGACCTGGATGAACCAGAGTGAGGTTGGGGATGCCCCCAACACTGATTGGGAGTGTCTGCCCTTTGCACCTTAAGTGCTGGGGGTGCTCTGGGCCCTCACAAGAGAGACATTGAAGGGCTGCAGCGTGTCCAGGGAAGGGAACGGAGCTGGGAAGGGAATGGAGCCTCAGGAGGGGCTGAGGGAACTGGGAAGGGGCTCAGCCTGGAGAAAAGGAGGCTCAGGGGGCCCTTGTGGCTCTGCACAGCTCCTGCCAGGACAGTGCAGACAGATAGGGCTTGGACTCTGCTCACAAGCAGTAATTGATAAGACAAGATCAAATGATGCTGGGAAGGCCTAGGTGGGGTATTACCAAAAAAAATCTTCATTGAAGGAGTGTTCAGGCATTGGAACAGGTTTTCCAGGACAGTGGTGGAGTCACTATCCCTGGAGCTGGTCAGAGCACGTGTGGCTGTGGCATTTGAGGACATGGCTCAGTGGTGAAGGTGACCGTGGTGCTGGGTCGGTGGTTCCAGGGTGACCTCAGTGCTGGTTTCCAACTTTATCTTAATTCTGTGATTCCATGGTTTTGTGATGAGGGGCTGTGGGACTGGGGCTGATCCAAGCAGGATTGAGGGTTGTGTCAGCAGCCTCAGAGCTTGGGGAAAGCCACTGGGGAGATGGAGACGGGCCCTTGACAACACTGTGATTAACTGGAATTTTAAGGGTTCAATGAATGAGCAAGAGATCATTACCTCCACGCCTCCCAGAGTAAAAATTTTCCCATGACTGTGTAATTTGTATTTAAGACTGATTTACACAGATTGAAGTCCTTATGAAAGAAGGTTGATGGAAGTCTGGTCTCAACCTTCCTTGCACCAAATATATACTTATAATGGCAGCTGCAATTTGAGCGGAGTAAGATTGAGCTGTAACTTCATCAGACACTTAAAAATACATTATAGCCATTAATTCTATACTTATCCCTGAATGTCCAGGACATTCAGAACATGATTTCCAGCTGTATGGTCAGCAAACAAAAAGATCTCACCTCCAAGGAACTGTCATGTACATTTCACAGTATAGTCTAGACAGCAATGAACAACAGCATGTGGAAATCCGGCCTTTCATTATTTTCCAGGACGTGCCATTAAAAAACCAAAGAGTTTGTCAGTCACTCTGGTGAGTAAAGCAACACTGTACATGATGTTTAGCATGAGAAACAGGCAGCACTTTATTTCGAATTGGGAACACTATTATTTTCTATCAGTATTTAGGATTTCTGTGTTTGTGCTGATTCACTTCCACTGAAACCAACAGAAGGAGAAGGATGGAGGAGTGACTGCCCTCCTTTTAATGGTGGATTATGCATTTTCACAAAGGGCCTGATACAAGGCCCTTTGTCTAAAGTGGATTGAAAGGCTTTTACTCACTTTGATGGCAGTTGTATCAGGTCCTAAGGAGAATAAAAGTCTTATGAAAAGCTGCTGCTGCTGCTGTATTTGGAGAAGTAATTAATAGCAAGGTTAGAGAGAGATCAAAGGGCTATGGTGGGTAATTAGAAATGTGGGGGAAACTGCTTCTTATAAAACAAAACTGTACAAAAAAAAAAGGAATAAAAAATAAAGCTGCACATTGCTGTCCTCCCAAACGAAAAATATGTTTCTAATTTCTGTTTCAAAACAGGCTCAGAAAATAGTCTATAATTTGTTTCTCTTTGCTGCTTTAGCCAGTCATGGTAAAACTCAGTTATGCCAATAAGAAGCAATGAGAGCGACCTAGACAGATGACTGCTCGCTCGTTTTTTCATTAGGAGAGCAGCAGTGAGAGCCCATTTCACTGCAGGCAGAGAATTAGAGGATTAGGTTCATTTGCTGCACTTTTACTTTGGGCTCCATGTGGTCCCCATCTGGAGCTGTCGGAAGAGGAGAGCTTGACAACACATGCTGGCCAGCTCTTCCCCACTTTGTTTGTGCTGACGTGACTCTTGGGCCCAAAGCAGTGACACAAACCCTCCCTGGGCTGCTCCAGCTGCCCCCCAGCCCCTCCCCTGGGTGCCCATCCTCACCTCAGGCATCTTCCCCCTCCTCACAACGGAAGGGAGGGTCAGGCCTGGAGGGAAGGGAAGGATTCTTTCCTTTGCGAAATGGAGGTTGGTTTGGGATTCTGCACAGGAGGGAATTTCTGTAGGGGGTTTGTGGTGGAAACCAGGCTTCTAAATGTGATGCTCACAGCATCTTCAGGCTCCTGCTTGCTGTCCCCTCTGGCTGCCTCCCCAGCCAGGATACCCAGGAGTGGCATTTACAGCTCAGAAAAGCCATGTGGGACTGTGTGACCGAAACATCAGCTGCCATTCACCATGGGCCCCAGTGCCAGAGCTGTTCTCCTGCAGCAGGAAGGGGGAAGAGCCCAGGGCAGTGTGTGAGGATGATGTGAGGTCTGGGCAGGGGCCATGGGCTGGGGATGAGGCAGTCACTAACGCGGGATCAGGCTCATGGTAGCCAGGAAGGACAACAGATGGCATGAAAATCCACTCTTCCCTAATTTTCCTTCAAGGAGATCATACTGACAGGAAACACGCCAAAATTTTTCAGAGTCTCAGAGCCTGAGCAAAGAGTTATTACATCTCCATGATTCAGGAAGCAAGAATTTTCTGTCTGTTTCCACCACAGTGTCTTCTCCAGCTGTGGAAAGCTCCCACATTTGCTTCAGAGGGTACCTTTGAACCATGGAGAGACAACTTCCACAGCCAGGAGAGGCATTTCCCCACCACCACAGCCAAGACAATGAAAGCCCTGGCAGTGGGCAATGCTATGACTTGCCCAATTTATTATTTCACAAGGTAATGCATCCCCTAGAAATTGTAACCATCATCAGGCTTTCAATTTCTTACATTGTGTTGGCATCACCCTTTTGGGTTCTTTGCCTCACCTTTTAAAATTCTGTGTGCTTTTCTCAGTGAAATACGTGCCCTGTGGTTCCACCTGCTGTTCTGGGGGAGGCTCAGGGATTGGGATCCTGGCCAGGGCATCACCAAGCCCTGCAGATGCCTGTGCTGTAGGTGGCACTCTGGTCTGGCTCACCAAGACCCTGCCCTCGCCTCTGTTTGCCATCACCCTGCAGCCGGAGGTGCAGCCCTTAGGCAGAGACATAAAACAGAGGTTTGGGCAAATTGCCATCATTAAAAACGCCACTTTCCCTGCAACAGTAGGCGTGTTACCTCCACAGCTCCAGCCAGCTTTTAATTCGAGTAATTTACATGTAGCTTACCTAGAATTCTCATGGCATTTTCAGCCAGATAAGGCAATTTAAGCTTTTTCCCCGGCTGCTGCCACATTCTGTGGTGCTGCTTTGTGTTGCTGCACAGCTGCTGGGTCTCACCTCGAGGTGGCTGCACAGCAGCTGTTGACAAAGTGATTCTACATTTACAACATGTGTAATTGTGTTTGGTGGAGTTTGTAAAGCATGCCGAGCTCTCTCTGGATTAAATGCGCGGCAATTACCAATTATGCACATCCTCGCCCCAAATTTCGTGTTTGCAGAATCGTTTAGCCCCTAATGGGAGCTGCAACCACGCACCCGAAAAGGACTCTTAATTCTCCCCACGTCAGTAAAAGACGTGTTAATAGCAAATGGCTCTATTCATGTGAACTTATCAAAGGAAAGCTTCGACTGTTTTGCTCAGCACAGCGACTTCAAAGACGTCTCCATTCATTCATGTGCCTCAGCCCAGCCCGGCCGAGGATGAACGCTGAGTAAACACGGCGAGCGAGAAAATAAGATAAGGAGCAGGGGAGGTTGAACAAAGAGAGAACACATTTCACTCTTCCCACCGCCCTACATGGGTTTAAGTGCCTGACCGTGAGCCCCCAATTATGTTATTCTTGAAGTCCCTTTGAAGCGAGCTCTTATATTCCGAGGAGTCACAGGAAAGGATGTTTTTGTGCAGTTTTTGAGCAGTTCAGCAGCCCTTAATGGACTTCATATGGTCTCTGATTTTTCAAAGCAGCCTTGCTTATCACGGCTACAGAACAGCTCTTTTGTCTTATCTGAAAATTCTTTGTAACAAATTTATCACTCCCCGAAACCTTGTTAAAATAAATCTCCCTCCAATGCTGAAGATGCGCATGAGGCGACAAACTTGATTAAATATCAGTTCAAGCAAAATTCAAAGTACAAATACCAACCTAAGATCAACTACGTTGCTGTCTGTCCTTGTGCATCAGGTTCAGACTCAGCACAGAATTCAAACTTGATGCTGAGGGCCACAAGAAGCAGAGTCTGGTCTCTTGGACTTCCAAAAGTCTCTTGGACTATTGGCTGAAGCATCCTGTGTTGTGGGTTTTTTGGTTGACTGTGTGTTCTTTTGGTTTGGGGGGTTTATTGGGGATTTTTTGGGGTTTTTTGGGATTTTTTGGGGGGGATTTTTTGGTGGTTTTGGTTTTGATTGTGGGTTTTTTGGTGTTTTGGTGTTTTTTTGGTGTTTTATTTTTTTTGTTAGTTGGCTTGTGTGTGTTTTGTGCTTTGCTGTTTTGTTTCTTTTTTTCTTAATTCTGTGCATTAATTAAAAATGACATGTATTAACTATTAACTTGGACTTCAAGTGTGACTTTGTTGAAAAGAAAACCAGCCATGAATAGTCCCTGACTATTTCAAAGTATGATTTTATTCATCTAACCATGTTGTGAAAGTAGGAAATCTACGGCCTCCTTTTTTACAGCTGCGTGTGCAACATGAGCCAATGAAGCTCTTGGCTTCTTGCTGCTAGGCTCAGAGAGACAAAAAAAAAAAGGAAAAAGAAAGAAAAAGAAGAAGAAAAAAAAGAAGAATGGGTTTATTATCTGCTTATCAGTCTCTTCCTCTTGGAGTAGCTGCCCACTTTGTTTGAGTGAGAGCAGCTTCTGCAATTCAAAGCCTGAAACCTTCATCTGAACCTGATGCTACAGCTGGGCAAGATTCTCAGCTGTGCCCTGCACAGATAAGGCAATATTTCACCCAGACTGGTTGGGTGGGGAGATTTAGCATGTTCAGGAAAAAAAAAAGTGTTTTTTCAGGTTTTTTTTAGGGATGTGGACTTTTATTGCTCATATTTCCTGGCAGCTGGTGACTGTAGTCCACACAATATCTTTAAAATATTTTATGTGCCATCTGAACTGTAACACAATATTATACAAAATATACATATAGGTACTTATTGTCTTACTAAGGAGGACAATGCAGAAATTATAAGGCAAAACCAAACTTGACTTGAAAAGTCAAAAACCAAGTTATCCCTGGTCACATCAATTTAATATAAGTATCTACAGCCAGCTTTGCTTTCCACTGGAATACTTAGGACCCATTAAGTAAAAAAATGGAGTATACGACCAAGTTGATTTCTTGTAGTCCAGACTTTTACGCTGCCAAACCACCTTCCTCCTGCTTATTTTTTTCAATCTGTTTGGATTTTTTCTCAGCCAGTACTCTTCCACTCATAAGACCACTATATCACTGAGCAATCTTCATATGTGCATCATATCAGAAGTGTGTTATCTTCTCAGTGTCCTTTGTTTCACTGCTTGGTTTCTGAAAACACTCTGCTGAAACCTGAAATGGTCCTTTCTGGAGCTGTCTGTACAGAGAAACGCTGATTTCTTGGTCTGCAGCCAGGTTGGCTGGCTGCCCCTTTCTAAGTAGGGAGACTAAAGTGGATCTTTCAAACTTAAATTTAAATTTAAATACTCTTAGTGGCGTAGGAATGAGATCACTTCCTCAGTTAATAACTGCCAGGGACACTGCTTTACATTGCTCAGTGGAAAAAAGAATAAAAATTGTGGACATTATTAGCCTGCAAAGATTTCTGAGAATTCCCCATTTTACTCTGATATGAATTAAAAAAAAAAAAAATGTCCCATGACTGGCAAGCACACTATTTTTTCAGGTGGCTGTAATGTACATCAGTAATTTACATCATAAGGAAAATGATATATAAATGACATTTCATGATTTGCTGGTCACTGACTGATTTCTTCTCTCTGTAGTTTAGTACAAATAGTTTATCTATTACAAATAGTTTATCTGTTAAAATTGTGTGGCAATCTTTTGGCTAGTAGAATTAAAAATCAAGGTGCTGTGATCCAAAAAGAGCATCCAGGCAGATCACTGGGCTATTTTGATTCCAGTCTTAAAAAGAGCTATAGATGATATCTCTAGGCAGCATCACACTGGATTGCTTTGGCATAATTTCCGTGCACTGGACTCCATCCCATAATTCAAAACCAACCCAGAAGCTTATGATTTTTCAGCCATCATGTTTTTTCATTAAAAAAAAAACAAAACAAAAGAAAAGCAAAACAACTTCCCCCCCCAAAAGACCCCAAAAAACCAAAATAAACCCCAGAAAAAATCAACAAAAATGCCAAACAAACAAACAAACAAATGCCCACAAAAACAAACAAAAAACAAAAAGACAAAAAAGTGTGAAAAATTAATCTTTTTGTACGCAACACTTGGTAAATTCCCTGCTGCTTTCACCTGCATAAATAATCTGCAAGAGGTATCTGTATCTAGGCATAGTTTTTCTGAGCAAAAGAGATAAGAAGGTCTTTATTCAAGGTGTTAGGTTCCTCGTCCTGATCTCTGCAGTGAGATGTGGCACAAAGAAAGGCAAAATCAATAAAATAAATAAAATAATTAAAATAACCCCAAAACCAACCCAGATGCTCTATGGTAGGGTTTAACTTTTGGTACAATTGTCCTTCTTTGTAATTTATTAAGACAAGTTTTTTGGGGTTTTTTTCTTGTCTTATATTTATTTTCTGGTTTTTTTTTTGTTTTAGTATTTGCCTTCCTAACCCTACAGCTTGTTTTAGTGTAATTTAGAGGAAAGATGTTACAGCAGCCAAGAAAGGAAGCTGAGTCTCTTACCAGTTTGTGCCTGGTTAGCTGAGTCTGGGAAGCTTAGTTTGCCTTTGGAGGGAACTTTGAAGCTATTAACATCCTTGCAAATTGGATAAGTGTTGTGTTACAGTGGCTTGTATCCCCAGATAGGGCCCTTATCTGCTTTGAACTTCAAAAACAACCTCAGAAAAATCAAAATGCCCTTAGCAGGCAAGAACTCACTTTCCACACTCAGGTTCAGATTTCCAGAGCAGTAAAAAAACCCTTTTTTTTTTTCTTTTTTTCTTCTTCAATTCACTGAAAGCAGGGCTACCATGACTGTGGCAAAATAAGAGCTCCATCCTTCCTATTTAAGTTCCTTTGAGGAGGAAGCTCTTGTGATCATGGATATATTCTTGATACAGAAAAAATTGGCTGTGTAAGTGTGTATTGCTCACTGGAGCAGCATTGTTACAGTCAGGCCCCGCAGCATCATTTTATTTGAGCTGAGACAGCTGAAACCTTTTGAAATTGTTTGGACTGCCCATGCCAGGAACATAAATCAGAAAGTTTTCCTTTCACGCAGTCTCAGGTTCTTGGTGGGTTGGTTTTTTTCTTCTCCTGGAGTAATAGTTACGGACGTAGTTAATCGAGCTGAGACTGTGTCGGGAGATAGATGTAATTAATTCTGGCAATGAGTCCTTGCCAGCCATTTATAAACACAGTGAGAAGGGATTTGGCTCTGCTCTCATCCTCCCAGGGACACTGCTGAGACTGCAAACCAGCCCACCACTGGTCTAGCCCTGCTGCAGCTTAGAGGGCACAAAAGCACACAAAATTCTACCAAACCGCCGCATAAATATCCTATTATTCCTTCCATCCCAGTGAAATGCTGCTTCTTAGCCTAACTCTGACTTGTTTGCAGTTATTCCCCAACCCAGTGTGATTTCCCAGTGGAGCAAAGGGTTCGTCAAAGATTGATGCATGTCCCTTGGAGCAGGGTCTGGAAACCCAGGGAACCACAGGGAATATTTCCCTGAAATATTCCTTCCCCAGGGGAGCACTGACTTTAACCCTCATCCATGGAGAAAGTTTCCCAGACTTCAGACAGACTGGAACCCACAGAAGTGTGAAATAGATTATAGAGAGTAGTGTGGGTGTATCACTTGGTGAGAAATTTAGGTTCTGGGATTTTTAGTCTGTTTAGTGGATGGCAGCAAGATGGAGGGCACAGGGTGTCATCCTGAGTTTCTTCTTCATGCTTCTTCCTCCTCCATGGGTTTGGGTGGCATTCTGTAATTGGGCAGAAAAGTCCCCACTGGGGGCTCTTTGGGATCAGTTATTGGGTTAAAAGGGAAAATAATCTGGGTGTCAGCTCTTAATTGGATAGTATAGCCTTAAAAGCCCTTGGAACAAGAGATTATTGGCCATTTTGTGCCTCCAAATGAAAAGCTGCCCAACTCACAGCAGTGAGATTGTTTTATATTGATAAGAAATAATAAACACCTGAGTCAGAACATGAACTACCACCTCAATGCCTTCAATCCAGACCCAGAGAAGCCAACAGCTGGTACACCCACACAGGGGAGTCTCTGCACTCTCTCGTCTTCCTGAAACCATGTGTTTTATTCATTTATCTCGGTTCACAGTGACTTCTGGGTCTCTTACAAGCATCACTGAGGTAAAGGATCCCATAGAAGCCCACAAGAGCTCCCTGCAAAATTCATCTGGGAGGTTCAGCCCTTGGCTAAAATCATGACTGTGATGAAGCCAGGCAGACTTTTACCACTGAATTCCTGGGGGAGGTGCGGGGGGGAAAATACTGCATTGTTTAGTGTCGGCTTTATCTGAAGACAGCATGTGTCAAAGCGAGCCCAAGTGTGGATTTTCGCTGGCTGCATTTCCGGTAATTGTTTGTTTGGTTTCTGTTCAGAGATGCGGCAGTGGCGGCTGATCCTGGCTGCGGCCTGCACTAGGCCGCGGCCTCCATGTCGCTCCGACCCCCTCACAGCCTTTCACCTCTGCGGCAGTGCAGACGTGTCACACGCCCACACCATCCAGAGGGCCCTTGAAAGTTCAGAAGTTCTATTTTTATGAGCTGTGAAAGCTCCAGTAAGTGAGAAATGTATCCGCTCCGAGATAACACAAATATAGCGCACCAGCGAGTGGGTCACAGGATTTTTACAATACTTGAGAAATGTCACGGCAAAAAAAAAAAAAACCTTTCCGGTGCTTTCTGAACTCTCAAACAACTCTGCTCTCAGATAAATTGTGACTGATCCTGCAAACACTCCACTGCAGCCATGGAGTGGGTGCCCAGTGCCAGCTCAGGGAATCTGCTGAGCACAGGAGAACCATTCTTAGGATTAAAAGTCACCCCTCAGCCTAAATGCTTTGCTGGAGAAAGGCTAGAGCAACCACTGTGTTAGAGAATTAACCTCCTAAGCTTAACAGTAAGAATTCAAAGGGACAAGCCTATAATTCCTACAGCTAAACTCAGTTCTGATCCCAAAGCAGTCTGAAGTCTATAGCTATCTTGTGTCCCTTAAAACTAAATTTCTTTAGAAACAACCAGACAGAGTAACTGCATAGGGTGGAAACAGCCACCATATTAATCCTGTTTTCATGGATTAATATTTAATTCACATCAATCACTGAAGGTGAAAACTCTATTTGAGTGAGCAGGGATTTAATAAATTGACTGGAGGGCTCTTCTCTTTAGTGTCAGGTGAACACTGAACAGCTCAGGTCTGGCAAGGACTCCTTGGACCAGGAGCATCATCACACCTCTCTAGGCCTGCTCAGATGGGGAGGGATCTTTTGAAGAGAAATTCCCAACCACCTCCCTATCCTGTGCTTTTTTTCCCTTCAGGAAGGATGCACGTGCATCAAGGTGAATGAGGTCACTTTGGATGAAACTGAACGGATGGAAGGGATCCAGGAGCATCTTTGGAGCACTTTGTGGCTGGCAACCAGTTCACAAGACCACACTGGCTATTTTCTGAAAGAATGGAGGTTAAAAAACCCAGAAATGTGTAGAGTGGAGATGTCATGGAGACCCTGAGCAGCACCTGTTCAGATGCACCTCCACTGGTCCTCAAGACACAGTAGTGTGAGCGTGGCACAGACATCAGAATCCCATCATTTGGGTTGTTTTGACACATCATCCCTTTCACAGGAGTTCTTGTATTGCAGCTCTTAGGAATGATGTCCCATGGCAGCTTGACATATTTTTCTCAAACTCAGTTTGAGAAAATTCAGTTATTTCTCAGATCCAGTTATTTCAGGTTGCCTCAGAATCTTCTCCCGTTCTTGTCCCGCCTTGTCCCACTCTTAATTTTTAATTAAAACATTTTACTTAAATATTACTTCAGGGGCCTTGCTGTTTCCTAAAGTTAATCCTTTTACTTGAAATTTTTACTGTGATGTGACAAAATTTCCTCTTTTTAGTATATTTTCTTGCATGGAGTACTTATTACTAGGAAAATTGAGAGTAGCTGACCCTGTTCCTTTGGGAAAAACAATATTGCAAGGGTTGCTTTACAGATAATATAAAAATATTTACAAAATAATAAACAAGGGTTGTTAGCCCCTAATCTCACAGAATGGAATTAGGAAATGGAATGGAAATGCTTAGTGTGGATCCTTTTGGAGCTGTTGCTTGTGCTTTTCTGTCAATCCCCCAGAGGCATCTGCCATCACCATCTTCCTCTCCATGGCATCTGGCCTTCACCTTCTTCCTGCAGCTCCTTTTCACCAAGCTGCACAATAAAATTGGCTGAGGGCCATTGGGAATTGGAGACAAAGTAAGGCAAACCCAGCTCAGCTTTTAGAGCTTGGTTTTTTCTAGAAAGCATGGGCACCTACATCTGGGTGTTTCATAACATAAATGCATTATTGCCTCTGATGAAATTCAAGCTGTTTTGTCCCAGCCACAAACACCAACCTGGGACTGCTCTTCATGAAAGCTGGGGCTTCATCAAAAGGTAGCTTTGAGGAGGAGAAAACCCTTCAGCTGTGTCTGCTGTTGGTGCTGACCCCAGCTGGTGGTCCCCATGTCAGGGTTCACCCCCTCCCAAATTCCTCTGGAGCTGGAGGAGGCTTTGCTGAGCCACTGGTCCTTCAGCTGTCCCTTGAGCCCATGTGTTCCTACAGCCACTCACTCATTCCACATCTGCCTGGGAGGAGGAGGAGGGATGGAACAATGACACAACCCAATTGCTGTCCTTGTCCTGTCCCTGCCAAGGCAAGCAGCAAACCAACCCATCTCCCAGGGCCCTGGGGGGAAATGGGCTGCACAGCACCACACAAACAGTTAAACTGAGGGCTGCAAGTACAGCTCGTGGCAATTTATAATTGCCATTTCCACATGGCACTAAATGCTAATGCAAAAAGTACTGAGGACTCCTTTCTAATACGTTTCAAAGTGAAATTGGAAACATATTTCTGTGTAACAAGTCACTAGGCACAACTTCTTGGGGAATAATGGTCAGTGTTTTATGGGATTGCTTGTTAAAGCTGTTTCTAAATGGGAAGGACCCCAGGGAAGCTGGCATGAGCAGTAAACATTCAAAGGAATAATTTGTGGTGACAAGTGATTCCTTCAGTATTTATTTAACATTTAAAATTTGTCTGAATGGAGGAGGAGGCCAAGGGCTGTGATTTGCTCCTGACTGTCTGTCTCTTGTTCGCCACGGGTTTCTCCAGGTTAAGGAAGCCCCTGGGAGGGGAGATAGCCCAGCTGATTCCTGGAAGCCATAAAGCTGAGGAGGTTTGCTCATTGTCCTGTGTGGCTGGCTGTGCTCACACGGACCTCGTAACACACGCCACGCTTTGGGTCGTTTCCCTCCCCCTGGTGAAAAATAAAGGAGCACAGTTTGTTTCTTAAAGTGCTCCATGAACAGCATTTTCCAAAGTGCAGCAGTACCAAAAAGGACCCAGGACACCGTGCTGAACTCAGAGCCTGTTTTTCAAAAAATAAAAAGAGGATTAAAAGGCCATGATTCAGCCTGCCCTTGGCCACAGCCATGCTCACCCCAAAGTGCTGGACTGTACATTTACAGTGCAGGGACCTTTTTAGGCCAGGATAAGGAGACTGATGCAAAATAAGCTGTTATTCAAAGATAAAAACTAGTTTAGCCCAGAGTTTTGTACTGATCCTAGCAATTAATTTTAACAGGAGGAACCTCAGTCTCTCTCCTTTATGAAATCTGCGCAGAAAACTCCATCTCCCTTGGGCCAGCCTCGTGCCTGCCACCTCTCAGCTGTTCAGAAAGTGAAGATTTAAGTGCAGTACATATCAAATATATGATATTTCTTTCACCAGTGCCAAACAGTACTTGATGGAAAGAGAAAATATACATGACAAATATTATTTCTTTAGTGAATATACCCCCAGACTAATGAAGGGTGACAATCTTTGCAGAAACTCTGTGTTTTGAATGGCAGCATTTTAATAACATTAAAATAAATAAAAAACAGACGTAGAGTGGAAAGCAAATACAAAAAGGTTTCTGAAAGGCCAAATCAGGTTCATTTTGAATTTGTAATTAATAGTTGGAGAAGAGATTTATCAGTGTTTCCCCAGATATATTTTTCCCCTAGGAAAATAAACCTGACTAAAATTTCATATTCTAAAGCACTGACAGATGTAGAGGTTTAAGTAGGTTTCCTTTTTTTTTTCTTCACATGAGCATTGTTTCCAAAGGTTTTCTGATTCCAAGTAACTTAAACAAAATTTTCTGGGTCTTTGTCTCCAAGTCTATTTGGCATGCTATCCACCCCTCTTCCAGATTATTTGCATATTTGAACACTTTTCTATTATTGTAAACATAATTAGTGTTTAGTGTTTTTAAGAATCTGGGTTTGGGGATGGATTAAGGGTGAGGATGTCATGATAAGTCATTTTTGCAATTGGCTTCTTCCTTCAAGACTAGAAGGACAACTAGTGTTTACATTTTATTTATGTTCAAATTTTTATGATTTCTGAACTTAACCTTGAAGACACTCATGTTGGCTTCTGAGCACATCACTGAATGCTATCTCTTGTTAAAAATAAGCAACAACCCAGATGTAAAGATGGCTTTTCCTCTAATAATGTTTTCCCCTTACTCCATTTGTTTGTCAATTATTCTTGGCTTCTGAAGGAGCTAAAACCCAAGCTATGGTCTGAAGGTGTGTCCAAATAATCTGGATGTGCCCTCGGAGTGGGGGCCAGCACATCTGCTCCATGTGTGCCTCGTTAGGGCACTCAGAGGGAAGGTCTGATGACACATTTTCATCAAACAAACACAAGTTTGCTGGAGGATGCCAAAATATGGCTGGTGTTGCATGGGCAGCCTGGCCCCCTGAGCACTGCCCAATTTGTGGAGGTGTAACACCCCCCAAGATGATTGTGGGTGATGGGGATATTTCCACTCACAATCTTTTCCTTGTCTAGAAATGAAGGGTGCTAAGCTCGTGTTTAAATTGGACATCGTGGAAGGTGGAGCTTATTTAAGATTCACGTGGGAATAGGGAGATGACAAGAAGGATGGAGGGAGATGATTTGCAAGGGTCTGAAGTGTCAGGACAAGGGGGAATGGCTTCCCAATGCCGGAGGGCACGGATGGATGGGATATTGGCAATGAGGAGTTGTTCCCTGGCAGGGTGGGCAGGCCCTGGCACAGGGTGCCCAGAGCAGCTGGGGCTGCCCCTGCATCCCTGGCAGTGCCCAAGGCCAGGCTGGACACTGGCACAGTGGGAGGTGTCCCTGCTATGGCAGTGGATGAGCTTTGAGCTCCCTTCCCACCCAAACCATTCCATGATCCTATGAAATCTCAAAGACAACACTATCCTTGATTTTCATGAGACAAAATTCCCTTCAAAGGTAGCCTGGCCTTGTCCGTAGAGAAAAGCTGTGAATATGTGCCTATAAATGTACCTGGATTGCATAAATGCTCTCTGTGTGTGCAGAGAAATGAATGAAGTTCTGTTATTAAAGGATATTTGTCATTTTTGTGTCTGCAACAGCAGCAAAGAAACGGTCATTGATAATCCCAGCCCTTGGACAGAAGGAGAAAATGGATAAATTAAAAAAATCCAGAGATGTGGCAATATCTGCTTCACTTTAGGCTGCAATATTGTGGGCACATTAGGATGTCTCTGAGGATGTACCTGGAAATGGAGGAGGCAGACAAAGACAAACCCTTGGTCTCTCAAATCTGGCACTTTTCAGGCAGTGAAAGGTCCAGATCCCTCACACCACCATTGCAAGCCACACAGGTATCCAGTATAACTGCACACACACACATTGTCATATGTTTTTGCTTCCCCTCAGCCCAGGGTCTGTGGCAGCTCTCCAACATCCTCCTCATGTGTTATTGTACTGCTGCCATCCCCTGTAGCAGAGTGCGAGGTTCTTTCTCCTTTGAAATGATTTCCCATGCCATTCCCAGACCTTGGTCCTCTTCCAAGCCCTCCCTAATCAATCTAGCATTGTAGGATGTCAGCTCTCATTTTCTTTCCTATGAGCTTATGTGACTATACATTTTATATTTGTGGCATAACAAGTCTTCTTTCTGTTCCCGACTTTTGTTCATTAGCTGCTTTCTTCCCCAAGAGATTTTATTCTCTTACTCTTTGGCCTCTCACTGAATCATCACCACCTCCTTCTTCCTCTGTGTAGCATAGCTGTGAGAATATTTTCAAGCAGAGGCAAATCAGCAAAATGTTTATTTCCTGATGTTATTGCACTTATTGGAGGTCCTGCGCTCTGCCTTGGGAAAAGGTACATAACAAAAGGAGCAGTCTGTGCTTCTCCTTCAGGGCTGCACCGAGGGCGAAATAAAAAGACATAAATTGAGAATACAGAACTTGTCAGGCTTCCTCTGGGGAAAGGTTGACATGACTGTGGGGCTAGACTGTGCTCTAAATGAGCAAGTTCCATGGGAGCTCAAGAAAAAGCCTTTATTTTACCTTTGCTCATTGTTTTCTCTCTCTGTTTTCGTCTGCCTGCTCTTTTGCAATGCTGGCTTGGGGTTTTGTCACTTTGAGTGCAGTGGAGAGGCGAAGTCACCATGTAAGAGCCAAAATGAGGGATGTGGGACTGCAGGGGCTCTCCAAAATGCAGTTTATTCCATCCAAGAGTTACAGCAGCCCAGGGCTGTGGGTGACAGAGCTGTGCCCACAGCTGTCAGCTCCAGCTGCAGGCAGGCCTGGAGACCCTTTGGGTTTGGTTACAATGCATTATAGACTTTTCTTTTGGCTACAATGCATTATAGACTTTTCTTTGCTGAGCATCTCCATGCAGCAGAACCAATCTACACCTTAACTTTTATCTACAGCCTATCATAACTCCTGTAATTACCATATTCATGTTACTGCTCTCCAATCACTAACAGTCAGTACATTACAGTTTAAGCTAGAAGTTGTTTTTCAGTTTTCTTGCAGTGGGAAATTCTGAGACCTTTTTTCTGCTTGCCACATTTGCTGCCTTGTTTGCCTGTGCTCTCTTTCTGCTGGGTACAAACATCTTCTTGTTTGGGGTGGGTTTATCCTTTGCTCTGAGCCATAAAAACCCCTTCTAACTAACACACCCTTTGCCTCCTTGGTTATCCAGTGAGACTGGCTCAGCAATTCTTTTCTTCTGTATCAAAACTTGCTCCCATCTCTATTCCTTCATCAGACTCTACATTCAAAAATCTTTCTGCCAGGCACACACATCTGTGAGACTTTCTTGTCAAACTTTCACCCTTCCCAACATCACCGCACCCCAGGGTCCTGCTGGTGGTGCCCTACGTGTCCCCCTGTGCCACATCCGAAGGACAGAAGAGGACCAGGGTCAGGAGCTGCTGCCTTCACTCTGCCACCCTCACCACAGAGAGCACCTGCCC